>NC_080793.1:26162523-26465553 GCF_028018385.1 Neofelis nebulosa
AGAGAGAGCGCACAAGCAGGGGAGGGGCAGAGAGAGAGACACACAATCTGAAGTAGGCTCCAGGCTCTGAGCTGTCAGCATAGAGCCCCACACGGGGCTTGAACCCATGAACCATGAGATCATGACCTGAGCCGAAGACGGACACTTAACCAACTGAGCCACCCAGGCACCTTTGGAAATGCAAATCCTCAGGCCCCACTCCAGGCCTACAAAATCAGAGACTCTGGGGTGAGACACAAAACTGGTGTTTTCACAAGCTCTCAGGGACTCTGATGCCCACCTGAGTTTAAGAAGCACTGGTCTAGGGGCATGTGGGTGGCTCAGTCAGTTAAGCGTCCGACTCTTGGTTTCGGTCCAGGTCATGATCTTATGGCTTCGTGGACTCCAGCCCCGCATTGGGCTCTAAGATGACAGTGTGAAGCCTGCTTGGGATGGATTCTCCCTTTCCCTCTCTCTGCCCACTCCCCTACTCATCTCTGTCTCTCTCAAAATAAATAAACAAACAAACAAAAAAAAAAAGAAGCACTGGTCTAGAGATGAGCTCCTAGAGCACAGGGATTGGCTTACTCGGTTTTAAGTACCCAGCCCTGAGCAAACTCATGAGGACTGAAAACTGTCCCTTCTGGAACTCAAGTCTGACTGCAAAACTCAAGCCAAACTGGCTCAGGAATAGAGCCTTCCCCTTTCACTAGTCCCAGATAGGTGCCCCTACTTTTGCCAAGGATGCCCTTCACTTCTACATACAATCAAGACCCAACTCAAAAATCCCCTCCTCTGGAAAGCCTTTAGAAGCGATTCCCAATGAAATGCTTCTTCCTTGTGTTCCCAGGGCATAGGCTTTCCTTATGGCCCACACCCCATGGTGGTATATGAATTAATTTAGAAATAACTCTCCCCAGATATATGCCATCCAATATGATAGCCACTAACTACATGTGGCTATCAACACCAATGATGATAGGAAAAATTAAGATATGTTGTAAGCATAAAATCCACACTAAGTTTCCCAAAAAATGTCACATGCCTAAAATAATGTAAAATATTTCATTAACAATAGTCTCACTGGTTACATGTTGAAATGGTAACATTTGGGATATATTGTATTAAATAAATATATTATCAAATTAATTTCACCTGTTTCAGTTTTCTGTTGTGGCTACTAAACAAGTTAAAATTGCATATGTGGCTCACATTCTAGTTCTACTGGCCAACACTCTCTAGACATTCAAAAATCCACCATAGTGGAGGCCAGGGTTCACTCCATTTTGGATCCTGACACCCATCCCCTCTCTTGCATATAATAGATAATCAAGAAATGAGTATAGAAAAGTAAAAGAATTCACAAATACCTCAAGGCCTACAAAGAAGTGTTGATCTTCTTAAATATAGATGCACGGATATCAACATCTGGGACCAATTCAGTTTGTCCCAACTCGAAAGTCAAAGAAAGAGGACAAGTTTGAGGGGAGGAAGGTGTTTAAAGTCCTCAATTCTGATGCTAACCCCTAAACAGCCAGATGATCTCATGCAACTCAATCTCCCTCTCCAATAATAGCTGGCGTGCCCACCTCACAGGCTCTGTTGGGAACTAAATGAGAAAATTAAAAGGAGCCTATTGCAGAGACAATTAGCACTGAAGGAGTGTGAGAAATTGTCCTCCTTTCTCCCACTCCATCCCCTCCAGCTGTCTGGCTTAGGTTTTCTAGAAAGCGACAGAGTGTGCAGACACTGAGTTCTCAGAATTTATAGCTCATTTTATAATGTTTTGGGTGAGGCCAGAAACTTTACATGCACTATTGTTTCCCTTGTCTTTAGACTAAATAGGATCTCACTCAAAGAATTTAAGTAAGAGGGAGTCGGAGGAAGTGATTGAGAGTAAGAACGCCCCTCCCCCCTTTCTCTTAGCTGCCCAGACGATGCATCTAGTTCCATGTCTAGGGAACTGGAGGAAAAGTTATTTTCTTTTCTTTTTATGTTTTTTTATTTATTTCTGGGACAGAGAGAGAGTGCAAGAGGGGGAGGGGCAGAGAGAAGTGGACAGAGGATCCGAAGAGGGCCCACACTGATGGCCGCAAGCCTGATGTGGGGCTTGAGCTCACCAACCTCGAGATCTGCGAGATCATGACCTGAGCCTCAGTCGATCGCTCAATCAACTGAGCCACACAGGCGCCCCAGAAAGCTACCTTCTTAGAGTTAGATGTTTATCTCAGACCAGCCTTGCAAGTATTAAGACTTCAGGGGCACCTGGAGGGTTTAACTGTCAGTTAAGCATCTGACTCTTGATTTTGGCTCAGGTCATGATCTCAGGGTTTGTGAGATGGAGCTTCACATTGGGCTCTGCGCTGACACCGCAGGGCCAGCTTGGGATTCTCTCTCCCTCTCTCCCTGCCCCTCCCTCACTCCCACTCTCACTCTCTCAAAATAAATAAACATTTTTTAAAAATTCAACAGTCCCCTCAGCTGCCGTTGATGCAGTTACGGCCAATCCTCGCTATTCCCAAATTATTATTTCATATTTGCAGATTTGCCTGCTTGCTAAAATTTATTTGTAATCCCAAAATCAGTACAATAACCCTCCCTTATCCGTGGGTAATACATTCTGAGATACCTCCCCAGTGGAGGATGTCTGAAACCGTGCACAGTACTGAACCCTACAAACACGATGCTTTTTCCTACATATATATACTTACGATAAAGTTTAAGTTCTAAATTAGGCCTAGTAAGACATTAACAATAAGAGTGATAATAAAATAGAACAATTATAACAATATATTGTAATAAAAGTTATGTGAACGTCGTTTCTCTCTCTCAAAATGCCTTATCAGCTGTACTCACCCTTCTCTGTGTGATGATGTGAGATGATAACATGCCCACATGATGAGATGAAATGGAGTGAGTGGCTCAGCGTCATGAGGAGATGTGAGGCTACTAGTGACCTTCTGATACTGCGTCAGAAGGGGAATCACCTGCTTCTGGACCACAGTTGACTGTGGGTAACTGAAACATCAGAAAAATAAAAGTGTGGATAAGTGGGGCTACTGTACTCACAATGCTTTTGAGGTTGTTTATAAACCTAACCTGCACACGGCAGTAAAAAATTGAGTCCCCTGACACCCACCGCTGTGGGTTGAATCGTGTGATCTCCAAAATCCACGTGTACCTCAGAATGTGACTTACTTGGAGACTGGGCTTTATATTAAAATGAGGCCATGAGAATGGTTCCTAATCCAACCTGACTGATGTCCTTAGAAGAAGAGATCAGGACACACAAAACATCAGGAAAGACCACATGCAGACACAGAGAGAAGGCGGCCATCCACCCAGCAAGAAGAGGGGCATTGGGAGTGCCCAAACTTGCCGACCACTTCATCTCAGACTTCCAGTCTCCACAACTGTGACACAACTAATTCCCATTGTTTAAGACACCCAGTCCGTGGTGTTTTATTATGGCAGCTCTAACGAACAATTATGCACCTGTTGCCTTGAGGGTTGAATAAGTCAATGCTGCCTTCTTGTTTCAGCTCTCATACTGGAAACAAGTATCCTTTTCATGGTCTTTTTAGTGCTACATCTTTCATATCTTTTTTTTTACTTAATGTAGGTGATTTCCCTGTTAAAAACAGCCCCCAAGTATAGTCCGGAAGTCCTGTCTATTGTTTCTAAGCACTAAAAGGCAGTGATATGCCTTACAGAGAAAGTATGTATTGTATAAGCTTTGTTGAGGCCTGAGTTATAGTGCTGTTGGCTATGGGTTCAATGTTGATGAATCAAGAACATATATTAAACAGAAACACACCTACAACAAGGTTATGTGTTGATCAGTTGATGAAGATACTGTGACAGGAGGCTTTCAGGAACCTAACCCTGTATTTCCCCCTAGGAACAATGGTGCAATATTCACTAATTCAGTTTTCATGGTGACTTTATAGACCATCACTGCAGCATATAATGAAAATCAACCGGGTCCAGCAATTCCACTTCTGGGTATTTATCCAAAGGAAATAACATCACTATCTGAAAAAGTTATCTGCACTCCATGTTCATTGCAGCACTATTTACAATAGCCAAGACGTGGAAACAACCTAAGTGTCCACTGACAGATGAATGGATAAAGAAAATGTGAAATGCACACACACACACACACACACACACACACACACACACACACACTGGAATATTAGAGCCATAAAAAAGAAGGAAATCTTGCCATTTTTGACCACATGGATGAAACTAGAGGGCATTGCTAAGTAAAATAAGTCAGACAAAGAAAGACAAACATTGTATGATCTCACTCATATGTGGAATCTTAAAAAAAATAAATTCGTAGAAACAGAAAACAGATTGGTGCTTGCCAGAGGCAGGCGGTGGTGGGTAAGAGAAACAAGTGAGGTTAATCAAAGGTATAAACTTCCAATGGTAAGATATAATGTACTACAAGAAGACCACTGTTAACAATATGCTATTGTATATTTGAAACTTGCTAAAAGATCTTAGAAGTTCCCATCACAAGAAAAAAAATTGTAACTATGCATGATGATGGATAGTAACTAAACTTATTGTGGCGATCATTTTGCGATATACACATTTATCAAATCATTATTATGTTGTACACCTAAAACTAATACAATGTTATATGCCAATTATATGTCAATAATAAAAAAAAAAACATATTTTAAAAGTCAACTGCAGGGGCACCTGGGTGGCTCAGTCGGTTAAACGTCCAACTTTGGTTCAAGTCATGATCTCAAGTTTGTGGGCTTGAGCCCCATGCAAGGCTCTGTGCTGACAGCTCAGGGCCTGGAGTCTGCTTCCGATTCTGTGTCTCCCTGTCTCTCTGCTCCTCCCCCACTCATGCTCTATCTCTCAAAAATAAATAAATGTTAGAAAATTTTTTCCTTAAGTCAACTGTAAATGTTTTCAAATAAATGAGTTAGGAGTTTTTCCCTTTGTTACGTTGCTCTATCCATGTATCAGCCTCCCTGAGCTTGGCCCTCTCTCCTCACTTCTGAATTGGCAATTGCCAGCCTGCAACCCAGTGAGGCTCAGCAGATGTGCTCAAGAAACACAAGAGAGGGAAGAGCTGGTCATTCTTCAGTGCACATTACTAGGAAGGCATCCTGATTGGCCTCATATTGTTTTAAGGAGGGGTTATGTTAGGCACAGGCATCAGCATGTGGACTAAGAAATAGAAATTAAACCCTTAATTGGGCAGACAGGTTCCAAATGTCCTGTTATTAAAATTGTTTTCCATGCCACGCCCTTCACCAATTTACTGGCACATGGAATCCAGCACAGAAGATCCCTAGACAATAAACGAAACGGGCAGCCTTTATTAGCTACCCGGCATGAAAGGAGACCTGCCTCAGAAGAGGGAAACCTTTGACCCTATTTCCTGAGTCACTCATCTGGCGCCTCTCCTGCCCCGTGGAAAGGTCAGGGATTGTGGAGTCAAACAGACATAGGTTAAAACTCCAGCCTCAGTTTCTTCATCTGTAAATTGGATGTAAGGGTACCTATTTCATGCATTTTTGAAAGGATCGAGGGAAGCTAAGTCTGTTGATTGCAATCCCTGGCACACACTGGATTTTTCAGGTTCTTTGATGTCAGTGTCTTATTTTGCTAGCACCCGTTTATTTGTTAATATCATCTCTTGGCAACCACTTCTCCTGGAGAAGAAAGGGCGCTGTGTCAACCTTTCAGTCCCTTAGCAAAATTCATTGTGCATCTCCCACTTACCAAGCCCTGTGTGAACGAGAGAAGTAGAAATGCAGAACTCCTACAACCTCATTCTGAAGGAACTCTCTCTAGTGTCGATGATCATATCTTCATATCTTAAATAATAATGTGTAAGTATCTTATATATCCCTAATGTAACAAACAGAGTAAGAAGACACTTAATGAGGGGCGTCTGGGTGGCTCAGTGGGTTAAGCATCTGACTTCAGCTCAGGTCATGATCTCGCGGTCCATGAGTTCAAACCCCAAGTTGGGCTCTGTGCTGACAGCTTGGAGCCTGGAGCCTGCTTCAGATTGTGTGTGTGTGTGTGTGTCTCTCTCTCTGCCCCTCTCCTACTCACACCCTATCTTTCTCTGTCTCTCAAAAATGAATAGATGTTTAAAAAAAAAAGAAGAGACTTAATGAATCAGGTCTAGAGCTGCTCAAATTCTTCAAAAGATATTATTTGCATGTTTGTGGGGGTAGGGAAATCTGAGAACACTTCCTAGAAGAAGTGATACTCCATCTAGACCTTGAATAAGACCTAAATTCAGAGAAGTACAAATAGGGTGAGAAAGGAGGTGGGTGGGAGAAAAAGTGAGCAGCTTGGTTTTCACAAAAGCATACATCTGAACACCGAGGCCTGAGTGGAAAATCACACCCTGAAACATATTGGGTTAAATTTCTTTCAACACCTCCCATACAAAAGCCAGTCTTTCTTCTTCTCTCCTTTTTTCTTTTATGAAGTTGGAGTTTTTAATTTATTTCATAAATTATACAAATATTGTCTCTGTCTCGAAAATAAATAAACATTAAAAAAAAATTAAAAAAAAAAGGGGGGCGCCTGGGTGGCTCAGTTGATTAAGCCTCCAACTTCGGCTCAGGTCATGATCTCACGGTCCGTGAGTTCGAGCCCCGCGTCGGGCTCTGTGCTCACCGCTCAGAGCCTGGAGCCTGTTTCCGATTCTGTGTCTCCCTCTCTCTCTGACCCTCCCCCATTCATGCTCTGTCTCAGATCTCAAAAATAAATAAACGTTAAAAAAAAATTTTTTTAAATAAATTATACAAATATTGAATGTTCAATCAGCAAACTTCGAAAATTCAGACAAATGAGAATCTCATTCAAATCACCCACACTCCCACTCCCTAGCAGTAACCACTATTAACATTTTGGTGAATTCCTTTCTAGACTATGATGTGAGAGTGTGCATGCATGTGTGTGTTTGGGTGAGTGTGTATTATACTGAACATGATATTTACAAACTAGGATCATAGTGTCCATGTTTTGAGGCTTACTTTTTGTCACTTGACTAACATGTTGCAGACATGTTTTCAGTATCAATAAATATGGAGCTCTAGAGGCGCCTGGGTGGCTCAGTTGGTTAAGCGTCCAACTCTTGGTTTTGGCCCAGGTCATGATCTCACAGCTTCGTGGTTTCGAGCCCTGCCTCAGGCTCTGCCCCAGCAGTAGGGAGCTTGCTTGGGATTCTCTCTCTCCTCTCTCTCCCTCTCTCCCCCACTCACGCTGTCTTTGCCTCTCTCAAAATAAATAAATAAACTTAAAAAAAAAAAATCCATCCTTCTTGAAAAACTCATTATGTGCCTGTGTGTAGTTATGGGGATTTTCTTGTTTTGTTTTGTTTTTAACCATGTGATCTTTATTTTTTTTATTGAGGTATAACTGACATAACATTATATTAAAGGTGAACAATGTAATGATTCCATATTTGCATAAACTACAAAATGATCACCATAAGTCCATACACAGTTACAAAACTTCCTTTCTTGTGATGAGAACTTTCAAGATCATCCACTCTCTTGGCTACTTTCAAAGATGCAGTACAGTATTATTTACTATATTCACGATGCTTTATATTATATCCCCATGACTTACTCATTTTATAATGTGCCTGTGTGTTTTAAAGACTGTTCTAATTATTATAAAATAAATATTTAGTCAGATAGAACGTTTGGAAAACATAGAAATGTAGAGATTTTCTATTTTAACTTGCTCCTAAAAAATAATTTTGAATCCATACAAATTATCTAGAATAAAAGATGTTTATATCAATATAAATTATCTAGTCACTAACTGGTTTCACTCTACATCCAAGACATGCAAGAAATTCAAGACGTGGTATTAATGCCCGTTTGATAATGTGCATAACCAGTGCCAAGTTTTCCCAATAGCTGACTTCATTCTCCTCTTTTTCTCTTATAAAGAAAAATCCAGATACTATAATTCTGATAACCCAAAAGTTGCATTATGTAGAATTTAAACTAAGGATACATGTATGTTTTATACAAAAAGCAAACAAGTTCTACAAGACAAAAAAAAAAATGTGTACAACTGCTTCAAAAATCATTTGGTCTGATACCCTCACAGTCAATTAATTTGGGAAATACATGTTTTAGACACAGGCAAGGAGAATAATTAACAAAGGTGAGCTTTCTTCATTATATATTTCTTTAATGCTTGCAATTTTATTCACTAATGTGTGTTCATTTATCTGGACAAAATTAACTTTTTTTTAAGACACAAGAAATCAAAAGAAAAAAATGAAATCTCTCCTGTCCCCCCCACCCACTGTTAACACCATGCTATGTTTCCCTGCAAACTTTTTCTAGCCATACTTAGTAGGCTATTTTTACACAGCTGGGATCATAGCATAAATATAATTTTACATCCTGCTTATTTCAATCATAATGTAAGCATTTTCCATTTATAAATGCTTCATAAACATTTTTAATGACTGTATAATATTCCATTGAGCAGCTACGTAACCTTTTACATAATGCTTCCCCTATGTTTAAACATTTAGGTTGTTTCAATTTTTTCTCTATTGTCCATAAAGTTTTGAACTTGGTGCATAAATCTGGGTCTGCACTTTAGATTACTTCCTTATGAGAGATTCCCAGAAGTGGAATGACTAGCTTGAAGGCAATGAACATTTTTCAGGCCTGTGATACACGTTGCCAAAAAGCTCTCCCAAAAGGGTTGTACCATTTCACACTCCCACTAACAGTGTTGCTCATTCCACTTTTAATAGCATCATGTGACTGAAACGGCCAATGGCAAGGCTTAAATAAATGACCATCCATCTCGCCAGTGGATTATACAGCCCATGAACTTGACTACAAGGCCCGCATACCAGCATGGAGAAATAGCTATGCGGCGATGTCAGACAGAAAACAGAATTGAATGTAATTGCTGCTGCAAACAACAACGACAAAAAAAATAAGTCTGCATAATTATGTGGAACTGGAAAAAAAATAGCATTGACACGTGAGAAGTACGGCAGGGTGAGGACTTCAAGATTTCTCACTGCCCCTCTGGTTTTAATAATTCTCATTCTCTGTGTTAATTTCACCTTATCTCGCCATAGCGCATATTTAATATTACAAAAACTTTAAACATGGGCAAAACGCTCAGGCTACAAAACTGCATACTACAAGATTTTCAAAAGCTGCTACTGCATAATTCTAGCATTTCCAAGGCTGGCCCAGGCATTTTCGTGGCTAAATGATCATGGTGGTCTTTTCTGAATTCCCAGAAATAATTAAGTCAATGAATGGAATTTTCTCAAATGTAAATTCTCCCATGATTTTTTTTTTTCCTCAAACCTCTGGCAACTGCCAGCACTCTTCTGCTAGCAGATGACAAGAATGAAGACTTCACAAATAGTAACAGAAAACCACTGAAACAGCTGGTCACATTCTATGGGTCCTGCACTTGTGGTTGTACTGATTTACCCAGCATGGGCGACAGTCATGCTTTCTGTGAGCAAGACTATTCCAAGTCTTGTGTGTTAGGAGGATCCCCCAAGAGCACTGAGGCATCAGTTGCTGAAACTCACCGTCTGAAGAGACTCGAGCAAAGCTGAGTTCTGACCCTTCATGTCTCTGCCCTGCTCCAGGTGGGAGAAACACAGGGGATGACATAACCTAGGGCGGATAGGATCTGATTCCCAAAGCTGATGGGAGAAACAACAGCCTCCTTGAACAACACCCCCCCACACCCCCCCCCCCCCCCACACACACACATGCACCAGTGTCTGCTTTGGTGTTTTCCTGCCTCTGGTCTCTCCCCTCATCAGTGCACACTGATCTGAAGTATAGCTATTTAAATTCCACTTCAAGTGTGTTCCAGGAACCAGCAGCAGCATAGACTTGGCAACTTGTTAGGAATGCAGAATGCCAGGCCCCACCCCAGATATATGGAGTCAGAATCCACATTTTAACAAGATGCCCAGGTGATTCACGTGCACAATACATTTGCAAAGCACTAGGTTAAACAACATGGTTGAGGGGCATCTGAGTGTCTCAGTTGGTTAAGTGTCCAACTCTTGGTTTCAGCTCAGGTCATGATCTCATGGTTCATGAGTTCGAGCCCAAGGTGGGGCTCTTTGCTAGAAGGAGACTGCCAAGGATCCTGTCTCCCTCTCTCTCTGCCCCTTCCTCGCTCACGCTCTCTCTCAAAAATAAATAAATAAACATTAAAACAACAACCACAACACAGCTGATGCCATTCTTCTGCCCAGACACTTTCAGTGGCTCCTTGTGACCTGAAGGAAACCATCCAAAGTCAGCATGGGTGACAGTCATGCTTTGCTCAAATCTCATCCCAGCCTGGCTCCCCAGACTCTTCTCAATTAATCCACATGTATTTAACATATCCTGAATACACTAGGCTTCCTCAAGTTCAGCAATGTATGACTTTGTATGTGCAACCCCCTCTGCAAGAATGCCTTTCTATGAATGGTGAAATCATACTCAACCTCAACCTTCAAAACCCAGCACAAGACCTCCTCCAGGAAGCCTGCCAGGACTCCTTCTCCCAACACACTCCCCACTGCTTCTCCCTCTGACTGCCACAGCCCTCATATGTTAAGTAGTCCACGTGCATTCGTGTGTGTGTGTGTGTGTGTGTGTGTGTGTACCTTACTTGGTGGCAGTTTCTAGGTGGATGCCTCTGCAGACATTTAATCCATGTTTGCTAAACAAAAATGAATGAATGAATGACTAGTGCTACTTCTGGCTCTGCCACATAATCACTGATGAGAGTTTCTTCTTTGAAAAATGTCCTATCTCGTGGCATTGTGAAAATCAGATAAGTTTGGTATATGGGAAAGTACTTTGCAGACCGCAAAGATCTGTAAGATTGAGATTAGCCCAGCCCTTCCCAAGGGCCATTCCTGGACCTGCCTGGGGTTGGCCTCGTGATAATGACCTGAAGGGATACTGATACCCACCAATTCCAAGGCCCCACCCGCAGACATTCTGATTCAGGAGGAATTCTGCATTTTCAGGTGGTTTCAGTATGAAGCCCAATCCAGAAACAGCGGGCCTGTGAGTCATCTTGTAGTCCTCTGTGACCCAGGGCCCAGACTAGGGTAAGGGAAGAAAGGTACTCAGGTACAAAATTTAAGGGCCCCCACTCTCAAGGGTGTACAAACGCAGGCTCTGCAACCTGAGAGGGGCCTTGTTAAAAACCATGCCCCCAGACACCTCTCTTACCACCCCCTTGTGCTGGTCCTGACTTGACCACCCCAGCAAAGCAGGCCCAGGCCCACGGCACTCACTCAGCTGCACCCGGCTGCTGCTGCAAAGCCCTCCACGCCAGCCATCCTGAGAACCCGGCCAGCGCCTGCTGCATGGGGAGCTCCCAGCCCTCCGCCACAGGCAGGCCCAGGTGAGCTGAGGACAGGGTGTCCTCAGGGCCTTGGAATTCCAGGCCCTACCACCGCAGCCCCATTAACGGTCTGTCTTCCCTTAAGTGGGGAAGAGGTGGACTCATCCTAACCTCATGCCCCACGAAGTCTGACCACCTCAGGGCACCGGGGTCCTTTGAAGAACCTCGTGCCTGGCACCCAAGTGAGCAAGATTTCCTCAGTTCTTCAGACCCTGAATGCCAGCCTGAGCAATCCTGGTGGCCAGCACCCCATCAGGCTCGTGGGGGCTGTCCCAGGCTGCATGTGCACGAGGGCAGGTGAAGACCCACTTTCGAAGCTGCTAGCCATCCCTCCTACTCCCCATAAAGGACAAAGCTCACTCCTTGAGCCCCCTCTTTCCACTGATCTCTGACTGCTATGGCCGTGTGCCTATAATGTACACCAAGCTCACAATGTGGAAGACACATTGTATATATTCTTTCTTTTCTGTCACTATTACGACCCCGGCAAGGTAGGTACTATCATCACCATTTCACAGGTCGAGAGACTGAAGCCCGGAGGCTAGGGAATTTGCCCCAAATCATGGAGCAAGTCCATAGTAGATCTGGGATTTAAGCCCAAAGCCCTCCCTGCTCCTCCTTCGGCCTCCAAGTTTGTTTTTTCATATTTTATCCCCATCGCTTTGCATTCCGAAGTCCCTCCCTCTGTTTTCCTGAAGCTTCTGTAGACAACAGCAGCCAGCAGCCAGCAGCCTAGGGCTCTGGCAGCTTCCTCTGAGGGTATTTCCTGGAATCTAAGGCTGGATTCTTTAGAGGCTGTGGGTTTTGTGTGAGTGTGTGTATCTATGTGGGCATATGCGTGTATGTGTGCACATTTGTACTAGGGACCTATTTAGCAGTCTCTGAATCTTCTCAAAATAATGTGCTTACATGCATACAATAAAGTAAATAAAATACATAGGATTCCCCAAAAAAGCATTTGTGTAAAGTCCGGGTTATCAAAATACTAAACAGCAAAATTGTAATAAAACAATATGGGCATCTTTATTAACGCATTCAATAAGATCTAGTGGTGAGTCTAATTTCTTTTTTTTTTTTTTAAGTAGGCTCCACACCTGCATGGAGCTCAACACAGGGCTTGAACTCACAACCCTGAGATCAAGACCTGAGCTAAAGTCAAAAGTCTGACGCTTAATCAGCTGAGCTACCCAGGCACCTCGGTGTGAGTCTACTTTCGAAGAAGTGATGAGCATCAATGATTTTTTAGCAATTTGTAATAACTGGCATTTGATATGAAAATATCTATAGTTTCCAGACACAGCACATACATATATACGCACATTCACACATGATTATCACACATCAGCAAAGGCCAGATGGAATGGAACCTACTGCCTTCAAGAAGGCTAATGGCAATCAATGCAAACGGGCTGTCTTGGGTATAGCACAGCCCCTGCCACTGACATTTCCTTAAGGTTTTTTCTTCTACAGTGATTGTATAGAAATTCTCATAGGGTCTCCAGGATGGCCCAGAGAAAGGGTAGTATACCCTCTTTGAAAAGGTGGGAAACAAAGGTTCTCATTCAAGGCCACAGCCAGTGAAAGAAGGAACCAGTGGATCCAAAGACCTCCTCTGCCCTTTCTAACACCCCATGAACTTTATCAGCCCCAAGCTGATAAGTGTGTTTGGATGGGGAGGAGGAGAATGTGTAAGTATCACCGCATTATACATTCTGATTCTCCCCTAATTTTGCAGAGGCTGCCAGAATTACTCAAGCAGTCCACATCACATGAAATACTAACCTCTAGCACAAACGGAATAGGAATGAATCATTAAATAATCCAAGGTATGGCAGTGGAAGACAGGAATGCCCAAAGTCAGCAGGGTGGCCAGCATGCATTGTCAGACAGCAAGGAAAAGAGTATGGAATGTCTCTGATTCATGGGAAAGGGGGAGCCACCAAAGGTTTTGTAGGAGAGGAAAAACCCATCAAGAACTGTGCTTCAAGGTCATAAGGCTCAGCTCGGGGCCACAAACACCTGCTGGTTTGTTCCCCATGGGTCCTGTGGATCAGGGTTGGGGAGAGTCAGGTAGGGGGCTGGGGATGGTAAGAGAGAGAAAGAGAACAAAGTTCCTATCTCCAGAGAACAAACAATCCCCACAGCACGACCAGTATCAAGACAGAAAGAGGCTCCAAGAAGGCTTATTGGGGGAGATGAGGCCTGAATAAAGGCTGCATGACAAATAGGAGTGAGCCTGATAAGGGGCAGGGGGGCTACAAGGGCATTTACAGCAACAAGAATAGCTTTGGAGAAGAGAGAGGACACAGGTAGGTAGGGCAGGGGTGCTGAACATCTACGCTCTGACCCCCCAGATCCACACCTTTATGGACTACATCAGTGATAATCTTGCCCCTGACTTCTGGTCAGGTTCAGCATATGGGAGGCACTGGCAGGAGACGGGAGGAAACCAGGAGAGAGGTTGTTATATTGGTCCACTGCCTGTCTTCCCTTGACCCTTCAGGCCCCAGGGGAGTGGGAAAGATGCCCGCTATTACTAGTCTCAAAGTACTGCCCAAATGCTTTTTGGTTTCCCCAAACCCCACCCACCCCTTTGTAAAAGTCGCTTTATTAAATACCCCCAGATGTACCATCTGTGTTCTGCTACAACCATGACTGATATGGCAGGCATGACAGTCACCTAAACTAGAGGAGGAGAGGGGACGCTACCTTACGGATGTGCAGCACTGTACAGTTAGTAAAGACTTCTCACAGGCATGGACTTACTCACAGCTCACAACTACCCTGTAAGCATTAGGCAAGTCAGAGCTATCAACAGCATCTCATAGACAGGATAGCAGAGGCCAAGAGGCACATCTGGTCAGTGAGAGAACCAGGGCCTACAGCCTGATTTTTTTTTTAATGCTAATCCAGTCTCTTTCTACCAACACAACTCTAAGTAAGCCTAAAATGGAGAAAGAGATTCAAGAGGTCTTTCAGGCACAAATACACATACTTTCAACAAGAATTAGTGATTCATTCAACAAACATTTATTGAGCTCCAAGAGGGTTTGCCAACCTGTATTAAAAGCTGACAAATGAAGAAGATTAGATATGGGGAGAAGGAGAATGAGTCAGACGAGAAGGGGTGGCCATGTAGGGTGGTGGATGGAGAGCAGGATCAGGAGACCTGGCTCCCAGGTCAAGTCTATGAATGCTGGCTCTGCTCTGGTTTTAGACAAAATAGTCAAGTCAATGTCAGGTGCCACTAGCAAGTTGAAATTCCTTTAACAGTTCTAGGCATTGTAACATGGCATCCAAGATGCTTCATCACCTAGCCCTTGCTTATCTTTCCAGTCTCACTGCTAGAGGCTCTGTGACTCCCACCGGGCTACCCTGGCGTTGGGAGCGACTACCTACAGTTCCGCAAATGCTGCACTCCTCCCTTACCTGAAAACCTTTGCACTAGCTGTTCCTTATGGCTGAAAGTCTTTTCCCCACTCCTCAGCCCACTTTCTTTACCTGGAATATTCAATCTTCAAGATTCAATTCGGGCTCATTACTGCATCCTCAGTAGTAACTAGCACAACACCAGGCATGAAGAAAGCCCCTAAATTTTTGGAATTAATGATTCAACAAATTTACTACTAATAATAATAAAATAGCTAGGATATGGTGAGTATATTCTGTGTCCATGGGATAGTAACAAAAATACCAAACAAACTATCTGGATACTAGGAACTTGAACTTGGTTGGAGAGTAAGTGAGTGGATGGTTGGATGAGTGGGTGGTGGATGGATAGATGGATGGATGGATGGATGGATGGATGGATGAATTGAAAAAAGGGTGAATGAGAGTAGCTGGGTAGAGGGGGAATTAGATGGATGAGTGACTTCATGAATGGATAGTTGCATGAACTTGATCAAAAGGAATTTGAGGGGAGCGCCTGGGTGGCTCAGTCGGTTAAGCATCTGACTTCAGCTCAGGTCATGATCTCGCAGTTCATGAGTTCAAGCCCCGCATCGGGCTCTGTGCTGACAGCTCAGAGCCTGGAGCCTGTTTGGAATTCTGTGTCTCCCTCTCTCTCTGTCTGCCCCTCCCTTGCTTGCACTCTGTCTCTGCCTCTCTCAAAAACAAATAAACATTTAAAAAAAAATTTTTTTTAAAAGGGATTTGAGGGCCCAATCTCAAGATGGTGAGAAAAACAGAAATCTAACTGGTGACTTTTGACTGGAACTTGGTATTAAAAGACCATCAGGAATAGCAAATGTAAGGTCTGCTTGTGGACTCATAACCATTAGCACAAAGCCCTCAGTAGATCAAATCTGCTGCTTCAGGGGTATCCCCGAGGATAATGCCAGCCATGAATGTCTGTTGACTGACAGGACCATATATGATGGAAGCCCATCGAGGTTAGGTCTAGATATAGAAATCTGACCTTTGGGCTTATGGGAGCTGACAAAAACAACCATGATTCCTGTGATGAAACAAAAAATGAAGTAGATGGGAGATGAGGGAGGGGTATACGAGCTGCTGTTAAAACAAGGTAGAAATTCCTCTCCTAGTATCCAGAGCTTCTACACGCGATTTCTGTACAGGGAGCAACAGGTCCTAAACTAGCATGCCTCCCTCTTGGATTCTTCAGCATGATCCCCTGCAGCAGGCTTTCTTGAATCCCAAAGTGTTCTGATGGACAAGTCCCACGCTGCAATGCTCCTTGGGAACCCATGCTCCACTTCAGTCCCTGTGGTCCTCCCCATATAGAGACTATTTCGTGCTTGTCAAATCTGTGCCTTCCAGAGCTTCCAGAGGGCTGGAGAGAGCCACTGGAGACCAGACCAATGCTGCTGAGCCCAGAATTATGAGGGTGGGGCTGAGTGCACTTTGGAGCCAAAGAGGAAGCATCCACAAGAGTCTGCTTTCTACAATGGCCTGTGCTGAAAGGGGATCCTTTTTTTTTCCTTAAGTACAAGACATACTTTTGATATTTTTTTTAATGTTTATTTTTGAGAGAGAGAGAGAGAGAGAGAGAGCAAGCAGGGAAGGGGCAGAGAGAGAGGGAGACACAGAATCTGAAGCAGGCTCTGGTCTCTGAGCTGTCAGCACAGAGCACAATGTGGGGCTCCAACCCACAAACCATGAGATCATGACCTAAGCCAAAGTCGGACACTTAACCGACTGAGCCACCCAGGTGACCCAAGCCATACTTTTTTTTTTTAAAGTTAAAGAGAGAGAAAGACAATTTAGAGCTAGTGAAGAAAACGAAGAGAAGTTTCAGAAGTACCTTAGCATTGATCAAGCCTTTTCATATCGTTTCTATTTTGACCTCTGAAAGATCCTTCTAAGAAGGACGTTCTCTGCTTTGAATCACCTGAAGAGTTATTTAAACTCCTGATGCCTTGGTGAGATCCCAGAACACGTACTTAAGAATCTCAGGGATGGAGTGCTTCCAGACCACGGTTAATTCCAATGTCAGCCCAGGTAAGGACAAGTATTCTGGGTACTACCCCCATTCACCAAGGCTTGGGAGCCTCCAGAGGGGTTTAGTAAGTTGGTCCCAAGTGTCACAGCCCATAGAGGTGACTTTCAAAGCCAGGTCTTCTGTTCACTCTCAGACCCATCACTCTCTGTGTTCTCTCAGGTGTGGATCCCATGGCCACATGGGAAAAACGGTTACTCACGTACTGAGAGCTCACTGCATGCAAACACCGTGGCCAGCACTTTACATGTGTTAGCTCATTTCATCCTGCACTTAACGCTCAGGCAGTTCTAGGTTTCCCTGCTATCTGATAGTTTGCTTGAAACCATTTCACTTCTTTTTTTTTTTTTTATGTTTATTTATTTATTTTGGGGGGGGTGGGGGAGAGAGAGAATCTTAAGCAGACTCTGCACTGTCAACACAGAGCCCAATGTGGGGCTCGATCTCATGAGCGACATCATGACCTGAGCCGCAATCAAGAGTTGGGCGCTTGGGTGCCTGGGTGGCTCAGTCAGTTAAGCACCCACTCTTGGTTTGGGTTCAGGTTATGATCTCATGGTTCATGAGTTTGAGCCCCACATCGAGCCCTTTCCCTCTCTCTCTGCCCAACCCCCCCAAAAATAAATAAGTAAACTTAAAAAAACAAAAGAGTCAGACCTTAACTGATTGAGCCAACCAGATGCCCCTACACAACTTCACTTCTACAAAAGATCTATGTTAATACCTGTTTTCGCTAAGAGAAAGAAATCCAAAGAGGGATTTTGCCGTTACGAAATGGTAATTGTTTCTTTCCTTTATACATTTTCAGCTTACATATAGAGGAGGACAGGGGAGACATCTGTACCACAAATATCCCTAATTTACAGATAAAGAAACTGAGGCACAGAGAGTTCAGGCCCTTACCTAACACCACACAGAGCTGCCATTTCAGGATCTCCTCTGGCCAGCAACCAGTGTCCCTCTTTCCCAGGACTTTGTCCTAGGCCCTCCTCTCATAATCTGCACCCCTGGAGATCTTATGTCCTCCATAGCTGTCTTCTTACTGGGCATTTCCAAATCGTTGTTCTTCAGCTCATATTTCTCTCCTGAGCTCCAACCCTTTATATCCAACCACCATTTGCATATATCCTTTGAGCGCCACAAAACAGGTGCAAAAATTTTATCACGTTTCCCCGAATCCTTGTTCTCCACCTGCCACCACTCTCAGAGAACCGGACCACCAACCACTTCTTTGTTCAAGTTAGAAATAACTATCGCCTTTCAATCTATCAGTTCCTTCATTCCCCATAACCAATTAGTAGACTTTCCTCTGACTCCTTCCTCCTGACCACTGTCCCGCTCATGCCTTCATCCCTGTACCACACACAGGAGTGTTGTCCCACATGGCTACCTTGCCTTAGTCTCTCCTCACCCTCTCTAAGCTGACTCTAAAACACAATTCTGCTCATGAAACACCTATAGTTGTCTCCAGTGGCTTCCAAGAGGACAATTACCCAAACCTTGGTTTTCAAGATATGTTAAACCTTCCTGGATACAAAGAACTTCAGTTCTTTGGCCAATGGTCGAGAAGAGACAAGAGTCTGAATATAAGAGGATGATATCACTCGTATAAAGAGGGACTGTGCTGGAAGTGGAACTATTACCAAATTACCATCTGCACTAGCGTTCTTAAGGCCTCCTTCTCCATGGAACAGCAGCAACAGCTCCCGTGAAGCCCATAGACTTAAAGATTGAGGTTCCAAGGCTCCAGCCTCATTTTCCAGCCCCTGATCCCTCCGCTCACACCACACGGACTCTTTTTGTTTCCTATTTGTGTCCTACTGTTTCCCTGGTACGGCACTTGGATGCCTGTTGTTCTTTTGGCTTGGAATGCCTTTCCTCTCTTCCCTTCCTGGGACACTTACTCAAGCTTGTCCCTCTGGATCTCAGAAACACCTGCTGCTGCCTTGCACCGGGTCATCTGGCACACTGCTACCCCTCTACCTGCCACATCTCCCACGAGACTGACTTTGCATCTGGTGCCACAACTGCTCCCTACCCTGGGCCTGGCACATAGTAGATGCTACATGTTCTGTAATGCTTGCTTAATGAATAGTTTTGAATAAAGGAAGAATTCTTTCACTACAGAAAATCACTGTTGATCATGGAGAAGCTTCTCGGGGACCTTTTAAAATATTCTCCAGGTTTCCCTAACTAAATCAATTATTCCTGGAGTGTGGCAAGTTCACAAAAGTCCTGTTGGAATCTGTAAAATGTGGGCTGTAGCATCACACGCAGCCTGCATAGAACATGTAACCCTTCGGTCCTCTGATCTCCGGTGGAGATTCTGGAGAACATGTGCCTGCAGTTTCAACTTGGTATTTTTAAGAACTGTCCTTTAGTATCAGGACAAAGCCTCAGGAATGATCCATTATACATAATGAGACATAAAAATAATCATAACGGGGGCGCCTGGGTGGCGCAGTCGGTTAAGCGTCCGACTTCAGCCAGGTCACGATCTCACGGTCCGTGAGTTCGAGCCCCGCGTCAGGCTCTGGGCTGATGGCTCAGAGCCTGGAGCCTGTTTCCAATTCTGTGTCTCCCTCTCTCTCTGTCCCTCCCCCGTTCATGCTCTGTCTCTCTCTGTCCCAAAAAAATAAAATAAACGTTGAAAAAAAAAAATAATAATAATCATAACGAAAATAGGCAGTATGAAAGTCTTTAAATTTTCTAGTTGCTGTCAAACACCATTAAAGTCATGCAGTGGGGAAGATGAACTTTCTTCAATCAACAGATTAGTTGCTCGTCTGATTTTTTTGTTTTTTAGTGTTTTTCTTCCACCACACGTTTGCCTATTCCAGCAACAGTAAGTTATCTGATCGGGGTGGGGGGGGAAGGGGGTGCCTGGGTGGCTCAGTCAGTTGGGCGTCCGACTTCAGCTCAGGTCATGATCTCACGATTTGTGGGTTCAAGCCCTTGGAGCTTGTTTCGGATTCTGTGTCTCCCTCTCTCTGCCCTTACCCCACTCATGCTCTGTCTCTGTCTCTCTCAAAAATAAGTAAACATTAAAAAAATAATTTTTTAAAAAGTTAAAAAAAAAAAAGATATCCAATCTATAATTGGATCTACAATTTTCTGCTTGCTGCCCTTGCCAAAAGCCCAGTTGAGATGATTGATACTTGAAAGCAAATAATCTTAAGACAATGCAAACACTTCATTTCCCTGGAGTCTCCTCAAGCTGTTCCAATATACAGAGCACCAGAAAGCCTCATAACTTGACTGTGATGCTCCATTTCATCGTTTAAATGTATCTGTACCTGTCATTTCTTGGTGTAGGAGACAGGCACACAAAGAACATTCCTGTTTTTTGGTAACAGTTTTTTTTTTTAGAGGTACTTTTCATTTCAGTGTATGGTTTTTTTTTTTTGTTTTTTTTTTAAATTTTATTTTTGGGACAGAGAGAGACAGAGCATGAATGGGGGAGGGGCAGAGAGAGAGGGAGACACAGAATCGGAAACAGGCTCCAGGCTCCGAGCCATCAGCCCAGAGCCTGACGCGGGGCTCGAACTCACGGACCGCGAGATCGTGACCTGGCTGAAGTCGGACGCTTAACCGACTGCGCCACCCAGGCGCCCCCAGTGTATGTTAAAGTTGTCTCTCACAACGTCTCTTAGAGTTTATCATTCAAAGAAAAAGAAAGTGACTATTGATGCACTGGTTCACTTTCATTTACTATGTATAACGTTTAATTCATCATTTTCCATTTCCCCTTGACTGCTAGGAATCTCAGTTCTAAGTTTTGTGCATTACTGCAATAGATATTCTTACACTATGTATCTGGCTCAACTAACCTTCTTATATTTCATGGCCTTTGATCTGTCTTCCTTATCTTGACAGTTTTATTTTACACCACCCCAAATCTTTTTTGGGGGGAAAAAAAGCAGAGCATAATAATTAGTAATAAAGAAGATACCAGTGCCCACCTCTTTTCTTCAAATGTAATCGCTTTGCCTTCTGAATTTAATAGAGTTTCCAAAATTAACTGCTGATTTAGAGCATCTGAAATTTGACAGAAGGCTATGAGAACAGAATAAGTGCTTTACTTACATTAGAGGTATGATCTCCTACAAACATTCTCTCATTCAAAACTTTATAGAGCTTAGCACAATGCCTGACATAGGATAGGAACTCCATAAGTCTTTGTTGCATAAACGAAGGCATAAACAAATATCATTCATGGTCATCAGAGAAACTTCAGGGGCAGCTAGGTGGCTCAGTCAGTTAAGCATCTGACTCTTGGTTACAGCTCAGGTGGTGATCTCACAGTTTCGTGAGTTTGAGCCCCATATGGGGCTTGGGATTCTCTCTCTCCCTCTCTTTCTCACCGCCCCTCCCCTGCTCATGCTGTCTCTGTCTCTCTCAAAAATAAACAAACTTTAAAAAAATTTTTTTAAATAATAATAAAGACTACTTAAAAAAAAAGAAACTTCAGTTAACAGAAAACTTGAAATAATAAAAATCTTCCCCCAAAAGATGGTGATGATAACGGTGAGCAGATTGCGTGAAGGCACTCTTACCAGCAACACCCCCGTATTGCACAAAACAGCCATGTATTAGGAATCCATGAAGCCTGTATTATTACACGCATTTCACAGATCAAGAAGGAGAGGCTCAGAGCAGCAAGGCACTGGTAGGAAGCGCTTGGGTTTGGACTCTCGTGTGTCTGTTGCTACAGTCCATGTTCTCCATCACCAAGTTGTACTTCCTCAGATATTTCTGAATATTTAATACCATCTCTACAACTTGGTCATGTATTCAGGACATGAGACTTGTAAAAGGTCATTTAAATATGTTTTGTTTTGTTTTTTTACCTTGCTGCTTCCTGAGATAGCTTCTTCCATCTGGAACCACAAAATAGGAGGAGGAGCTATGCTATAGAGGGGAGGATATACATGCATAGGATCTATGATACACATGAACGCATATATTGCATACAGCACCGAACTCCTCATTCAGTCATAAATTCCTCCTCCTGCCCCTTGTACCAAGTGATTTTCCACATCTGTTGTGTCATTTAACTCTAAAAGCCTATCAAGTAGATTGTAGTACCTCTGCCTTCCAGGTAAGGAAACTCAGCCCAGATGGATCAAATGATACAAACATCTCTGGTGATGGCACCTGGTTGGCCAAAGCCCACCTGTTTCCAGAGAGCACACGCTATGCCCTCTTTTGCTGCACAACCATGACCTCCACGTGCCCTCAGCCTGTTGCCACCTAATGAGATGTGTTTTCACCAGGAAAGATAATTATTCATGCATATTCCAAAGTGCATACCTCTACACATATCTGGGGTAGAAATAGACGGTGTAGCTATACAGAGGTCAGGAATATTTTAGGATAGGGATGAACCCAAAGGAGTGGGGCTGCTGGCTGATACGGGTTGAACGCTGAGCCTACGGAAGGAAAGGCTTACACCTGAATAGCAACTGTGTTTGGACTCAAAGAAAAGGACTACTTTTTGTTTATACAGTATTAACCTTCCAGCTAAATGTGCAGTCAGCTGAAACCAAAAGTTTTTTCACAGCAAGTACAGCTGAGCCCTCTTTCTTCTCATTCATGTGTTTGGCCTTAAGCAGTGGAGTTTCGGATCTGACATGTGCATGGACCCACTTCTATGTTACCCAGTCTCCTGGTCTCTCTTTCAACACCTCCAATTCCTCATCTCCCCGTCTCCTCTTAATCACCATTTCAGGGAGGCCTTGAAAAGAGTGGAACAGAACCCAATGGACTCACAGCTGCTGGCCATCCTTCAGGAAGTCCATGTAGGGATGGAGGCCATGTCAGGCCCTGCCCCTAGAGACATCCTGCCAGGTCTCTGAACAGACCGCTGTTCTGTGCCCCTATGCTGTTCCCTCTGCCTTGAAAGCCTCTCTTTGCTCCTCAGCCTGCAATTTGCCCTCTCGAAAGTTAGCTCAGTTCACATGGGATCCCACCCCAAAACTAGAGCGCACCTTCCCCTGTCCACACAGCACTTAGCACATTCTCCTGAAATCACTGCTTCCCACCTCCCTCACTATGCTGGGCATTTTCCAGGCCAGAGATTCACATCTTATTGTTTTGTATCCCAAGTGCATACCTAGCATGGAGCCTCTCACACACTGGGCAATAGCAGAAGTCTACAGAATTGGGGTACCTGTGACTTCACTCATATGAGGACTTTAAGAGACAAAACAGATGAACATAAGGGAAGGGAAACAAAAATAATATAAAAACAGGGAGGGGGACAAAACAGAAGAGATTCTTAAATATAGAGAACAAACAGAGGGTTACTGGAGGGGTCGTGGGACGGGGGATGGGCTAAACGGGTAAGAGGCACTAAGGAATCTACTCCTGAAATCATTGTTGCACTATATGCTAATTAACTTGGATGTAAATTTTAAAAAATAAAAAATAAAATTAGAAAAAAAAAAGAATCGGGGTACCTGGCTGGCTCAGTCGGAGGAGGGCGTGGCTCTTGATCTCAGGGTTGCGAGTTTGAGCCCCATGTGGGGTGTAGCGATTACTGAAATAAAACTTAAGTGTGCAGAATAAATGAATGTGGCCCACACTTCAATTCTTGCAAGTTTATACCTGTCTGAAGCATCTACTTACGAGAATTATTGCTTGTAATCGGTGCCAGAACTTTCAGGAAACTTCAAATTACATACCTCCTGAGATCCTCAGAACACCTCTAAGATATGGGTATCATCATGACCCATCTCAGATGGAGAAACTGAGGCTCAGTGACTGCCAATGGCCCAAAGTCACACTGCGAGAAGCAGTGGGACTGGGACCTGGCCGGGCCTTCTGGTCCTTCCCTCTCCCCCACACTGCTAGCCCCTCAAGGGGCAATCACCAAGTCTACGCTATCTCTGATTTTTCACGTGTCGCCACGCACACCACAAGGCCAAGTCTAGATAACATGCACAGTGTACTCTTACTGGAACAGCTCTGCCCTCCTGCTGCTATTTCTGATTTGCTGTCACCAATAAACTCCTTTCCTGGACCGTGGTCATCCTGCTCTCCTTCCACTCAAGCCCAAAGCAAGTCCTGGGGAAGGGAAGAACAAAGATCTATCTGCTAGAGAAGGAAGATCCCAGTTCAGAAAAACGCCTTCCCACCCACGTTCAGGTGTAAGAACCCACCTTAATCTTAGGCTGCCTCCCAAGGAAGTGGCTCAGGCCCATGTTCATCCTGCCCAGGAGGTGCTCCCAGAACTGTGTTGGTGGACACTAAATTCCTACTTGGAACCTTGGTGTCTAGAGGAACCCTGTTGGCCATTATTAACCAAAGCGAAAAGCGTAACTAACCCCAGGGTAAGTCATTCATACCCACTAGGTTTGCTTAAAAAAAGGTCCACCAAGATCAGAGTTCTTTGAAAAAATGATCTTTCCAGGCTCCCCACTGACTGGCATTGGAGCCTTACATCCTCACTCTGCTTTCCTTTGCTCCGAAAACGTGTGTGGACATGAGGTCCCAGCTGTAAGCTGAGAAGGGACTTTGGACCCTCTGTGAGTTGCTGCCTCGGGGAAGAGACACAGGGCTGGTGATAAATAGGGAAAGAAAGATGTGTACAGATTTCCAAATGGCTCTGTTTCTAGCATCACTTCCGTGACTCCTCCTAACTGCATCACTGATGGCAGAGAGAGGTCGCGTCCTTACCCTGACTGGCCCTCACAATTCTGTTGCCGGGGTTGGCGGGTCCTGCTGGGTCTGAAACACAGATTCAGGAAGACTATTCCTCCACCCCGACAGAGGATGTCCCCTCCCCCCGCCCCCCCCCCCCCCCCCCCCCCCCGCCTTCCTCTCAGCAGCTGCTTCCAAACCACCTCCTTCTCAAACTAAGAGCTGCACCCACCCCAAACTGGCTCGCTCAATCCCAGCAAGGAAGACTTGGATCCTGCACGTTTGGCTTCCAACCACACTCCGGTGCTGCCTCTCTTCTCCACCTGAGCCCCAGGGGCCCACTCTGTCCTAGGCCCCTGTGCCGGCTCACATTCTACCGTGGTCACACCTCTCACACTGCAAGAGAAGGAGCACAAACCCCTTCCATCCTACTTTCCCTCCAGCTACTGCCTTGCTGTCACTGCACCAGCCTCAAGCCTCTTCCTCTGTGGCCCAGCACAGCCCACGCTAGCCTCAGGCCCCTTCCCCTACTGGAAGGGTCTCCCCAAGGTCACCGTGGTCTTTTGTTGGCCAAATCCAGTGTTTGGTCTGAGTGCCCATTCCCCCCCCCAACTCCTACCCTCCCCCCCACCACTGCCCACTCCATCACCCTCCCTAACACTTCATCCCCAAAACCCAGTGCTCCCACAGGTTCCTGGCCTCAGCCGCATCCCCACCCCCCACTTCCTCCCTCCCCCCCCACCCCTCTCCCCCCAGGCAAAACCAGCACTTGTCCTCTTTATCAGCGGACCTGCCCAAGGACAGATACCTTCGAAGAATCTGGGAGGGTCGCAGGTACAGTCATGTGGCCTGAAAGGCTAGCAGGTTTGAGCATTCATCTCCACTAACCGGTGACAGAGGACATCTCCCAGGTCTAGTGCCAAGAACCCATCAGCCTCTGCCGCTCTGCAGCTCCTGTTTTCCAAGGTTCCGGGAATGGCCTGGTCCCCTTTAGACTGACACAATCCTTCAAAGCTCCAGATAGCCTTGCTCAGGCCAGTTGTCCCACCCCTTTCTGGCTTTGCAGACCTCTGGTCTCATCTCTGCTTTGCTAGTTTATAGCTGGCCCCTTAGCCTACCTCATTTACAAGCAGCAAACACACTGACACGCCGTTGCTCTGGGTATCTCCAACAAGTATCCTGTGACTGGCATGAGATCATCCCCCAAGTTAGCGATCTTTCCACCTACAAACTCCCTGTTCCCCCCTCACCCCTGCCCCAGGCCCCTCCTTCAGTTCTCCTCAAAGGCCTCCTGAATTCTCTTCCTGCAAGCCCCAGCCCCATCATCCTGTGTGCAGACAGAACCAATGGGTACCCTCCTGGGTTCCCTCCCACAACCATAAATTTACCATACCAAAGTACTGATTATTGTTGACATTCTATTAGAGCCATTTGGGACTGACAGTCACATTTATTTTCATTTTTAAACAATGTTAAAAAGGCCTGATTATAACTGCCTGATACCTACACAAACACCGGGCAGGCACTATTATATCAAGAAGCTGGTAAATGTTTTACTTGCTAGTTTCCATCTGCCATGGGGAGAGATCCTACCATTTGCCAGATGCTCAGATGCTGCCTGGAGAACATATCTATAATGTGCATTATCCGCAGGGGGTGAGGTGGGGCAGGAGTGTTGCAGTAAATAAACCTTAGGGCTGCTGAACGTTTCATACCTACTTTTTAAGTTTATTTACTTTATTTTGAGAGAGAGAGAGAGAGAGAACGAACGAGTGGGAGAGAGGGGCAGAGAGAGAGGGAGAGAGAGGCTCCCAAGCAGGCTCCGCACTGTCAGCACAGAGCCTGATGCGGGGCTCAAACTCACGAAAGGCAAGATCACTACCTGAGCCGAAATCAAGAGTCAGACAGACACTCAACAGTCTGAGCCACCCAGGCGCTCCCTATTTTTTTTTTTAATATCAAAAGGAAGGCATGTAGTGGAAAAAGCATAGAAAAACTTGCATTCATCTTAGACAAAACTGGACTCTAGTCCTGACAGTGCCACTTACTAAGCTTTGTACTCTCTGGGACTCGGTTTCTTCATCTCTAAAATGGGCACAAATGGCAGTAAGACTACCTGCCCCTCCGAGAATGGCTGGGATAACAGATCTGAGAGCCCTTGGAGAGCTGTAAACTGTTACTCAAATGGGCAACAGAGTGGTTTTTGCCAGCAGCATTGATGTTTTGGTGCTAGAAAGAAAACTGATGATTGCAATGAATCGGGCAGCCCACTTTTGCCTTGAGCCAGCTGGGTCACTTTGGACATAAGATGCCTGAATTACCTCACAGGATTCTTTGGGAGTTCGAGATAAAGGAAATGGTAAATAGCTTCAGAAGTCAAGAGTCTGGGGTAAGTCTTGAGGCACTTGATAGCATTAACCCTTTTTGCAGGAGCAAATTATGAACATTTATCCCCACCCCCTCTCCCGTGGTAATATCTGCCACAGGAAGATTCACTGACAAGGAAACGAGAACTTCAGTAGATACCCATAATATGAGCCACCGGCCGTTCCCCGCCCACCTTTGTCCTCCAGGTCTGGCCACAAAGAGACCTCCAGCAAGGATGACCTTGGGCTGGTCACTTCAGCCCCCTGTCCTCCCTCCCTCCCCATCTGTTAACTGGGCAGAGAGCCCTCGCCATGGGGTTACTGTGCGAGCATCAAATGAGATCATATATTTGAAAGACTCGGGTAAGCATTTAATTGGTTACCAAGCTGTACACATGTGAATGATCAGCATTATTTACAGTAAGTATGTGAGCTACATATGAAGGAAACCTAATGACAGTCCACTTCTCAGCCCAGCTGGGCAGAAGTTTCTTTTAAAAGAACCTGGTATGGGGGCGCCTGGGTGGCGCAGTCGGTTAAGAGTCCGACTTCAGCCAGGTCACGATCTCGCGGTCCGTGAGTTCGAGCCCCGCGTCAGGCTCTGGGCTGATGGCTCGGAGCCTGGAGCCTGTTTCTGATTCTGTGTCTCCCTCTCTCTCTGCCCCTCCCCCGTTCATGCTCTGTCTCTCTCCGTCCCAAAAATAAATAAAAAACGTTGAAAAAAAAAAATTTAAAAAAAAAAATAAATAAAAGAACCTGGTTTGGTGAAGGCTCCTTGTAATTAACGGAGCCTCAGGCAGAGGGTGTAGATCAGGACCAAGAGCACAGTAGCTTTGGGATTTGTAGGTTTAAAGCCTGCCTGTGTCCAGAGAGGTGCCAATTTGCATAATCTTGGCAATTTATTTAATCTTTGTGAGTCTCCAGGTTTTCCTCTGAAAAAAGGAATAATAACAGCACTTACCTCACAGCGCTGTTACGTTGAATATTCAAGATAATGTGCTTAAAACAATTCACACAACAGCTGGGTGCGATGGTTGCAGTGTCAGTTTCAGTAGGTAGGTGTACTAGAGAAAGGAAGACAGAAGGCAGTGGAATGTATTAACTGGTAAATATCATTCTCCTCTTATGAAATACACAAAAAGTATATATATTGGCAAGAACTGGACCCTGAAAGATGAGAATTGTATTGCTAAGGATGCCGGAGAGATGGGGAGGTGGCTGCTTTTCCTTTATCTCTTCTTATAATGTTGCTTGCACAAAGGATACAATTTTGTTGTATTTTGGGGGGAGTATAAAAAGAAAAAACAAACCTCGCCCTGAAGGGTAGTAGCAACTGGCTCTGAGGATGCCTTCCAGACCACAAGTCTTAGGCAGGTGGAATCGGAAGTCTGCAGCCTTCAGGAAGAAAGGTGAGAAAGGTATTAAAGTGACAGATCCCCATTAAATTTGAAAAAAATCCACATTCCTTCTTGGAGCCGGAAGTACCTCCCTGAATATAGGCCGTTTGCAAGGTCAA
This sequence comes from Neofelis nebulosa, assembly GCF_028018385.1. Classification (NCBI taxonomy): domain Eukaryota; kingdom Metazoa; phylum Chordata; class Mammalia; order Carnivora; family Felidae; genus Neofelis; species Neofelis nebulosa. The sequence continues at coordinate 26,190,914 of NC_080793.1, forward strand.
CCTGGCTTTCTCCTCACACTATCTCCTCCAACATGGGGCTAGCCACCTTCTTCTGCCTCTCACACCCCCAGGCTCCTTTCACCTGATCCAAATACTTGCCTGATTGCAAGTCAGGTCTCTGGTCAATGTTATCTCTTCCCAGCGCCCAGCCCAAATCATTCCATTCCATCATCCTTTTTCTTTCCTTTTCTTCAAATACCTACACACTATCTAAAATTACCTCATTTGTTTACATGTTTATTGTATGCCTTTCTTTCTCTGGAACATAAACACCACAAGATCAGGGACCTTATCTGTCTCACTTGGGCCACAAGATCTCCAGCAATGGATCACGGTCAAGGCACTCAATTAAGTATTTAAGAAAGAGAACAAACTGAGGGTTGCTGGAGGGGAGGTGGGTGGAGGAAGGGGCTGAATGAGTGATGGGCATTATGGAGGGCACTTGATGGGATGAGCACTGGGTGTTATATGGAAATGATGAATCCCTGGGTTCCCTGTAACCAATACTACACTGTATGTTAACAAACTGGAATTTGAATAAATATTTTTTAAAAAGATAAAGGAACAAGTGAATACTGCCAATTGCTAATGATGAGGGGATGAATAAGGGGCAAGTCAGCTGTGCCCCACCTCCCAGCTGACTGATTCGTGCAGGCACACATACCTGGGCAGAGTTTCAGGCATTTTGGCCAACGAGCAGACAGCAGCCACGGCCAAGGAATAGGTAGCAACTGGCGCATGAGACGCCTGCCATGGCAGAAATCTGTACATGTGACTTCAGCAACATGAGCCTTGTGCATCTTTAGGCATACACCTGCTGGTTAGACATGGCCAGTTAGATGTCTGGGCTTTAGTGCAGCCATAAATATAAGGCCAAATAGTCCGTGTCCTTCCCTGAATAAAAAACAAAAGACAAAATCTAGCTCAAGTGAAACACATTCTTGGGGAAAAGCACAGCCCACATTTACTGGGCCAGGTCCTACATCAGGATGACAAGATCCAGAGCTGCATCTCCTAGCAGAGAATGACTACAGTGGGAAAAACAGAGCCGAATGAGGAAAGAATAATGAAATGACGTGAAATTCTAAGTTTCCCTCCTCTGAGTTAGCACAGAGGAGGGATTCAGAAGCCCCTGCTAAAATGAAGCCAGGCATTCTGTTCCCGCAGAGGTGAAAAGTGCAACAGATAGACAAATCCGCAGCAAAACCGCCCTAGAGACTCTCCCCAGTCTTCCCTGCTCTCACCACAGAGATGCCCGGTAAGGTCTGACATCTTCCCATCCTTTCTGTGGCTCTGCAAACAGGTGCAGGCCTGGGGGCAGGTTGACAAACTGCTCTTACTGTTTGCGGAAAGTAGGACAAGATCTGGAACCACTCAGTTCCTCAAGAACAGCTAGTTCTTCTGACCACAGCTTGGGCAGTTCTAGGGACTACCTGGAAGCAGGTGAAGGCCGGACTCTGAGCTCCAGGAGAAGATATTCTAGTGCCTCCTTTCAGCAATGAGTCTGTTCCAGGAAAGGTTGTACCTAGGGGCCTTGTGGACTCTTTTATTTTTAGTTTTTTAATTTTTTTATGTTTTGTGTAGACTCTTATAATAAAAGAGAAAGAAAATAAGAAAGAAAGAAAGAAAGAAAGAAAGAAAGAAAGAAAGAAAGGAAGAGAAAGAAAGAAAGAGAAAAAGAGAAGAAGAAAGAAAGAAAGAAAGAAAGAAAGAAAGAAAGAAAGAAAGAAAGAAAGAAAGAAAGAAAGAAAGAAAGAAAGAAAGAAACTGCCCCTCCCAGCCTGTCATGTTAGGAGTGCCCCTGTTTATACACCTGGGGTGCATCTCCATGCAGTGGTTTGTGGAAATAGCCAGAGCTTTGGGGTCCATGTTTCTGGCTTCAGTCCTGTACCACGTGGCACTTTCCCTAAGCAACTCCTTTTCCCCTCTCTGTGCCTCCATTTCCTCATCTTCAATTTGAGGAACAGGACGACAACTATGAGTTTTGACCCATTCATAGGCAAAAAAAAAAAAAAAAAAAAAAAAAATCAATATAGGGGATTGCAAGCAACATATTTTAAAAAGTGAAATAGAAGAGTTTAGAATATAGACTATCTGGGTGCATTGCAGTTAATAGAGAAGTATTACCTTTTGAAACTAATTTCATCTATAAACACATATGTACTGAAATCAGTAAAAATATATTTCTCACTGTAGGTCATTGCTTTTTTTAAGTTCAAAACATATTACATGGAGTTTTCAAGGCTAGTAGCAGAGACAGACCAACCAGTAAGTGCCCACTGCTCCCTGCCTAATTGACAATTTCCCATTGTTTGCCTGAGGGCTGAGCCTGGCTCCAGGTGAACGTAGGATTAGGCTCATGAATATATTCAAAGAGAATAGATCCAGAGTAAAAGACAATGCACCCAGAGGGCCTGCACCATGACCCCTCCTCCCCAAAGGACATGACTTTCCTGATTTCTAACCCGTCCATTAGCTTTGCTTGTTTTCTGAACTCTGTCTAAACAGAATGACGGTGTGAACTCTAACTGTGGACACAGTGACCTAGAAAAGGAGATGTTCAATGCTGCGTTTATTGTCCGGCATGACATCGGCCAGAAAGCATTGCAAAAATAATATTATGATTATTGAGCAAAGGCCTGTTATGTACCAAGCTCTGTGCTAAGGGATTTAAAAGTAGTTGAGTTCATTTTCACAAGGTGAATGTGATTCAAGGTGGAAGTCATTATCTTGATTTTCCAGGAAAGGAAACTGAGGCAACAGAGAAGTTGTGCCGGGGGCATTCCAAGGTCACAGATCCTGTGAATGGCCAGGGTGGGGTTGGAATCCTTATCTGTCCGCCTCCAGAGTCCTTTCCATCATAGACTTTTTTGCAGGGGGCGGAGATCCTCTGCAACAAAGTAGCTGTGAAATAGCAGTTGGTTCCATCTTTGCAGGACCAGTCTGCATTGTACAACCTTGCCTGGCTTTCACCCAGGAATTGAGCTAGTTTCTGTTTCTCAGGAAGCACTCAAACTACCCTTGGTGAAGCTAGAATATTCCAGAAGGCCCGAATTACACTGAGAGGTCTAATTTATGGGAACGTTCTTACTACACAAAATTTCTTCCAGAACATTTGGTCCTTTGGGATTTCCCCCAAATTGCCAATGATCAGACAGAAAATTACATCTCCCTCTCCCTGGTTCCTTCATTGTATGCAGTGTTTTCCCTGAACCTTACCTATCAGTATATTTCCCTGGACTCCCTCGGCAACTCTTCACTATCCAGAGAAATTTGAGATTTTTTGTTTTTGTTTTTGCTTTTCTGTTAAATATAACTACATCTCATAACTTGATTGATGAAGCCACATCGCATCAATGATGTTGGCCAGTAATTTGTTCAGTGTACCCAAGAATAGAGGATAAAGGGACCCATGTATCAATTTTCTTCCTATTCAAGATTTTGGAGGTTTTACAGTCAACATCCAGATTACAACATACCTACTACACCAGAGTTCCAAGGAAATTAGTCAGGCCTTAAATTAAACTTTAACCTTGTTTCAAATTAAAAATACAATTTACCACATTAGTTTCATATGTTTCTATTTCCTGGCCTCAAAAACACTAACAGCTCCTTGACTACAGTAGTTGAAATCCTACTTAGCACTCAATAAGGAAACAACTTCCCAACCCCCTAGGCAAGGCTAATTGAGTGATCCTTTTGCTCCCATAATGCTTTGTAAAGTTTTCTGGCATGTTCCTCCATCCCTTACCAGCCCCCAAACCCTGAACTCCCCCCAGGGCAGTATTTATTCCTTTCTGTCCTGATACTTACCCCTAACATGGGCAGGACAAAGCTCCCTGCACACAGTAAGCCTTCAGTATTCATTGTTGCATTGAATTCGTTTCTAAATAAGCTTTTCACTGAAGTATGATGTGCATACAAAAAGGTGCAGGGTTGTGTCTGCATGTTCACAAAGTGAAAGAGAATATACCCAAAAGGCCTGCACCATGATCCCTCCTCCCCAAATGACATGACTTTCCTACTTCTAACACTATATGTTAGCTTTGCATGGGTTTTGAACTTTGTATAAATGGAATCACAACATGAACTCTCTAGGTTTTGGCTTACTGTATTAAACACCATGCTTGTGAGATTTACCCACACCATTTTGTGTAGCACTGGTTCATTTATTCTCAGTTGCTACATAGCATTCCATTCTGTGCAGTTATTTATTTAACCATTCTACTGATGATGGACCTCTGGGTTGTTTGAATTGGGAGCTCTTATGATCAGACTTGCTACAAACATTCTTGGATATTTCTCTTTCTTAAGTATTTACCTAAGAGTATAGTTGTTCAACTTAGTGGATACTGCCCAAAAGTTTTTATGGTGGTTGTGAAAATTGACAAGCTGATTCAAGAATTTATATGGGGGCGCCTAGGTGACTTAAGTCAGTTAAGCATCCGACTTCAACTCAGGCAGGTCATGATCTCGTGATTCACAAATTCAAGCCCCGCGTTGGGCTCTATGCTGACAGCTCAGAACCTGAAGCCTGCTTTGGATTCTGCATCTCCCTCCCTCTCTCTCTGACCCTCCCCTACTCACATTCTCTCCCTCTGTCTCTGTCTCTCTCTCCCTCAAAAATAAACATTAAAAAAAAAAGAATTTATATGAAAATATAAAAGACCAAAAAATATCCCAAGACAATCTTGAAGAACAAAGCTGGAGGTCTCACACCTTATTATTAAACTTATTTTAAACTTATTATTATACTTATTATTAAACTACAGTAACTAAGACAGTGTGGTTTGAACACAAAGACCAATGGATTAGAAGAGAGCATTCAGAAACAGATTCACAAATATAGATTATTTGAAGTATTAAATAGGTGACATTGCAATCCAGAGGGGAGAGAATGATGCTTTCAATAAATGGTGCCAGATCAACTGGATAAACACATGAATAAAATTTAACCACACATTGAAATCAAATCCAGATGGATTATAAATCTCAATGTTAAAAGTAAAACAATAAGACTTTGTAAAAAAAATAAAAATAAAAATACACACAGAGAAAACAATATGACTTGGGATAGGCAAAAAAAATCATACAAATAGGACATAAAAAGCATTAACCATAGGGGTACCTGGGTGGATCAGTGAACTGAGTGCCCAACTGGTCATTTCGGCTCAGGTCATGATCCCATCCATAGTCATTGGATTGAATTCCACGTCAGGCTCCACACTCAGCATGGAGCCTGCTTAAGATTCTCTCTCTCTATCTCTGCACTTCTCCCCAACTTGTGCACGCTCTCTATTAAATACATACATACATACATACATACATAAATTTAAATTGAAAAAATAATAAAAAGCATTAACCATAAAGAAAAAATAAGATAGGGGCGCCTGGGTGGCTCAGTCGGTTGAGCGTCCGACTTTGGCTCAGGTCATGATCTCACGGCTTGTGAGTTCGAGCCCCGCGTGGGGCTCTGTGCTGACCGCTTGGAGCCTGGAGCCTGCTTCGGATTCTGTGTCTCCTTCTCTCTCTGCCTTTCCCCCTCCTATGCTCTGTCTCTGTATCTCTCTCTCAAAAATAAATAAGCATTTTTAAAAAGTTTAAAAAAATGAAAAAAGAAAAAAGATAAATTGGACTAGTTTTAAAAGTAAGAACCGTTCAGGGCGCCTAGGTGGCTCAGTCTGTTAAACGTCCTACCTCCGCTCAGGTCGCCATCTCGCGGTCCCTGAGTTTGAGGACCACGTGGGGCTCTGTGCTGACAGCTCAGAGCCTGGAGGCTGCTGCGGATTCTGTGTCTCCCCCTCTCTCTCTGCCGATTTCCAGCTAGCGTGTGTGCTCTCTCTCTCATTCTCTCAAAAATAAATATTGAGAAAAAAAAAAAAAAAGAACTGGCCTTCTACATAATTCTTTTTAAAAAAGTAAGAAGTTATCCAGAAGATACCATTAAAGGCTTGAAACAGAGCACAAATTGAGAAAAGATATTTGCAAAAATGTATCTAACAAAGGCCCTGTAAACGAAATGTACACAGAACTGCTACACGTGAATTACAAACTGATAGAAAAACGGCACATAGAAGGGAAGGCTAGGGGCGCCTGGCTGGCTCCGTTGAGCGACAGACTTCTGCGACTTCTGCTCGGGTCGTGACCTCCTGGTGCCGCACTGGGCTTGCCACTGTGGATGCAGAGCCGCTTCGGATCCTCTGTTCCCTCGCTCTCCGCCCCTCCCCCACTCCCTCTGCTCTCTAAATAAAGTAGAAACATTAAAAGAAAAGGTGAGAGGGGCGCCTGGGTGGCGCCGTCGGTTAAGCGTCCGACTTCAGCCAGGTCACGATCTCGCGGTCCGTGAGTTCGAGCCCCGCGTCGGGCTCTGGGCTGATGGCTCGGAGCCTGGAGCCTGTTTCCGATTCTGTGTCTCCCTCTCTCTCTGCCCCTCCCCCGTTCATGCTCTGTCTCTCTCTGTCCCAAAAATAAATAAAAAACGTTGAAAAAAAAATTTAAAAAAAAAAAAGAAAAGGTGAGAGGGGAAGACTATTTTCCACTTGGCCCTTAGCGAGAGCCTGTGCACACCGCTGGGAATAAGATTCATTTCTGACCGGGCTGGGTTCACAAGCTCCGGGAGAAACAGACAGGCACACACTCTAAACAACATGGAATTCTCCTCTCATCCGAAGACCTGAAGCTGACTATGCCTAAGCACGCTCCCAAAACGAATTCCTAGAATTCGAAGTCATGCTCATTTTTATTTCTCCACAGGTTCGAGTTGTAAAACCCTCTTCCTGAAAGGCTAACGGTATACTTCCACCAGGGATATACACATGCCCTGTTTGTTCAAATGGTTGGTGAAAAATAGTATCTTGTTTTACTTGTGCCTTTGATCTCCAGGGAAATTACGTTTTTTAAATGCACTTGTTGGTGATTTTTATTTCTTCTTTTATAATTGGGCAGTTTGCACATTTTGCCCACTGAATTTTTCTTATAATTTTAAAAGGTGGCTGTATGTAGCAAGGTTATTAACTATTCACTTGTTATATACATTGCAAATATTTCCCCAGTATTTATGTTTTCCCCTTTAATTTTATTTGTGGTGGGTTTTCCCCTATATATATGAACCTTAAGTATTTACATAGTAAAATCTGTCCATCTGTTGTAACTTCTGTATTTTTAAAAATTTTTTTTAAGTTTATTTATTCTTGAGAGATAGAGAGAGACAGAGCATGAGCAGGGGAGGGGCAGAGAAAGAGGAGGAGACAGAGAATCTGAAGCAGGCTCCAGGCTCTGAGCTGTCAGCACAGAGCCCCACGCAGGGCTCGAACTCACAAACTGTGAGATCATGACCTGAGCCGAAGCTGGACGCTTAACTGACTGAACCACCCAGGTGCCCCGTAACTTCTGTATTTTTACAAAATACTTAGGAATGCTCTTTCCATTTCGACATAAAAATGGTTAATTACATACATTTATATAGACATATATATGTTATCTTTATATATTTAAATTGCTTGGAGTTTATTTTACATGAGGTGTGAGGTAACTCCAATGGTGTGTGTGTGTGTGTGTGTGTGTGTGTGTGTGTAACCTTTTTTCTGAACACCGGCCTGTTGTTTCAGCACAGTTTACTAAAGAATGTGCACTTCTCCTACTCATTTGTGTGTGTTTGGATGATATAGTTCATTAGGGAAATTTGGGAGTGAAAGGATCTTGGCCATTTGCGAGGACAGATTGATCTGAAGTGGCCAGAGTAGAGCTGTGGACCAGGAGGCTCATTGTCCCAACTGTGTGGGAGAAAGGGTGACTGCCTGAATTACAACAGGCACATGAAAGGTAAGGGGAGAGGACCTTTGTCCTTCCCCCTCTAATCCCCGTATCCCTCACCTTGCTCCCTTTCCCCAGTCTTCAAGCTTCATCCACCATCAGGGGAGGGAATAAAGCCCAGTAGCTAATCTCGAGAATCTGGAATCAGATTACTGCATTTAAATCCTGACCTCACCATTCATACTGGTCTTGTGATCTCATGCCAGTGTCTAGATATTTCTGGTCCTCAGTTTTCCCACCTGTGGAGATAACGGGAACACCTATTGCAGAGCCTATCAAGAAGGATTTAAGGAGCTAATGCATATGAGGCCCTTTTCCTAGTGCCTGGCACAGACTAATCTCTACTAGTCAATAATGTTAACGGTTCATTTTTAAGGAAAACCGTGGCCATCACTTTTCTCAATGGAACAAAACTTCAGTCCTACCTTCGGATGGGTGTAGAGATCTGAGCCTGAAACAGAGCAGGTACAGGAGCAAGTGGAAAATGCAAGGTGGTGGAAAGGAGTCCAAGTCAAATGGTTGAAGGCATTGGTCTAGCAAATGCTTTGTTTGGGAGGCGTCTATTCATTAAGGTATACTTACAATAAGGCCTAAGAACTAAGGACTACCATTAGTAAAATAAATTAGCATATTAATTAACGATGGGCTGCACACACACACACACACACACCCTATTTTTAAACACAACTGTTTATTTATGTAAAGCTTTGGTCAGAAGGGGAGCCCCAGGTGCCTTTCTTTCTTTCTTTCTTTCTTTCTTTCTTTTTTTTCTTCTCCTATTTTTTGGAGAATGAAGATAATAGCTACAGTTGATTGACTCCATCAGGGGCACAGTACTAAGCCCTTTAACAATTATCTCCTGTAACACGCCCTCTGTAATAACTCTGAGGTTATTACCATCTGCAGTAGACAGATCAGGAAAGGGAGTTTCCTAGAAATGAAGAAGTGATTTGCATGTGGCCGCCATTACTGAGGACAGAGATTCAATCCCAGGTCTCAGCGACTCCAACCCCCAAGCTCTAAAGCCAACAAAGAACACATGACAGTTGAAATGGAATTTTGGAGGCTGGGAAGTCCAACTTGACAGATGGGAGAAATTCCTTTCTGAAGGATTTAGTGCCTGCTATTTATGTATAAACTGGTCAAGTCTGGAAGGACTTTGGAAGTCAATTAATTCAGCTTCCTCCTTGTACAGATAGAGAACCTAGAACCCAGAACAAAGAGATGTGGCCCCAGCCAACTGTACGCTGACTGCTTCACTGGAGTCCTGGGTCTCTTCACTCTGTGCAGTGCTTGTAATCTCCACATGGCCTCAAGATCAAAGCCCTAGAGGTGGAAGAGATGGAGTATGGGAGCATGCTTCATGCCGCACAGACTACACAGGGAAAACCACACAGTCCTGGCCCAAAGAAGTTTGCAAATCAGCAAGGGAGACGATTTGAGCCTGCAAACAGCAAACACAGTGAGTGAGTGGGGGAAAAACACTCTGAAGTCTTGAAAGGGTCCCATCCCTCTGGCCAGAATCTGGAAGACTTAGTGGAGGAGGTTGCATTAGAGCTGAAGTCTGCAGCACAAATGACAGGAAGGGCATTCCAGATGGAGAAAAGCACACCTAGAAGGGATTACTAATAATGAAAGCTCACATTAATTAAGTGGAAACGTGCAGATTCCATGCTAAATGCTTTGTATGTATTAACTCCTTGAAACCCCACATCTTGAAACCCCACATCGACACTATAAGGTGGGACAATAATTATCCCCATTTCAGAGAAAGGGAAATTGAGACACAAAGGATAGAGAAGTGACTTGCTCAAGAACATACAGCTGGGAAGTAACAGGTTCCAGAATGGCGATGCCAGCTGGAGTGACTCCTGCATTCTAGACAACCTGAGGGACAACCCAGGGGTCAGAAACGGGGACAGGGTGTAGGATGAGGGAGTAGGGGACAGATTTTTTTCTAGGACAAGTCAACTTTCAATTGACCCCAGGCCCTTCCCTGGCCATCTTGGGCCTCCTAAGGTAGGCAGGGAGTACTCAGTTAGTGAGGGTCAGGACCCAGACCCACTGGCCTCTAGGTCTGCCACGAGACCTTCCAGAGGCCACCAGGACTGAGCTGAAGGCCCCAGATGAAGGGCCACAGAAGCCGTCTGGCTCACTCTGAGACCACAACGTCCAGGAACCCACCCTGACTGATCTTACACCAACCCCAGGGGTTCTATGGGGCCAGGGCTTGGACGTTAGTCCCAAATTTGGCAAATATTTTCCAAATGCCAACCACAGCTGTGGCTTAGCCCCCTTGGGGACAGTGGACTTGGAGGTAAGAGCAGAGGGTGCTGCGGCAACCCAAGTCTGGCTCTAAGAGCTGTGTGACCTGGGGCCAACTCTGACCCTCTCTGGACTTCAGGGAGCACCTAAAGGGATCATCCTGATCTGTGGGCTTAGGAATCTGTGAAAACAGATGGATGAGGGCCAGCACAATGCCTGGGCCCACAAGTGCTTAATAAATGCTAAATTCTTGCACTTGACCTTGAGAAACTCTTCTTCTTTTTGAAGCAGGCTGAGAGTAGATAGACCCAGTGCAGTCCTTGGACCCTTATCTTTCCTAAAAACATATCCAAGGGCCCTTTGAGTGTTGAAAATGGTACTGCTGAGCAGTGCTAGAAACAGGAGACAGCAGGAACCCCATAGGGAGTGACCAAGTTCTCAGAACCAATATAAATTCACTCACCTGGGGAGCACCTGGGTGGCTCAGTCAGATGAGTGTCCAACTTCAGCTCAAGTCATGGTCTCATGGTTGGTGAGTTTGAGTCCTCCATGGGGCTCGTTGCTGTTGGCAAGGAGCCTGTGCCCCATCCCTCTCTCTCCGCCCCTCCCCCCCAACTTGTGTGCTCTCTTTGAAAAATAAATAAACGTTAAAAAAAAATTTTTTTTTAATTTTTTTTCAACGTTTTTTATTTATTTTTGGGACAGAGAGAGAACATGAACGGGGGAGGGGCAGAGAGAGAGGGAGACACAGAATCGGAAGCAGGCTCCAGGCTCCGAGCCATCAGCCCAGAGCCTGACGCGGGGCTCGAACTCACGGACCGCGAGATCGTGACCTGGCTGAAGTCGGTCGCTTAACCGACTGCGCCACCCAGGCGCCCCCCAAATTTTTTTTTTTTTTAAATAAATTCACTCCAGCACTTGGCTGGATCAGTCAGAAGACCGTGTAACTCTTGATCTCAAGGCCATGAGTTTGAGCTCCATGTTGGGTGTAGAGATTACTTAAAGAAAGAAAGAAAGAAGGGTACCTGGGTGGCTCGGTCAGTTAAGTGTCCAACTCTCGATTTCAGCTCGGGTCAAGATCTCATGGTTCTGTGAGTTCAAGCCCTGAGTCAGGCTCTATGCTGATAACATGGAGCCTGCTTGGGATTCTCTTTCTCCCTCTCTCTTTGTCTTTCTCTCTCTCTCTCTCTCTCTCTCAAAATAAATAAATAAACCGAGAGAAAGAAAGAAAAGGAAAGAAAGAAAGAAAGAAAAGAAAGGAAAGAAAGAAAGAAGAAAAAAAGAAAGGAAGAAAGAAAGAAAGAAAGAAAGAAATTTTTAAAAATAGGCTTCACACCTAGTGCCAGACACTTAATTGACCAAGCCACCCAGGAGCCTCCCCAAATGTTTTTTTTTTTAAATAAATGAATTCACTCATCAGCTTCCTTCTGCTCTTAAGTGGTGGCAGCCTTCCTGGGACTGTACCCACTCCTTCAAGGGGGGAGGGGGGGGGGAGGGGGTACTTTCTTCGGTTCTCCTCACTCCAGACTTTCTCAAGGTGCCATCGTTCATCAATTAACTGCTGTTGGAACTCTTATCCAGAATTCTGGATGCAAGATAACTCAACAGCAAGTGGGAAAATAGCCTAAGTATCCATTGATAAATGACAAGTAAACAAAATATGGTACAGAAATACAATGGAATATTATTCAGACTTAGAAAAGAATGCCATTCTAGCACCGGCTACATCACGAATAGACCTTGAAGACATTAGACTAAAATAAGCCTGCCACAAGAGGACAGATGTTGTATGATTCCACTCCCGCAGGGTATACAGAGCAGCCAAATTTCTACAGAAAGGAAAGTAGAGGTCACCAGGGGGTGGGAGCAGGGGGAAATAGAGGGTCAGTGTTTAATGGGTGTGGAGTTTCGCTTTGGGAAAATGAAAAAGTTTTGGAGATGGATGGCGGTGAAGGTTGCACAACAATGTGAGTAGACGTTATAACACTGACCTGTACAGCTAATAGTGCCTAAAATGGTAAATTTTATGTTATGTGCATTTTTACCACAATTTTGAAAAAAAAATTTATGTCTTTTAGTAGCTGATTGGATCAACTGAGGTTGATATCCAGACAATGGAATGTTATTCAAACGGCCCAAAAAATGAAGCTATCAAGCCAGGAAAAGACATGGAGGAGCCTTGAATGGATATTCGTGAGCATAAGAAGCCAATTGAAAAAGGCTACATATTATATGACTCCAACACCTGACATTCTGGAAAAGGCAAAAGTATGGAGACAGTAAAAAGATCAGTGGTTGCCAGAAGTCAGGGGAGGGGAGAGGGACAAAGTAGGCTGAACACACAGGATCTTTAGGGCACTGAATATACTCTGTGTGGTGCTATAATGGTGGATACATGTCATTATACATTTGTCTAAATTCATAGAATGTACAACACTGAGGGTGACCTGTAATGTAAACTATGGACTTTGGATAATTATGTGTCAATGTAGGTTCATCAGTTGTTACAAATGTGCCACTCGGATGGGTAATGTTGATAACAGGAGAGGCTGTGCCTATGTGGGGCCAGGGATGAGAAACCAAAAAAAAATTTTTTTTTGAGAGACAGAGAGAGAGAGAGAGAGAGCGTGTACACACAATTTGGGGGGTGGGGGGAGGATGGATGGGCAGAGGGAGAGGGAGACACAGAATCTGAAGCAGGCTCCAGGCTCTGAGCTGTCAGCACAGTGCCCAAAGCAGGGCTCAAACTCAAAAACAGTGAGATCATGACTTAGCCAAAATCAGATGCCTAACCGGCTGAGCCACCCAGGTGCCCCTAAAAACAAAATTCTTTAAAAAAATGTGGTGGGACAGGGATGCAAACAGGAGCTTTCCTGCTCCCAGAGATCTCCCTGTCTAGTTGAGGAGACAGATAAACTGGCAGTTACTGAGCCATGATCTCATTTAATGGGTGGCTGCAGGTGTCTCAGACTGGCCTTTCTCCAGCCCAGAGGGCAGAAGGTTTTCTGGAGGCAGGGAGTCCCTTCCATGTGGGGAGGCCTGCAACCTGGGTGTGACCTTCTATCTCTGTGCATACCCCTGACGTCACTGGAGAAGTCCCTTCCAATAAGACTGGTAAGCCGACGGCCAACCTTTCCTGCCCTCACAGACCGTGGTAGCTATCAGCTCTTCCATTGGAATTCACGTCTGTGAAGCACGCTTTGACCTTAACAGAAACGAATGTCATTGAACTGGACACTCCCTCACACACTCTCCAATGACCTGCTCCTGAGTTTCTCAGACAATGGCCCCGCTTCCTCTTTTCATGCAACCTCCTCCTACTTTCTTTCCAAAACTCTCAAATCTGTCTTGACCTTTTCTTATCCTCTTCCAGGGCCTTAGGCGGAGAGGGCTGCCTGGGCATTCAGTTCACCCAGGCCAGACCCGGGGCTGGAGTCAGAAGTGAGAGTAAGATGCCCTGAAGCTTTAGGGACGAGATATGCAAAACCAAAAAGAGAAAGGATGGCTGTTCCAGAGCAAAATTAAATTTGACTCAGGATTAAGATAATCTAAAGAAGGAATGTGCCCAACAGAAGTGGCTGGGGGCAAGAAGGAAAAGAGTGTCAGCCTGGGATTTACCGTAAGAACAGATTGATTCATTCATTTAACAAACAGTTACTAAACCCTTCACCAAATGCCAAGCGCTGTCTTAGGGAGGAGGACATTGAATGAATCAAACAGACTGGAGTCCTGCTCTTACGGAGCTTGTATTCTAGGGAAGGAGTCAGGCAATTAAAAAAAAAAACAAAAACAAAAACTGAGAAAAATAAATGATATGTCAGATGATGACAAGTGATGTGGAGAAAACGAAGTCAGCAAGAGGAATGGAGATTTCCAGGTGTGGAAGGTGGGGATTGCAATATTTTATAGGCCTGTTGGGCCAAGAAGCTGGTACTTGAGCAAAGATGGGAAATGGGGAGAATCTGCCATTTGGATGCCTGGGGAAAAGCGTCCTAAGGCGAGGAAACTGCAGACACAAAAGAGGAAAGGTGGGAGAACACGGGGAATTTGGAGGAACACAAGGGGGTGGGTGCCAGAAGGGAGTCTGCAGGTGGCGGGCAGGGGTTGGGGTCCCAAAGCAGGGAGCTAGGTTGTCTAGGGCCTTGCAGACCACAGCAAAAAGACTTGGTGAGACTCAGAGGTAGATCCCAGCACTGTTCAGGGACAGGTCCACACACTGGTGGATTTTGAGCCTTCCCCTCCTGGGAGTGGGATGGGTATACCAGGCTGGTGGGGGCTGATACCTTCAAAGACTAAAGGCCCATAATTGACCTCCTGCTTGGATTTTAGACCTAGGAGGTAACCTTCAAGTCATACCCTGCCTGCCCATGGACAGGTCCTCCAGAGGGAGAGAATGCCAGCAACTAGGATGTTGTTCTTACTGTGACATTTGTGCTTTTCACTGTAAATCAATTTTTAATATGGCATGGCATGGTATAAACCAATATGATGTAACACAACATAAGTATTCCATATCCCAGAACCTGGATAATGTGGTTCTACTTCCAAGAGTTGAAGCAGCCCTAAACAGATGGCCTAATCCAATCTCTAAATCTGCCATGACCCTGGGCTAGACCCCCCAGGCCACAGTGTCCTCTCCACAATTAGGCCACTTTGTGAGGCCACTCAACAGGCAGTCAGCTGCGCGTCTCACACACCGTATTTCATCAAATTTAGTCCGCCAACAAATTTTTATTTATTTATATATATTTTTAAGATTCTATTTATTTTTTTAAAGTTTTATTTATTTAAATAAGCTCTACACTCAACATGGGGCTTGCACGCAGGACCCCGAGATCAAGAGTCACACGCTCCCCTGATGGAGCCAGTCAGGTGCTCCTAAGATTTTATTTTTAAGTAATCTCTATACCCAACGTGGGGCTCGAACTTACAACCCTGAGATCAAGATTTGTGTGCTCCACCGACTGAGCCAGCCAGGTGTTCCCAGCAAATTTTTAGTGTTGCCATTATTTTGGGTACCACTAAGAAAGAAAAAATGTTGCTAACTACATCATGACACATTGCCTTCTTATCAGTGGGAATTTAAATTTTATACTTAGTGAAAGAGTTCTTCTGAACTTACTTAGAAATACATTTTGAGGGGCGCCTGGGTGGCTCAGTTAGTTGAGCATTGGGCTCTTGATTTTGGCTCAGGTCATGATCTCACGGGTTTGTGGGTTTTAGCCCTGCATCGGGCTCTGTGCTGACAGCTCTGAGCCTACTTGGGATTCTCTCTCTCTCTCTCTCTCTCTCTCTGCCCCTCCCCCCACTCTCTCTCTCTCTCAAAATAAACTTTTTAAAAAATAGATTTTGATATCACTTATCACTCTTGTGCATATTATACATATTTATATATAAAATCAATTGATTAAGGCATTAACACATCATGACTAGCACCTGTCCAGTAGCAATTGTAAAAGCCATTGATTGTAATGCCTATCCCAGTTTTAAAGATGTTAAAGTATGAAAAACAAAAACAACAACAATAAAAAAAACTGTGTTGTAAAATCAAGATAACACAAGCTATCCCTTTCTCACAGACTAGTGCCTGGCACACAGTGCCTATTCCATCAATGTTTATAGGCTTGCCATTGGTTTATGACATGCTCCAGGCCAGTATAGAGTGACAGTGGTCATTTCTGTATTGCCCTGGACTTCTCACGTGTGTTCAAGGCTTCCAGAAGGACTGGTTGGCACCAAGGCCATCTACGGAGGGCCTGGGGCCTCAGAGAAGGTCCTGGTTTCCTGGTGAACAAGAGGTCCAGGAATGAGATGGTTCCAAGGCAGATAGGAGGTGGACGTGAAGTTCTTCAAATCCCCAGACGTTCAGCAGAGTCCAGCTGAAGGATGGGCTTCAGAGCACAAAACCTTAGCACTTGGAAGTATGTTTTTAGTTATGTGTAAATTTTGGAGCCCACGTCCAGAAACGGCAACGATTATTGTGCTCTGTGCTCTGTCTCCTACTCTCCCTCAGTTAAGTAAGTGTAAGCTGGAAATGGGGACTAGTTTTTGGATAGTGAGAGACAGCGAAACGGTTATAACCTAAGGGAAATAATTATGCGTTCGGGCCAGAAATGACCCACTGTGTCTCCGTGTGAATGTAATGTTTGAATGAGCTGAACTAAATCCAATTTGGCTGATCTTGAATTTGCAACACTCTCTTGGCTATCCTGAGCCTTACTCTGTGCATGGAGGAGTTTGCCAAACTCAGGTGGGTTCCGCCAGCCCAGATACCTGCCATCGTATACTAGAGGTGGGAGAAGGAGGCTTAACTGTGTCCTGGGAAGAGTCCTGGATTCACAGGCAGGGGCAGCGTGAGCCTGCTAGGGGCTCCCTGTGTAAAATGGGGACTGGAAAAACCTCCCGAGGGACCGGGGTGACAGTGCACCATCATTTAGCAACCCTTCGAGCAGGGGGACCCCACAGTGGCTGAGTTAACCCTTTAGGTGTTGGATCATAGGAAGGGATTCCGGGGGAGAAACCAGTGTGGTAAGGAGTACTCAGGACAGTTGCTATTTATTTACCAACTGCTACAATATTAATATAATATGAATGGCACCCTGTCTACGGACTTCGAAGATCAGATGAGATTGTGCAGGTGAATGCACTGGTGACTGAATAAGAGAATGGGCATCTTGGGCTGTGCTCGTGAGGCAAGAATACTGTCATCCAGTAAGTATTTACTGAACATCTACAAAGACCCCCCTTGGGACAGTAAGTGATGGCATGGGAAGGGCCTCCCCACTGCAGGGGACTTTGTGAGCAAAGACACAGAAGCAAAACAAGAGAAAGCAAAAGCAAGCTACAAAAACAAAAGCAAAAACAAAACAAAAAACAACAAAACAAAACACACACACAGGCAAGCAAACAAAAAGCAGCTTACCTTGCTCTCGAAGCTACAAGCTGTCATTTTGGCCAGCATAAAGTTTGAGGCTGGAAGTGGCAAGATGTGGAGTGCACGGGGGCATAAGTGACGGCAGGCCTAGCGCTGCTCCATGGCAGAGGGAAGGATGGACAGTGGCAGGTTATATTCACGCTCCGATAGTCACTCCGGCAGGAGTGTGAGAAGGGGACTAAGAGTGGAGGCCCTCAGGCCATTTAGGGAGCGGTTGCAATAATCCAGGCAATATTGATACAGCCAACTCTAAATTGGTAGAATAAGTAAGAAAAGATGAATTGTTTTGGTTGTGTGGTTTTTTTGAAATGGAAGAGTGACAGAGAAAGGAGACCAAAACTGGAGCAGGGAACCTAGGGCTCGAGAGAAAGCGATATATTAAAGAAATAGTTGGAGGTGAGGTTAGGAGGATGGGGAGACTATGGAAGAAGGGTAAGGGAGGGGGGCGCCAGGGTGGCTCAGTCGGTTAAGTGTCCAACTCTTGGTCTTGGCTCAGGTCATGATCTCCCAGTTCGTGGGTTCGAGCCTCATGTTAGGCTCTGTGCTGGCAGCACAAGTCTGCTTGGGATTCTCTGTCTCCCTCTCTTTCTGCCTCTCTCTCTCTCAATCTCTCTCTTTCAAAATAAATAAACAAACATTTAAAAAAGAAGAAAAAGATTAAGGGAGAGAGAGTAGTCAAGGGGAACTCCCAGGTTTCTGGGCTGAGTGACCAGAGGCGACAGTGTTACCAAGATCAGGAACGAGAAATCCCTGGACATCCAGGTGGGAAAGCCTTTCTCCCCAGAAAGTCCCACTGGCCTTCCCAAGATTTGCTTTGGGTCCCACTCTCTGAGCCGTGAGCCAAGAAAGATAATTCCAGGGATTCCAATTACTTTACCGCGATCTTTGTTTTAATGAGTTCAGTTTGTGGTTTCGAAAGTTGATAAGGACTCTGCCCAGCATGTCATTTTTTCCCGTTAGCACTGAGGGGTAGCCTACGTACAGAAAAGTGCATGAATCCTACATGTCTAGCGAAAAAAGCATGCCGTTCTGATGGTATTAAAGACCTTCACAATATAACAGGTGTGCACGTGCACGCACACACATACGTACACACACGCGTGCAACACACGAATATAGAAGCCAGGCTCCTCTCTGTGAACCCTCGTTTCAAGAGGATGGACTTTGAGCAGGCCTGAGTGTGACAACACCATGAAGCCCAATCACCCTCCTTCACATGGACCTTAAGACCCTTTGGGATTTGCCCCCTGCCCCCTTCTCCCTCATCTATTGCCAGCACGACCACCCCCATCCTAAGCCCAGCCCTGGCCTCACTCAGCTCAGCGCCCTCGATCCCAACTGCTCACCGATCTCTCCACACCTGCCACACACCCCATGCCTACCCCTACTCCCTCACAGATCCATCCAGTAGATTCTCTGTAGGCCTGTTTGAGGCTTCCTCCTCCTCCGTGAAGCCCTCCTCCTCTATTCTCCTATACCCCACCCCACCCCACCCCAACACACACACACACACACACACACACACACACACACCCCTATTGTGTCTCATTTTCTTTCTAAGCTCTATAATAGCACGGTTACACTGCAGTGTCTCCACACCGAGTGTGAATATACCTTAACTACCATTGAGCCACCACTGATCATCCAACAAATGTCTGTCTAGGAAGGAAGAAGGGAGGCGATGGAGAAAGGGAAGAAGGAAAGAAGGGAAGAAGGGAGTGAGGGAAGAATATGTGAAAGAATCCTCTTTTAAAAATATTTTGAATGTTTATTTTTGAGAGAAAGAGAGAGCGGGGGAGGGGCAGAGAGAGCAGGACAGAGGATCTGAAGCAGGCTCTGTGTTGTCAGCACTGCTCGATGCAGGGCCGGAGTCCCAAGAACCGTGAGATCGTGACCTGAGCCACGGTCACGATCTCACCTTCGTGTCATGAAGTTGGACACTTAACCGACTGAGCCAGCCAGGCACCCCGAGAGAATCCACTTGGATTCTCAGTTCCTGAGCCTAACACAAGTGTGCGAGCTAAAAAAAGACAGGCACCGGAGGCCAGGTCTGAGTCTGAAGTCTTACGACTGACCAACTGAGGATCACAGACAAAATCCGTTAACTTCTCTGAGCCTCAGATTCCTCCCATTCTTCAAGTGTCCATGATCCTCAAGCCAAGAATTTAGAATCATAATAAATAGTACGTTAGAGACCTTGTTCTTCTATTTCCGCCATCTCTCATTCGGTCTCCACTCATGTGAATAGAGACTGATGCAAAACACATTTCTTTTCATTCTTTACACGCTGAAATGTAAAACTGAGAGACAGAGGAAGGAAAGAAACAAGAGATGCTGAGTTCTTTCTGCACACGATACAATAAAGTTCAATAATATGGGGTTTTAATTGTTCTACACAAGAGCTGCGTCAATAGCCCGGTTAGCATTCATTTCAATGCCCATTGGCCCATTCTCTTTTTCTACAAGGTCATGAGATGTGCGCGCTCTCTCGAGGGTAAACCGAGCTAACCACCCTGCCTCAGTCACTCTTTTTAATGAGGCTCCCCCATTCAGACCCCATTTTCTTGTACACAATTCATTTTATTAAACGGCTGCAGCTGCAATTAGGAGTGGGAGGATCCAGGCATGTGTTTGGGTTCGAGATGCGTCTCGTGTGATTTTTCAAATACTTTGGGTTTGGCAAGAGCCAAGACAACATTCTGTCAAGTTCTTTTTCCCCTTCGTTTAAACCCGTGTGCATTCAAGAGAAATGTGGTCCATCTGACCCTCGTTCATTTTTGCTTAACTCAACAAAAAGTTGTCTCAGAAGAGCTAGAAAATGTCCAAGCAGCAAATCCAGCCTCTTTAATGGAAGTCTTATTAGAATCTCCTTCTCTCGACCCCTGACAGTTTGACATTCTCCACACAAGCCAAGCGGTTTCATTTTTTCGTGCCATTGCACTTGCTCCCTAAACTGGAACGTCCTTCCCTTTTGCCCCCTTCTCTGCCTAGTGACGCTACTCCTCCAAGCCCAGTGCAACCTTTTTCTCATTTGTGAAGGCTTTCTCCCTTGCCTAACTTGCAAATAATCGCATGGTCCTCTGAGCTCCTGCTATACTCGTAGCCCTAACCAGCCCTTTATTCATCCTGCTTGGTATTTACAGTCTGTTGTTAGGCCAGGTGAGGCAAGCCCTCACTGATGTCTGCTTCAGTGTAAAGCCCTTGACCTTAATTAAAAGTCTTCACAAGAAACGGCAGGCAGAAATTGGCATTTGTGGTTAAAGCTATCGCCCAAAACATTAAGTATTATGTCTGGTAATGTCCCTATGTGGGCTTCCAGGTGAGAAGTAAACTTGAAGCTTGGAGACCCGAAACAACAATAGGCTTCTTCCTTGGTGATAATGAGAGATTTGGACCTTGGCTTGTTCCCTTTTCGCCTTGGCTACCAGGAAGCTAAGAAGCAGATCCAATGTTCAGTCATAGAAACTACATTGCATACTGGCTTCCTTCTTTTTTCATAGACTTGGTTTTCTATTTCTATATTAACGTTATAAAGGAAAAGAAAGCATATTGTTCTCCGTGAGTCACTTCAAAGTCTTTGTAGAGCGGCAGAGAAAAGTAAAAAGTAAAAACAATAAGAAGCAATTCGTGATGGTTTCATCTATAAAACAGATCTTGTATTTAGGAGTAATAGGAAAAGGTTTTGTTTTCAATCTTAGATGTTTTTCATAAACGATTTGAATCTTTTACCATGTGCATGTTTTAGTCGATACTCAATTTTTTAAACTTAATAATTAATTAAACTTGATTGTTAAAACATAATTCTGACTCCCCAGGAGCACAGCCCAAGCCATTCATATTCTTCTCTGAATCTCCCTTACTACAGCAGCATTTTGTACGTAACTAGCATTAGCAAATGTCTGTTAAGTGGATGAAGAACAAAGTTCACCGAAGTAAATTTAGAAGCCAAAGAGAGAGCCCCAGGCTCTGGATCTCTAGACCATTTTGAATACAAAGCCCGGCTCCAGCTGGCCGCATAGCCCTGAGGCCAGCCATTACTCAGATCCTTCCGAACCCCAGTTTCCCCATCTGTAAAATGAAGCTTTAACTACTACTGTTTCAGGGTCGTTTTGAGGATTGATTCAAAGAGGAGATGCTTAATTAGGGCAAATTCCCTTTTACTTATGAGTATTCATGGGCAGAAAATACACTCTATATTTAAAATAGGCAACTGACCACCAAAAGCTCTGCCTCTGGGGAGCACAAGAGGAGGTATGTGGGTGCACTATCATTGGATGGACAGGTCTGCTCTTCAGAACTAGATAAATGGGAGAAAATGAGCGTTTAAAAGAGGGAGAATCCAAGCCCCAAAGCGGAAGGATGAAATGGCTTTTTAGTCACAGAAACCAGTTTAGATAGAAAAGATTCTGCTCAGGTGCTGAATGTAACACATGAGTGATAGAAGAAATCAGTAAGCTTTAGTTTTTAGCATCTAAATTGCCCTGGGGGGTGCCTGGGTGGCTCAGTCGGTTAAGGGTCTGACTCTTAGTTTAGGCTCAGGTCATGATGTCACAGTTTCACGAGTTCAAGCCCCAGGTCATGATCTCAGTTTCATGAGTTCGAGCCCTGTGCTGGGCTCTGGGCTGGCAGCACAGAGCCTGCTTGGGATTCTCTCTCTCTCCCTCACTCTCTGTATCTCCCCTGCTCATGCTGTCTCTGTCTCTTTCAAAATAAATAAGTAATTTTTTAAATAAATAAATAAACAGCCCTAGAGTTATGGTAGGATAGTTTTTACAAAAATGGAATATGAGTACCACTTACAGTACTCAAGAAGACTTTCTTTAAATGGCACATGGAGAAACAGTGATTTTTTTTTTTAAACCCTCAGAAAGTTTTACATTTCTTTATTTTTTTGAGAGACAGAGACGGAGCACAAGTTGGGGAGGGGCAGAGAGAGAAGGAGACCCAGAATCCGAAGCAGGCTCCAGGCTCTGAGCTGTCAGCATAGAGCCCGACACGGGGCTTGAACTCATGGACCGTGAGATCATGACCTGAGCTGAAGTCGGACGCTCAACCGACTGAGCCACCCAGGAGCCCCGAAACACTGATTATTTTAATTTTGCATTTATTGTGTCATAATATTGTGTCATTTATTGTGTCATACAATGTGTTATACAATGTGTCATACAATGTGTACTAGGTTATATTGACCTAGTACATCCAAATTGGGATATCACACATATTACTATTAAATATGTTTTTAAAGTTTTAAAAATGAGTGGATTTAAAGAAAATATGAATCATATTATGACTGGTAGAATAAATCTATGACAAAAAATTTAACATAGCTCTAGGATCACTGAAAGTGTGGGAAGTACAACTTCAACATGTGGGTCTTGAGTAACTATTTGATTTAAGGAAAGCCCTGACACTGGGCCCCTCAATTTTTGTCCCCAGATGACTTTCCCAAAGATCACCAATCCTGCCTGTATACTCTACTTTGAGCCCCCTGGATCTCACCCTGTTCCACCTACACACCCCGCACCCTCCCACCATCGTGCTCTGCTCTGCCTGAACCCCACTCCGAGAAGTGGGGCGCCCTCCCTGCCAGAATCCACCCTTCTCTCTTCTGGGCTCCCGGGCAACCTTGGGTATCCTGCCTGCTCTGATGACACCTGGCACCTTGTATTACAATTTCTTTCCGGGGTATGTCTCCCAGGCAATGTCCTATCTCTGTGTCCGAAGTCCCTACCCTGGGGCATTAAATAACTTAAAAAATTAAATAATCCAAAAATACCATTGAGGCCATGCTAGTTTTAGAAATTTAAGGCATAAATACTTGGCCTTAATCGTTCATCAGGGATCATCTTTCACAAGGACGACATGACTTTCATCTTTCCACTGCGCTCCTTATACACCCCAGCCAGACCAGCTGCCCCTATTAGAAGATTTCCTACACCATGCATCCTCTTTCCTAGCAGTTTTCTTTTGCCTTTGTGATTATTTGATGAGTGTATTTCTCCTAGCAATAGACTGTAAGCTTGCTGTGAGTAGGGTCACATCTATCTTTTTTTTTTTAATAGATATTTATTTTGAGAGAGAGACAGAGAGAGAGTAGGGGTGGGGGAGAGAGACAGAAAGAGAGAGAGAGAGAGAGAGAGAGAGAGAGAGAGAGAGAATCCCAAGCAGACTCCATGCTCAGCACAGAGCCTGATGCAGGGCTCAAACCCACAAACTGTGAGATGATGACCAGAGCCGAAATCAAGAATCAGACTCTTAACTGACTGAGCCACCCAGAGACCGCTGGGTCACATCTATCTTTGTTCTCTGCTGAAGTTCCCAGTGCCCAGTGCTGAGCCCGACACATGGCGGGTGCTCCCTAAATATCAGCCGTATGGAGGAGTGAATGAATTTTTTCCCCTACATGTGCACACACACACACACACACAGTTGGTCTTCTAGCACTTACATTGTTGTAGAGATCATTGAGTGGGCAGATGGTTGGCACAGAGACCAGTGTAAACTCTCCTGTTTGTTTTTCAGGCAGATTACAGCGGAAACATGATGCTTGCCAATTAGAAGGGGAGAAATTCAAAATGGTAAACGGAGCAGTCTCCTCACAGGGCTCCATGAGGTCTTGACAAACAACACAGAGCCAAAATAAATTTTTTAAAAGTATACTCCAGCAAAAGAGTATTGACCCTGTCCTTTCAAGAATTTTCCCAGCCATCCAGAAGAAAAACTTTAAGGACTGGAACTTTAGAACGACTAGGGCAACCAGGGAATACGTTCTACCAGCTGACAGCTTCTCCGAACTGGGTGAATATTGGGACAGCAGAGAGAAAGGAGAAAAAAACAAATCAGTGTTACATTAAAATGAAGGTAAAGCCACTCTAAGAACTGCTTTGGTCCTGGTCAGACAGCAGGGGTTTGAAAGGATCAAAGTTACTTTTTAGCAGAGCTGCAGGGAGAGTGAAGAAATGTCTCCACCTTGACAACTAGCAGGTTCCTCCCTTCTTTCATTTCTTAACATTGCAAATATGGAGGCCAAGGCCATCCAAAGTCAAGAGCAGATGGATCCAACCAGCCAGGTTAATTCTGATGCTTCTGAGCCACAAGGGACTTGTTCCTTCCCACCTTCCTGCTACAGCGGAAGAGGCTGACACACAGACTGAGTGAATGGCTGACCCAAGCTCACATGTGTGGTAGCCAAGCCTTCCAGCTGCGTGGTCCAGGCTTGCATCCCTGCCCACCCTGCCCCATGGCTACACGAGACAGAAAGTCAAGTCTCAGCCAGTATGCTGCATAAAGCAGACCGGCCACATGATGGCTTTGCTTTTGGGTCAGCAGTTTTAGTACGATGTTTTAGCTCATCTATGGTCTATTATCTCTCCATGGTTTTTCTATCCCTCAGGCATTCCTGAAGCAACTGGAAATGGTGCCAATTAGGAAAACAAGCCTTGAGTCTCCTGGTGTTATCTTTTCTTAAATACCTACTAGTTTCCGGCAACCTGAACTGAGTCCGGCCCGGTGGTCTTGAATCCCAGACAAGGACATTTTGGCTGGTCCCTGAGCTCTTTGAGGGCAGGAACCACTCTTCATTTATGTGTGGAGCCCCAATGCCAAGGCTACCGTCTGGCTTACAGTAAAACAGCAAAATGGGAGGTTGTTCGAAAAAAAAAAAAAATTGTGCAGCGTCTGAAATCGAAGCCAGAAAGAACTGTGGTTGAATCCTTGGCAAGAAGCTTCCACAGGTGCCTGGCTCTGGGGGCCTCAGCATTCTCACCCGCAAAATAACACAGATACCAGCCACCCTACAGAAATGCTGTGAGGACAGAATGAGATGGGACACCAAGCACAGGACACACCCTGTCCATCGCAGCCCCCCATCAATGTGGAGGCAAGGAAAGGATGAAGTCGGTTAGCATTTCAAACTGGTCCTTTTCTAGGAGACAAGCAAGGAACGAAGAAAAGGTGACAGCGGATACAATTGCCCAGCCTGTGAGCGGTCAGACTTTCCTTTGCTATTTATTGTCAGAGCTTCGAGCCGTTTGAAAGCCGGCCCTGCCTCATCCCGACTTCTGCTTCATCTCCCAGTAAAGTCATAACGCTGGGCTTACTCCTCTGTCTATTGACACACAGAGCCTGTGAGTCACAAATTCAACAGAATGACTTTGCTGCAGTGTGATTGACTGGAAAATGTTCCCTCATCTGAAAAAATTTTTTTTGAAGCAGATGGACATGCTTATTTTTGCAACACGGAGTGCAGGCTCTTTATTTATTTGACGTTGGTCTCTGTGACATTCCAGCAGGACAAGGGAGGGCTCACACGTTCACGAATTGCCCTATGAAGTGACATATGTTCTCCTCCCTCCCTCTCCTGCTCCCTTCCTGCTGACTATTATATCTAAAGCAAACAGTCCCAGCACAATAGTTAGATTGCACTTGAATTTGGTGTTTACTTGACATTTACACACTGGCCATGCTGGACAGTTCAGTCGTTCCAGAACAGAGGCTCAGCCAGCAAGCATTGTGCTGGACTTGTGCTCAACCCTGAGCAACATGGGACCCCAAAACAGTGAGACGCCGCCTTGAGAGTCGATAGTGCTGCCAGTTTTTACTCTTAGCCTGAATTAGCACTTGCTAGGGGGGAGAAAGTACCAGAAGGTCTTCCCAGGAAACATCTCCCTTGCTCACGCAGGGCAGGCTGGCCTTGCTGATACCACTCTTCCTCCCTTTAAATCCAACTCCCAGGCTGCCACACTATTCACTCTAGCTAATCTCATCTAGTCCCAGAGCTAAATCGCCCTGGAGGGTGCAGATTACTAATTTGATTAGCTGAAATCTCCAGGTTTTGCATTTCCCCCTCATGTAATGGAATTAGTAATAGCTACCTAATGGGATTATGTGGGCATAGCATAGTACCTGGGGCAGGGGAAGGTTCTCAGAAGGTGCCCGGAAAGTGCTTGTTCTCATCCCTCTCCTGAGGTGCGTGCTTCTGGCTTCAGGGGGCTCAGGGAAGGGCAGGTTATGGGGCTCCTGTGTCTGTTCAGTCTGATGCAGGGAACACTTGGACTTGGCTGCGAGTCAGGACACGTGTTCCGGGTTGTGGCATGGGCCAGTCACCTCTGATCCCCAGGCCTCTGTTTCCACATGTGCAAAGTGGAAGCCTCCGATTACATTCTAACACTGTACGATTTCCAAACCGTCAGAGTCTGGAGGAGGCCCGAACTTCCAAAAGAGGTTGACTAGCCCAAAAGCTGATATTCGTCGATACCAGTATTTAAAAGGGGTAGCAAAGGAACAAGATGATAACACTCAGTGCTGCACAGCATGTAAGGAAGCAGTACCCTGATACTTTGCAGATGGGAACATATACTGCTGATGGGAATGTACATTTTTTGAGGAACAACTTGATGATATCTGATGACGTTAACCTAACGAAACGATTTCTCTAAATTGAGCCTAAGGAAATAAGCGAGTGTATCTAAGGGGGCACGTAGGAGTTTTGTAATAGTGAAAAGTGGAAATGATCTAAATGTCCATCAAAACGGATTGATTAATACCAATATCAGGAAAACTATGATGTGTTTAAAAGTGTAAGGTGTATTTATGTATTAACATGAATAGATATCTATGGTATATTTCTCAGTGAAAATAAAAGCAAATTTACAAAGCGGTGTGCAAATGATAAGCCACGTTTGAAAAATAAATTTTAGTATTTTTATATATACATAAAAATTCTGAAAATTTATACACCAAACTGGTAATCATAGTCATATCTGGATTGGTAGGATGTGGATTCCTTTTTACTTGAAACACACATTTATTGACTTTTTTAAAAAATAGGAAGCATTCGTTTTTGAAATTAGAAAAAAAAAGTAACTTTAAAAAGTAAAATAATAAGAGGAGGAAGGGATTTTTGGTTAAGCATGGTGCATTAAACATGTTTTCTGACACTCTTTCCAAGACCCCATTCAGAGACAGTAAAGGGATTGAAAAGACAAAATCAACCAGGACAGAGAGTGGGAACTGAGAAGCAAATGGCCAAATGGCCACAAATTTAGATCAGAGAAAGTGGAAAATAAAGCAGACTGATTTCAAGGTACGAGAACCTTGGAAGGCTCAGGAAGCAGAGACACCAAGTTACTCAGAAAATAAAGTGCATATGGGAATAAAAGCAGATTTATTGCCTGAAAGCCAATATAATAAGCAGCAGTTGGAAAATCCATCCATCCACCCATCCTTCCATCTATCCAAACAGTTAGGCCCTAAGATTCCTCCCTAACCCCGTGCAACGGGGTAACTGCTTTTCCCCCAACTCAGGCAGAAGATTAGGGGTTTACTCTCTGGAGAAGTAAGGACTCTGGATTCAGGGAAGCTCCACACAGCTGAAGACAGGAACAAACAAGGATGACTAAGGGACAGACTGCATGCAGGGTCCTAATGTCACAGACCTCCCTCCCTGTGTGGGCTCTAAGACCACGGACTATCTCCAGTCACTGAACCACTCTACACAGCACTTTTCAAAATTGAAAACTGGGGTTCACTTATTAAGCACATATGTACTGAGCACCTATTATGTGCCAGTAAGCTGCATTATGTTCTAAAATTAGAGTAAGTCAGGCTGGGTCCTCGCCCCTGCAAGCCTACAGACCTGGGTACCAGTGGCATCACCAACATCACAGGGGTGGTCTGAAGGGGACACGACTTGCTGCATATAAAGGGCTCAGCACAGTACTTGGTACAGTGTCTCATAGTCATGATGTTATTAATTTGAAATTGGCTACTCCCTCCGAACCTTGAAGGGAGAACACAGCAAATCTTTCTAGTACTCCTCCAGGAACAAGGTTAGAGTTTTGCCAACACGGGGGGTGCCTGGGTGGTGCAGTCAGTTAAGTGTCTGGCTCTTGCTTTCAGCTCAGGTCATAATGTCATGGTTTGTGAGATCGATCCCCACATCGGGCTCCGTACTGACAATGGGGAGCCTGCCTGAGTTTCTCTCTCTCTCTCTCCCTCTCTCTCTCTCTCTCTGCCCCTCCCCTGCTTGCTAGCCTTCTCTCTCAAAAATAAATAAACATTAAAAAAATTTTTTTGCCAACCTTATCAACCTTACAATCAATTACGAACTTCACCTTGACACTCCCTCCGTCCAATCTAGCTCTTGACTGGCTTATGAAGGGTCAACAGTCACTGTCTTTCTAGATTCGACAAGAGCAAAAGAGCCCATTGTAAGACATGATGTGAACTCGTGTTAATTTATACATGGCCCTACTCAAAACAGCGTCTTTGTGAGATTTCAGGTGAGGATGGTCCTTAGTTGTTGCATCTGTGGTGATGCTGGAATATTTGGAGGGAAATAAGAAACCATGAAAAAGCATTTTAGTTTCCTTTTTTATTTTTAAGTAATCTCTCTGCCCAGCGAGGGGCTCAAACTCACGACCCTGAGGTCAAGACTTGCACGCTACACCCACTGAGCCAGCCTGGCGCCCCAGCACTTGAGTTTTCAAACCAAGATACCGCATCATCTGCTAGTGGTAGGTATCGCAGAACCGATTTCAAGTTCATCGAATTGGGAGAACTGTGTCAGGTTTTGTTGCCAGAGGGGAAAAACAAACATTCACGACAGCCTTTGCAACCAACATCTCACTGAATCCTCCCAACGGCTTTGTGAGGCAGGTACTTTCATAGCCCCATTTTACAGACAAGGAAAGTAGAGTGTCGCTGCATGGCACAACTTGCCCAAGGTCATGCGCAGTAAGAGGCCTGGAATCCAAATTCTTGGGTGGCAGCCCCAGCCATCTCTCCTAGAGTAGCTGCACTTCCCACTTGCAATTCAAGCCCTTCCTTCCTCTCCCGTCACACTGTAAATTCTGCCCTCCTTCACTGACTTACAGCAAGAAGGCGGCACAGAGAATGCAACTCAGATAATGGCACTGTAATCTGCACCCAGATAACCCAGAGATAGTGGCTAGTCCCTAAAGAAGCTCAATTGACTTATTTTAATGGAAAGCCTAGTTTGCTGAATGAAACACAGAACATCGAAATTCAACAGTTCAGTGTTTCCCATAAACACTTGGCTCTGAGAGCTTTGTTGGGTAAATGTAGCAACCAGAAAAATTCATCAGTAACTGACAACATAGACTGAAGGCAGTCTGAATAGATTACCTTCTTGAATCTCTATTAAAATGCTGGGAATTCCTCTAAGGTTAGGTAACTATTCTAGGGTTTCCTCTTTCAAAAAAGCTTCTGGTCGTCCCTTGACATGAGAGCATGTGTCTACATTTGAGTTATCAGACTTTGAAAAATGCATCAAGCACAATGAGATATTTCGTGCTGCCAGAAATTAATTTTGGTCTTTTTTTTTTTTTCTTCAGCATTGGCATTGGCCATCTTCCTAGCACTATCCCCACCAGCCAGTACATTAAAATTGATTAACAAACACAATGTTTGTGGAAAAAAAGTCAACCGCAGGGTAATCAAATGCATTGTTATTATTATTTTTTCAAAAATCATTTCCTTGGCTCAAAGTACATAATGTCAAATTGGCAAAAATAACCTATCCTCTTGTCCGGCCCACAAACTGAAAAGAAAATTAAACACAGAATTGTTTGTTTCTTGTTTGCACTTCTCAGGGTGTGAAGCATTCACTTGTGAACCCTCAAAATCCCTACACTTTCCATAATGCAAAATTTTTACCTCCATTCTGATTTAAACCATGGAACCATGTTTTCTTCAGAAAAACAACATTGTCCTACGCTAAGGATCTGAAGTACTGAGGCTTTCAAATTAAGAAAATAGAATCAGAGAATATGTCTTATTTCTTTCAATGCTAATTCTCCCCAGGAAAGAGTTTAACAAGCCAGGGAAATTTGGTGGACCAAGTCAAGGAGAAAATTCCAGCAATAGGTTTTTTTTTTTTTTTCTGCTGATTTGCCTTGTTTTGCTTTTGTTTTGCTAGTTCTTTTACTTTTAAATGCTAATTTTATGCACGTGGTATCAGAAGATTCTCCTTGTGGCCTTAAAAACAATCACGCTAGTCGAAGATGGTAAAAGATGTTAGACCCTAATTTTTTTGTTAAATGTTACTACTATGTATCCTACTCTTAAAAGATATTACTCTGTACTTAAACAGAAACAACCTAAAAAGAGGGGGATTTTTTTTGGTTTATTTTTGTATCTTCTTAACATCTCAGAACAAGATGAAAACACTGAAAAGTCGAATTTAACAAATGCTGGCAGTTCAGACATCTTTAAGGTTTAGAATTTCTTTTTGAACATCTTTAAAGTTTAGAATTTTTTTAAATGTCTTAAAGAAGGTATATCACTTAAAATTGGGGGGCTGCAAATGTAAGTTAAGTGATCAAACTTAAAGGTTCATGAAAGAGATTTTCAGTTTCTCAGAATTGATTTTTAAATGTCTGTGACTCATTCTCTGCTCTAAAAACTTCAATACCCAATGTTCGGGTTTTGAAAGGCAATGGATTTGGCTACAGAAAAGAGGTGATTCGTTCTCCATTTGGTTTTGGTTTGGCTTTTGGTTATTTTTGTTTGTGTTTTCTAGTTTGTTTTATTACAATGCCTTGGCCAGGGCTGTTCTCTCACTGTTTGTCTGTTTTGTGAGGGCAGAGTTATGAAGGACTTTATTTTCTGTCTCCTTCATAGCACTTTTCTTTTTTCTTTTCTTTTAATGTTCTATTTTATTTTTGAGAGACACAGAGACAGACCGTGAGCAGGGGAGGGGCAGAGACAGAGAGGGAGACACAGAATGCGAAGCAGGTTCCTGGCTCCGAGCTGTCAGCACAGAGCCTGATGTGGGGCTCGAACCCTCGAAGGTGAGATCAGGACCTGAGCTGACCCAATGAGCCACCCAGGAGCTCCCATAGCACTTTTCAATGAACGAAAAGAAGCCGGTGGAGGGAAAAGAGGGATTGGAAAACAGAGAACCAAGCCAGTGATCTCTGAAGCAGAAGAAATGTTGTTGACAAGATAGGAAAGAGCAGGGCTTCCAGATGAGTCGCCTTACCAAAGCAGCTTTGCTCCCTTCTTCCTAAAATGCATACTCCTTGGGCATTTGTCCTAAAGGATGCCACAGTGGAACAGGAGCTACAAACAAGTAGCCAGATCAGAGAGTCCATTGGGTAGATGCCACAGCAGTCACCACACAGCTTTATTGGAGCTCAGAGGGAAGAGCACTAGCCTTGATGAGGAGGATTAACAGGCTACGGGGCTCTGAAGCTTGAGGAAGATGAGGGCTCCAAGGGGAGAAAAAGTATTTCGACTAGCCAATGGAAACACACACACACACACACACACACACACACACACACTCATGTATTCAGACTTGAGAGAACATCCAGTTAAAGCTTAGGGAGGGTGGGGTCAGTCTCTAGAGATGATCCTGCAAAGTTTTCAAGGGCCATAGTAGGAAGAGTGTCGTCCGTTAGGCTAAGAAGTGATTTGTGAGCAAAAGTGGATTGTATCTAGCAGGGAAATTCCAGTGGGACTATGGGGGAGGCGGCAGACAAAGAGGAGGAGGAACACAACAGTTTGGAAGCCACAGCAATAACTAAAAGCTATAAATGAGAAGAGCCAAGGCAGCTCAACTCTCGCAGAAGTAGTGGAGACACTTAGGAATGGAAATGGCTGAGCTCTGTGGATGCCTAAATGCCCAGGCCCAAGAAAATAAGGGAAGAATTGAGGGGAATCTAGGTTTCTATCTTGGGAAGCCGGGTGCGAATGATCAAACAAGGGAGGAAAAATTAGGGTCAGGGTCTGGGTGGATTGAAGCTCTTGACAAAAAAACGGGACTAATGCACCTCCAATGGGGAGCTGAAAAGGAAAGACCACCTTCCTGCTGAAGTACATTATTCATTTACTCAACAAACACAGAGATTACTGTGTACCAGGCAGGCACTGTACTAGGACTTGGGGTTACAGCAGTGAGGAAGGCAATAGCTCCTGTCCTCGTGAAGCCTATGGTGCCCTGGAAAATACTGGTGATGGTCAGACATATCATACCTAATCCCAAGGCCTATGATAAATACCTTATCTGGATAATCCCACTTGTAATCCTCATCAATTTAACAAGTAGGTACCGTGACTATCCCCACTTTCAAGAAGAAACAGGCAAAGTGAGGTCAAATAACCTGCCCGGCTAAGAGCAGCAGAGTCAGAACACAAACCCAGGAGACTGAGCGCTAATGCCCACTTTCTTAACCTCCACACACGACCGAGGTGAAAAACAGGCTGGCGTTTCCAAGCAGATGAAAGCGGAGGCTATGAAAACCTTTGCGACTCCGTGAAACCTATAAGCCCCTCTTCTCTCAGTTATCAGTACAGACTTCATTTCAAAGCAATTTGGATACTTAAAATCATCTCTTGCTTTCTCTTTCGGAAAAAGCAGCTTTTCCTGAGTTTTGTGGCAGTTTTACAGACACCGCAGGCCAGGGTGCAGCCAGGCTCCCTGGGAAACTCTATCTGCCCAGATCTGGTGCTCACTTCTAGGTGCAGAGTCCTTCATTTGAAACATGTTGAGCCTCTTCGATCCATCACACACACTCTGTCAAAGTTCCAGGTCATCAACCCCCTAACACTGATGGTTTCCATCGCATCTTCTGCCAATGAATGCAGTTTGTGCTGGAAAAAAAAAAAAAGTCTATTTTATAACTCCAAGGACATTAATAACTTCCATACCACAAAACTTGTAATATCAGTTTGCTGAAATAAAGTCACCAGTAAGTATGTAATTCTTCTTTAAAGGGTGTCTTCTATTATTATTATTTAGAGTGCAATTTAGTCATCAAAGGTTTACTCAGCCTCATGTTTATAAATTATACAGGGCAGGGATTTAACTCTTCTGGACCTACCTGTTCTGAAAAGAGGGAGGGTCATAACCCTGTTGCCACACCAGGCACCTGCCTTGAAAGGAGATGAGGTGTAAACTTGGAAGTTCTTTACCACTTTTTAAAAAAAAATTTTAATGTTTATTTTTGAGAAAGAGAGACAGAGACACAGCACAAGCAGGGGAGAGACAGAGAGAGAGGGAGACATAGAATCTAAAGCACTCTCCAGGCTCAGAGCTGTCAGCACAGAGCCCAATACAGGGCTCGAACTCACAAACCTCGAGATCATGACCTGAGCCGAAGTGGGATGTTAACTGACTGAGCCACCCAGGCGCCCCGAGTTCCTTACCACTTTTAGAAATCCATGGCAAATACAGAGATTTCCCTTTATGATGCAATCATTGGAATAACCAGATAGTTGCCTGCCACAAAGAGGCACTGGCTTTACCTAACCTCCTGAAGCCTGTTTGGAAACTATAAGTTCATTCAAAAAAATTTTTTTAATGTTTATTTATTTTTGAAAGAGACAGAGACAGAGACAGAGAACAAGCAGGGGAGGGGCAGAGAGAAAGGGAGACACAGAATCTGAAGCAGGCTCCAGGCTCCCAGCTGTCAGCACAGAGCCCGACCCGGGCTCCAACTTTCGAACTGAGATCATGACCTGAGCTGAAGTCAGAGGCTTAACCCGCTGAGCCACCCAGGTGCCCCACAAGTTCATCTTTTTAACTGAGTTTCAGAATCCTGTCTCGATTATATGATGTAATAATAGTATGTTTCCAGTTCACCTGTGCCATATTGTTTTTTCATTACGGTAGCTGCTCTTGCTGAAGGGGAAAGGTTACTGCTTTAGATAAATGAGAGCAAAGTAGAAAAAACTTCCTGCACCGGCTACCTAAGTTAGAAATTCCAAGTCCTTGATTTACATGTTTACATGTGATCAAGGGTTCATCTAAGTTCATTAGGGTTTAGAAACCTAGGCCTTGATAGAAAAGTGGGTAACTTTTCCATTCAATCCTGGAGTTCTAGCATTCCAAGAAATGTTTGCCATCCAAAGGAAAGGAGTGGGGGGAGGGGTAGCAGGTGTTTTCTTTTCTTGGTTCCTCCGTTTGAAAAGGGCAATGTTTTCAGAGTTAAAGTAACTGGCTTGTTCCTATGGGGTGAGATTGAACCCTTCCAAGCCACAGGAGGGTCGGGCTTTCCCTGCCAAAGCATGCCCTTCTCCCCAGCTGCAGGAGTTGGCCAAAGGATGGAAGTCATCTTCAAATGCGTCCAACCCACTGGACCTAGAGGGATTCCTGTCGTTGGCAGAGAGGGCCGAGTGGATTCATTCGGATGAGATGCATTCCAAGAATGCTTCTGTGGTCGGCAAGAAGTGGAAAAATCAGGGATAACAAATATTCTTTGGAAACCTAATAGGTACCAGAATCGCAGAACTCAAACAAACAGGTGACAACGACTTAAAATATGAGGCAACTGGAGCTCGGTGAGGGTGAGAGTGAGCGCACACTCTGCCCTGTTCTGGGGCTTCGATACTTTTCCCAGTCCTCCTCCTCCCCTTGTCTTTCCTGGGATCGACAGCGTTTACTGGTGAGGAGGCTCCGTGGAGAGGGCGGGTTGAGATAGGCTCTGCGCGGCTCAATCCAAACCAAACACCTCGCAAGCCTACGTTCAGCAGGCGATACCGAGCACCACACTCACGTTTGGGGAAGAAAAAAAAAAGCCACTGTTTGCAGAGATGAGGGCGAAAACATTTCCCGGCTGGAAAATTACTGATCACAAACTTAGGGGAGTGTGGGGGTGGGAAGGCAAAGTTATAAGGCTGAAATAACGATCGCCGTTTCCTCTTCTCTTCCCGGTGGGCAGGAACGGCTGCCGCGAGCTCCTCGTGCCCTTTTCGGGAACGGGGTCCCACCGCACCGCTCCACTTCCTGGCACGTGTCCACTTTCCCAGCTAAGTTCCTTTCGGTGGGCTTGACCGCTCGGAGCTTGAGCCAAGGGAGCGAGCTGCCGTCTGACCTTTACCTCGCCATTTCACCTCTTTATGACTCAGTTTGCTCATCCATAAAGTGGAAAGGAGGGTGCGTGGCTTGTAAAGTGCTTTGAGATCCCCTGGTTGAAAGGTGTCTCCGCGCTTCACAGGCCCTCTGCCCACCCCCCCCCCCCAAAGTCTTGAGCCCTTTCACTCCCTTCCTTGCTCCCTTAAATATCAAAACCATTATCGCCCGTTTCCCGCTGCGGCCTCTTTCAGCCTTTTCCAGGCGAGAAGCACCACCCCGGCCCTCTCAAGCTCCCAGTCCCGCCATAGTTCTGGGTACCCACCTCCCCTCGCCTCCCACCCCCATCCCCACCCCACCCCACCGGCAGGAGAGCCCGCGAGGAACCTCGCGAGGTCAGGCCAAGAGACCGCACTGGCGCTCCGGGACCAGCGCCCGGCTGCTGCATGCGCAGGGAAGGGACGGAGGGCTGGATGAGTCACGCGGATAATCGCGCTTTTCTCTAGCGCGCAGACTGCGCGGCGAGCGCGGACCGGAGCGGGGGTGGGGGCGCTGTACCGACCCCTCAGCCCCTACCAGACTCCTCGGCCACGGGCTTCGAACTCGGGGAGCGGACCATGGCGACGCGGACTGCCCTAGTCGCGCGGCGACCTGACTTGCGCCGGGTGCCCTGCGCCCGGGCCGCCGCCGACGCCGCCGCCGCCGCCGGCGTCAGCACGGCTCCTGCCCGCCAGCTGCCGAGCTGGCGTCACTGCTCCGCCGGGCCCCGCCCGCGCCCCTCCTTCCCCCCCGCCCCCACGTGCGCCGAGTTTGTTTATTTAGCTGCCATGGCAACTCGCGGGGGGGCCACAGGAGGGAGGGGAGAAGAAAGGGAGGGGGCGGGGCCTGGCGGCCGGCTGTGGCGTACGGCGGGTAGGAGGCGGGGGTAGGGCGGGAGCCGAGAAGTTAAGTAAGGAGCGCGCGCCGGCCGCCGGCAGTTCCCCGGCCCGAGAGAGCGAGCGCGGCTGCGGGCGCGCGGGGAGCAGAGGCGGTGGCGGGCGGCGGCGGCACCGGGAGCCGCCAAGTGCCCCTCCCCGCCCCTCCGGCCCCCCACCCAGCCACCCACCCGCCCGCGGCCAGCGCCCATGGCCGCGCGCGCCCCGCGCAGCCCCCTGGACTCCGCGCCCTGCGCCGCCGCCCAGTCCGCAGATCCGCGCCACCGCGGCCAGTCTCACCTGGCGGCACCGCCCGCCCGCCACCCCGGCCACAGCCCCAGCGCCCACGGCAACAGCCGCGGCGACTGCGACAGTGGTGGAGGACACTGCTGAATCGAAGAGAGCGCAGCGCGGCTACCGGACTTACTCGCCTTGCTGATTGTCTTTTTTTTTAGGAGTTTACAACTTTTCTAAGAACTTTTGTATACAAAGGAACTTTTTTAAAAAGGCATCTCCCATTTATATTTAATCCAAAGAAGAAGGATCTCGGGCAATTTGGGGTTTTTGGTTTTTGCTTCGATTCTAAGTCCTTTTTCCCCCCCCTCTTCGTTGACTTTGGGGCTAGTGTACCCCCACTGCTTCGGGCTCCCGAGGACCTTCTGGGCCCCCACATTAATGAGGTAGGTGCAGCGCGGGGCGCAGGGAGGGGTGAAGGCCAGAGGCCGGTGGGACGCACCCGAGCGGCGGTCGCGAGTGGCCCCCCTGACTCCTGCCTCTGCGCCCCACCCGGCCCTCAGGCAGCCACCTGGTGAGTCTGACATGGCTGTCAGCGACGCACTACTCCCGTCCTTCTCCACGTTCGCGTCCGGCCCGGCGGGAAGGGAGAAGACACTGCGTCCAGCAGGTGCCCCGAATAACGTGAGTATTGCCCCGAAAGGTCGGGATCGTCTGGTGGGCTTCTGTGGGTAGGGTGGGGACGGGTGGAGCCCAGGGATCACCGAGAACCACCCGGCGAAGGGAAGGAGAGGCCACCGCACCGGCCCCGCAGTCTTCCTAGGATGGCTTCAGCGTCCTTGGCTCAGTTGTAGATGCGTGTGGTCCCTACACTGCGGAGCCGCCGGGGGCGCACCCCAGGTCCGCATACGTCCCCTAGCGCGCAAGCGGCAAAGCTGGCGCGAGGGCCACCGGCGGGAGGTGGCTGTGTCCCTAGACACTGGCTGGGCCCCAGTGAGCTTGGCGCGTAGGCGTACCCGTGGCGGGTGCATACAGGGAGATCCTCAGTGCCCCAATTCCAGGGTTGGCGGGAGCGTCCCCGGGATCTGGCTGGGGCAGGACCCGGGCTGCCGAGCCACAGCGCTTGCTCACACGCAATCGGGCAGACACGACATAACATCTTCCAAACCGACGCACCGCCTCTCCTCGGGCCCGGCGGTGGGCCGAGATTGCCGCGCTAACGCCCGGAGGCCCCGGGCGCTTCGTGCCTGCCCAGTCCCGGTGCCTGGGCGGTATCGGCGTAGCCGGGCCCGCCAGTATGTAGTGTAGCAGCAGGGGACCAACACCGACGGTCTCTCTCCCCTCCTGTTCCTGCAGCGCTGGCGGGAGGAGCTCTCCCACATGAAGCGACTTCCCCCCGTGCTTCCCGGCCGCCCCTACGACCTGGCGGCGGCGACCGTGGTCACCGACCTGGAAAGTGGCGGAGTCGGTGCGGCTTGCGGCGGCAACAACCCAGCTCTCCTACCCCGGAGGGAGACGGAGGAGTTCAACGATCTCCTGGACCTGGACTTTATCCTCTCCAACTCACTGTCCCATCAGGAGTCAGTGGCCGCCACCGTGTCCTCGTCGGCATCAGCCTCATCCTCGTCCTCGCCGTCGAGCAGCGGTCCTGCCAGTGCGCCCTCCACCTGCAGCTTCAGCTATCCGATCCGGGCTGGAGGCGACCCAGGCGTGGCGCCAGGCAGCACGGGCGGCGGCCTCCTCTATGGCCGGGAGTCTGTGCCTCCTCCCACAGCTCCCTTCAACCTGGCGGACATCAACGACGTGAGCCCCTCGGGCGGCTTCGTGGCTGAGCTCCTTCGGCCTGAATTGGACCCAGTGTATATTCCGCCGCAGCAGCCGCAGCCGCCAGGTGGCGGGCTGATGGGCAAGTTTGTGTTGAAGGCGTCGCTGAGTGCCCCTGGCAGCGAGTACGGCAGCCCGTCGGTCATCAGTGTTAGCAAAGGCAGTCCGGACGGCAGCCACCCGGTCGTAGTGGCGCCCTACAGTGGTGGGCCACCGCGCATGTGCCCCAAGATCAAGCAGGAGGCGGTCTCGTCATGCACCGTCGGTCGGCCCCTAGAGGCCCACATGGGCACTGGACCCCCTCTCAGCAATGGCCACCGGCCGCCAGCCCACGACTTCCCCCTGGGGCGGCAGCTTCCCAGCAGGACTACCCCGACCCTGGGTGCCGAGGAACTGCTGAGCAGCAGGGACTGTCATCCTGCCCTACCGCTCCCCCCGGGTTTCCATCCCCACCCTGGGCCCAACTACCCACCCTTTTTGCCTGACCAGATGCAGCCACAGGTGCCACCGCTCCATTACCAAGGTCAGTCCTGGGGATTCATAGTTTGGGCTGGGGAGCCCTGCGAGTGCCCGCCCTCCCGGGCTCAGGGGATGATGCTGACCCCACCTTCTTCACCCCTAGAGCTCATGCCACCTGGTTCCTGCATGCCAGAGGAGCAGAAACCAAAGAGGGGGAGAAGGTCGTGGCCGCGGAAAAGGACAGCCACTCACACTTGTGACTATGCGGGCTGCGGCAAAACCTACACGAAGAGTTCTCATCTCAAGGCACACCTGCGAACCCACACAGGTAGGAGAATAGAAGCTGCTGAAAGGAGGGAGGGTGGTGTCCAGCCCCACTGGCTAACTGTGGACACTTCTCAGGGCCTCCCTTGGGATGTGAGGCACAGTCTATCTCCTCCATCTCTTGGATCACAGGGGAGAACAGCAAGCTGGCGCCTCCTTTTTTGCCCAAGAGCCTTTTGCTTGATGGATAGTATCAGTGCTTGAATGTGCAGTTCTCTTAGGCTTTTGAAAGGCAGGAGGGAGGTTCCAGGCTGCAGGTGGGCCTCTCCTAGTCCGAGCAAAGCATTGCCCTTGTAATCAAGAAATTACACTTTGGGGGTGCCTGACTGGCTCGGTCGCTGGTGCATGAAACTCTTGATCTCGAGGTTGTGGGTTCGGGCCCCACACTGAGTGTAGAGATTAAAAGAAACAACACCCTAAATTATCAGGGCGCCTGGGTGGCTCAGACACTTAAGCGTCCGACTTCAGGTCATGATCTCCCCTCCCGGTTCGTGGGTTTGAGCCCCGTGTTGGGCTCTGTGCTGTCAGCTCAGAGCCTGGAGCCTGCTTGGGATTCTGTGTCTCCCTCTCTCTCTGGTGCTACCCCACTTGCACTGTCTCAAAAATAAACGTTAAAAAAAAAATTAAAAACTAAATGACACCTGCAGTGCAAAAAAATGATAGGTCTTATTAGTTTTTAATTTTCAAGACAATTTTCACCGGTTGTTCGCTCCCCACATTTACGCTCTTTTGCTATTTTTAGGTCTACTCTTCATAAGTAAGTTCTATTTTCAGAACTTTCAAGAATTCTATTTCGGAAACTTTCAAGAATTGAATGTATGATTACTAAGATTGTAGTTTAAGATGGTCAGTGCAGGGAAATTCCATGTCATGTAAGCGCAGGTACATAAGGTCAGTTAGGTGTAGTAGTCATTAAAAGAACAGAAATGCATACTATGTGTTAAGTTGGATTTAAATGTTAAAAAATCTTAAAAAATAACAAATTCTGAAGCAGAAAAAGTAGCCGCTTGTGGCTCTTTGAACGCATTTGTAGTGGGACAGGATATTAATTGCTTGGTTTGGGCAGGGGAGATAGACCAGCAGATTTCATTTCCAAATTCACTTCCACCACTATGGTACTTTGACTCAAGAATGAAAACATTAGCAATGTAGAAGTGTAGGTTGACGTTGTATGTGTGTATTTTCATTACTTAAATGTCTGTTCCTCACCACCCCCCCCCACACACACACCAGAAAAAAAGCGAAAGGAACACTTAGAAGCTTAATATTCCTATTTGTGATCTGAAATTTAGAATGGCCTTGAAGTGGTCTAAAAACATTCCTGGCTTCTTTCAGAGTAAGGTGCTTGGGGAGTCGGTTTAACATTTGGCCTCCGGTTTTTAAAGCGGCCAATTCTGCATGATGTAGCAATGGCTTCAACGGGTTTCTTTTCCTCTGGCAGGTGAGAAGCCTTACCACTGTGACTGGGATGGCTGCGGGTGGAAATTTGCCCGCTCTGACGAACTGACCAGGCATTACCGGAAACACACCGGGCACCGCCCCTTTCAGTGCCAGAAGTGCGACCGGGCCTTCTCCAGGTCGGACCACCTCGCCTTACACATGAAGAGGCACTTTTAAATCCCAAGACAGTGGCTATGACCCACACTGCCAAGAAGAGAATTCAGTATTTTTTACTTTTCACACTGTCTTCCCCGGGGAGGGGAGGAACCCAGCTGGAGAGCACTACAATCATGGTCAAGTTCCCAACAAGCCAACTTGTGAATGGATAATCAGGAGACACAAGGAAACCAGAAGACAAATCAAAGAACAGATGGGGTCTGTGACTGGATCTTCTATCATTCCAATTCTCAGTCCAACTTGAATATTCCTGGACTTAGAAAACACCAAGGGGGTGACTGGAAGGTGTGGATATCAGGGTATAAATTAGATCCATGAGTTGGGGGGAGGGAAGACCAGAATTCCCTTGAATTGTGTTCGATGCAATATAAGTGTAAAGATCACCTTGTATTCTCTTTGCCTTCTAAAAGCCATTATTACGATACTAGAAGAAGAGGAAGAAATTCAGGTACAGAAAATGTGTTTTAATAACCTAAACGATGGTGCTTGGTGAGTCTTGGTTCTAAAGGTACCAAATGAGGAAGCCAAAGTTCTCAAACTGCTGCATACGTTGACAAGGAAAATCTATTTTTGTCTTCCGATCTACATTTATGACCTAAGTCAGGTAAATACACCTGGTTTACTTTAACATTTTTATGCAGACAGTCTGTTATGCACTGTGGTTTCAGATGTGCAATAATTTGTACAATGGTTTATTCCCAAGTATGCCTTAAGCAGAACAAATGTTTTTTTCTATATAGTTCCTTGCCTTAATAAATA
Source organism: Neofelis nebulosa (assembly GCF_028018385.1). NCBI lineage: Eukaryota > Metazoa > Chordata > Mammalia > Carnivora > Felidae > Neofelis > Neofelis nebulosa. The sequence continues at coordinate 26,231,874 of NC_080793.1, forward strand.
TGTAATATAAATTTAAGCAAACTTCTATTTTGTATATTTGTAAACTACAAAGTAAAAAAAAATGAACATTTTGTGGAGTTTGTATTTTGCATACTCAAGGTGAGAATTAAGTTTTAAATAAACCTATAATATTTTATCTGAACACTGTTTTTGTTTTGTTTTTCCCCTGGAAAAGCATGTTACAGGAATTTCGGTTTAAACACAGTCGGGAGGGCAGGTGAAAAGGCCAAACTTTACCTCCACAGAGATTAAAAGAAGACACTTTTAAGGCTGGGTTTACAGTAAGTACTATCAAAGTCTAAGGCTTAAAGCTGAATATTGGAGATCATAGAATTAAACCTGGTTTGGGTGGCTCTTTCCAAATGTACGGAAAAGTACATGAATGCAATTTCCTTACCTGAATATGAATTTCCAGGTACAAACCGGCTCAATTATTCTTCAATATGCTCAGTTTAATAGGAAAGTATTCATAAAATACATACATTCCAGTTTCATATTTTAAAAGGTCCTTATGGTTTCTCTTTAGAATTAAATGAAAATATAAAAATCTTTCTCAGAGGCCCGGCCTTGCCCTCAGAACAATTTGAGGAACAAAAGAAACCTTCCTACAGCGGAGAAACCCTAAGAACATAGTTCCACAGTGCCCTCCTGAGGATTAAAGGGTTCATTTATGCTTAGTGGGTGTTACAGATACATTCTAGTTGGAGTCCTAAAGAGGTTAGTACCAAATTTTCTGGCAGAAAGTTTTAACACTCCATCAGTCCTCTGTAGATTCAGCAGACTGAACTAAGAGTTAATTAAAACATACTTTCGCAAAACTAAGTGTAGAGCAAAACTTTTTAAGTGGTGTTTTTGTAAGCTTGGAGCATATTTCCAAAATTACTCAACTTTAAAAGGGCACTGATGCTTTTTTGAGGCGGGCACGCAAGGTTTGAACTTCATTTGTGGCAGTCACAAATTGGAAAGAGCATTTGTGACTCTTGTTGACACTTCGTACATTTGTAATAGTGATGCAGGGTGACCCAAGCAGACAAGCTCCCTGGCATCTTTAGACTGCTTATTAACTCTCCATTGTACGTAGTGTCCAAAAGTGTGGGTGCATCTTATAAATAGAAGAAAACAAATTCATAAGAGCCTGATGGTGGATCAACACAAAGTATTTTCCTTGGCTTTTGGGAGTCCAGCATGACTGGAAAACATGGCATGTGTCTTAGCTTAAAAGAAAACAGGTGCATCACTAGGATGGAATTTTATGTGGCCAAGAACATATTCAAAGCATATTTAATGACATGGAAAAATGCTCATGGTATGTTAAGTGGAAAAAGCAGGATCTAAGACTATAAACAGTATGATTCCAGTTGCATAAGTTTGTGTGTGTGCATTGAAGGAGAGAGAGAAGCAACAAAGTTTAAGAGGAAGGCCTGGAAGGAAATGCGAAAATATCCATGATGGTTTTCTCCATGTAGATTTTCTAGTTTCCAAATATGTATCTATTTAACTTTTTAAGAATGCAGGTGCAAATATTTAGGCTTTTATTTTTATTTATTATTATATTTAAAAGTTGTTTTTTTTTGTTTTTTTTTTTTAATTTTTTTTTCAACGTTTATTTTATTTTTTGGGACAGAGAGAGACAGAGCATGAACGGGGGAGGGGCAGAGAGAGAGGGAGACACAGAATCGGAAACAGGCTCCAGGCTCTGAGCCATCAGCCCAGAGCCTGACGCGGGGCTGGAACTCACGGACCGCGAGATCGTGACCTGGCTGAAGTCGGACGCTTAACCGACTGCGCCACCCAGGCGCCCCTATTATTTTTAAAAGTTTTAATGTTTATTTATTTTTGCGAGAGAGAGAAAGAGAGAGAGAGAGGAGTGGCAGAGAGAGGGAGACACCATCTGATGCAGGTTCCCAGCTGTCAGCACAGAGTCCGACACGGGGCTCGAACTCACAAACTGTGAGATCATGACCTGAGCTGAAGTCAGAGGCCCAACTGACTGAGCCACCCAGGTGCCCCTAGGCTTTTATTTTTGAAAGATCAGTTAAAGCTATTTAAACAAGAAGCCTTTTCTTGTGTGTTACATTGTGGTGGTTGCTCTTGTAATCCACCTTTCTCTCATACAGAGACTTCTGGCACGCGGTTGTGTATGAAAAGTATTTACTGAATGGCTGATAACATCTTCGTGTTTGCTAAGTGCCTATCACCTCAAAAGAAACGTCTCAAAATAGCGGAGCACACTAAAAATTTTCTGATGTAGGGAAACGTCACTTGCATGAACTTTTTCTAATCTGAAAAAGTTTCAGTATCAACAGCAAATAAGGAAGATTTCCCAAAAATGTCACAGGGCAAAACTTCTCAACACGAGTAAATAGCTAAAACTACTCTCGTTCCTATCCCGTTCTGAGTGCCGAGATGTCCTGTCATTACTGCATTATGGAGCCGTTTACACTGTATAATAAACAGCACCTAACATTCAAGATGCCTACTTATTACCTTTTCCCTATGATATTTAATTTTATATGTCCTAGATTTTAACTTGTGCACACAACACACACACATACACACACACACACACACACACACACACACACAAGATAAACAGTAGTGTTTCCTACACATCAACAGATTTCTTCAGTCTATCTCTCGCCCAGCAAAATGTCTTTTCCAGCAAAATAGTCTTCCTACCTGAAAACCTGCTTAGTGCCTACAATTAATTCTGTTTCGGTTTGTTAAACAGGAACCTTCACCATCTCATGTAGAATGGTCGGGGGAAGAATTTTCTTCCATTCAAAAACTGTTCTAATTTTTAGAAACACGCGATGTTATTTCATATTTGAAGATTAACCTTTCTTACATATAATTTTACATATAAGAAAGCCCATGGGAGGTGGTCCTTATGCCAAGGAAGCAAGTCCACAGGGAAAATATTTAAAACAAGCAGTGATGGTGCCTGTCGTATTTTGATATATGGCAGTATCTAAATTCAGCAGCCTATGTCAGCCACCTGTTCTATTGTATGTTCTGGCTTCTGAAGCTCTGTTCAGCACACCAGCACACACACATCCAGTCCTCCACCTTTTTAGCTTATGTATTCCATTCTTCTATCGTGTTATCATGTATTTTATTTTATGTGTTTCATTTCTTCATATTTTCTTAGCACCTTCTAGAGTATAGTGACATGTTTTTACAGTGCTAAACTGAAGCCATGTCTGCTTCCTAAAGTTCATTTATGAAATTATCATTCATTGTTCACATGCAGAGCCATTCAATAATATTTCACATAAAACCACCAAGAACGCTCTACATAATGAATGCTGTGGAACATATCCCGGAGTGTTCTACTTGTGAAAATGCAAAGGAGCGACTGTTCACAATCAGAATGCTGTATGAAAAGAAGGTTTTCTCCTATTAAGTGAAACTAAAATGAAAGTTGGAGACAAACAAGCTTAGGAAGCCTTTACCTTAAAACAAAAAAGTAAATCTTGAGTAAATTTCTTACCATCTTCTGAAACACTAATAAATTCTTAAATCCTAATGAAGGTACCTAAGAATTTCAATGCCCGGGTTGCAGTCAAAACACAGAAGAAACCAACTGCTGTCATGTTAGCCTAAACACAGAAAATCTTGCAGGCTGATATCTAGGCTACCAGAGCCAGTTAGCTTAGTCGGGCAGGAGGAGGGTGCACAGGGTTGGAGCATCAATTAAACTGCTTCTCTGGAATCACATACACTGGGAGTCCACCTTTTTTTTTGTTTTAATTTTTTTTTTAATGTTTGTTTATTTTTGAGACAGAGAGAGAAACAGACCATGAGCAGGGGAGGGGCAGAGAGAGTGAGACACAGAATCCAAAGCAGGCTCCAGGCTCCAAGCCGTCAGCACAGAGCCCGATGCAGGGCTCGAACCCACAAACCATGATATCATGACCTGAACAGAAGTCGGACGCTTAACCGACTGAGGCACCCAGGCACCCCTAGGAGTCCACCTTTTTAAGTGTTTTCCATAATACCATTGATGTAATACTTTTTCCAATCGCTCCGGTCTTCTCCGGCACCGGCACCGAGAGGAGTCAGCATGTTGCAACCTGCCCTCCCAAGTCCTTCTCCACTTGTTCTTAAAGGAAAAGGAGGAAATAAATATAAACGCAATTTCATAACAAAAAGGAAATACACATTTCCAGGATCCTTTTGACATCTGATTATACCTAGCAGAGCATTTTCCACTGATACAACACAATAATTATAATGGTACCCTAAAGTATGAGGACCATTTGTCATCCTTTTATGTTTCTTTTCATGTCCACAGTACATGATATCATCTAAACAAAGCAAGAGACCAGAGAAATAGCTCTTTATGGAGACATAGGCAGGTAGGTAGGTAGTAGGTAGGTAGACAAATGAAGCCTCAGGTAGAGGTTTGGCAATGATATAAAATCAAACAGGCAAACCTGTCCAGGCCAGGGGGCGTTGAGGGGGATTATAATACCTATGTCACCTATAATATTTGAATATGTACTAACTGGCATTGGATCAACATGTTACTGAACGGTGGCCATATCAACACAACACTCAGATGCTGTATCTGCATACCCACTTAAAAGCTAAAATTGGCAAAAATAACTTTACAGAGATACTGAAAGAACTCTAGATACACTCGCTGAAAGCTAGAGAGATTAGTGAATCAATGTAAACCACAAAGCAGAGTCTCTTAGGCATGATAGATGGGATTTTTTCAGTAAGCACAAGAGTGCCTCTTCTCTGATCCGGTCACTTTTTGCTAGTGTAGAATAACACCTCACTTCTGCACAAAGCCATGAGATCTATGAAGCATTTACACTCTCCATTACTGTAACAGATCCTCACAATGAAGACAGGGGTGGGATCTCCATCCCCATTTTATGGAACGGGAAACTGAGTTTCCCTTTACAAGTTAGCGTTTGGTTTTTGTTTTTCATTCATTCAAAGCATTTTTCTCCTAAGACTTCTGTCTTCAGTCTGCTGGGCAGGGAAGGTCACATGCAAAATGGATACACACCAAATTCAGAAGGATTTGCTAATATCCAGGTCCTTCCAACAAAGCCCGTAAAAAGTCAAAAGCGCCGCAAGTTCTGTCTCCCAACCGAAGTGCTATTTAAAGGTAGACCGACAGGGAAGCCCGAGTTTCCCATAGATGTTTTTTGAGCTGGTCACTATGCCATGAGCGTATCCACACTTTCAGTTCGAGGTGGAAGAAAAAGCTCCTGTTTTTATCCCCAGCTCTGGCCCAACACACAGCTCTCCTGATCAAACAGATCTGGTCAAGCCCCTCCCCTACTCATTAACTTCCCATGGTCCCCAGTGCCTAGTAGATAAATATTTAACATGGTCAGTCCTTCAACGGTAGCTCCCACCTAGCATCCAGTATTCTCTCCTTAAATATCCAATCATCCTTAATTGTACCAGCCATGCTAAACTACTCTTGACCCTCAATGCACCATGCCTATTTCAGCCTCTGAACCTTTGCTTAGAGATGTGGGTCTCTCCTGCTTCTGGAAAAACCCACATTCCCCTGACAAGTTCCTATATATCATTCGAAGCCCAGTTTTTATTAAAAGTCTCCCACGTTTCAGTCAATCTAGATCTTTCATCAAACTCTTATCCTCACATGCTACAAGGTTTTGTGGGTCTGGCTCCTCCAACAGACACAAGTCCCTGGAAGGCACTGGAAGCTTCCCTTATTTGCCCTTGAATACCCACAGTTACTGCATTTAATGGAGTAAAGTTAATTTCTTATTGAATAGTTACCCCCAAATCCTAGCATCTCTTTTCAGAGGATGCTTTCTTGCCAGGGGATTCTCTGCATTGATAATAGAAAGAATTTTGTTCATTTGGAGGGTTTGCTGTGTATTGGGGGAGGCAGATGGATGTCAGGTGACCCACAGGAAGCAGTTAGGGGACCACTGGGCATGGCCTTCAGGAAGTCAGAATTTGGAAAAAGGCCCAAAAAAGGCAATATTTTATCCTTATCCTTGGATAATCCATTGTGCCTCTTTACAAGGGCAAAATTACAAGTGTCCTGTATACAGATGACAATGAAGGTTAAAAAAAAAAATCACACTTTAAAAGCTAATGAAGGAACTTTACACTGTAGGATCCTGGGTGAGCCAGTTTGCCCGAATGAAGAAGGCTCATCCATCCATCCGTGGCTGTGAAGTCACCACCCACCTGCTTTGCGGTTCTTCAAGTTTGAAACTCTCCTAGCTGCTTGCATGACAGTAGTTTTCTGACTTCTGAACACGTCCAAATGAGCTGAATCTAGAAAACAGTGCATGAAGTTAACAAATGCCCCTGCCTTTGAGCCCCCATTAGTGCTTCACAGAGGAATGGGGAACAGACTGCAAGTTCTAAAGCTGTGAAATTACATAGACCCTGTCAGTGAGGAAGGAAGGAAGGAAGGAAGGAAGGAAGGAAGGAAATATACATAGACGTTGTAAATAAATAAATAAATATTACATAAGCTTTGTAAATAAATAAACAAATAAATAAATGATAAATATTACATAGACTTTGTAAAGAAATAAATATCACAATAAACTTTGTAAATAAATAAATAAATAAATAAATAAAAATTACACAGACTTTCTGAGCAGGAAAGTATCTTCAAGACCATCTAACTCAAGGAGAAAATGGAGGCCCACCTAAAAGACTGGGCTTGCCCAAGGTCACGTCAAGTCTGGATCAGAACACCAACCAGCACCTTGAGCTCATTCAGCAGGCCAGCAGCTGACTGCTGTATCCTGAGAACCCAAGGGAAATTTAGAGGGGAATAAAGAATTTAAACAACAAAAAGGATGGTTTTAGTTATTTTTTTATACTCTCCTCTTTATTCATTTTTTTTTAAGAGCAAGAGAGAGAGAGAGTGAGAGAGAGAGTGTGTGATCAGGGGGAGAGAGGCAGAGGAAGAGAGAGAATCTTAAGAGGCTCTGTGTTCAGCATAGAGCCCAACTCTGGCTGGATCCTAAGACCTTGGGGTCATGACCTGAGCTGAAATGAAGAGTCAGACGCTCAACCGACTGAGCCACCCAGGTACCCCCAAAAGGATGATTTTAAAAGGAAAGTGCTAGTGCTCACTTTGGCAGCACGTATACTAAAATTGGAACAATACAGGGGAGACTAGCACGGCTTATGCCTAAGGATGGCACGCAAATTCATGAAGCGTTCCATATACAAAAAAAAAAAAAAAAAAGAGGGAATAAAAAACAGGACAGTTCTAAATTCAATGTAACATCCTGTCAGCTGATGTCCAAAAAAGCATTTTACTGTTCTCTACAGTGCTTCTTTTAGTGTTCTGCTACCAGTCAGCTAAAACAGGCACTATAACACTCACCACTGTTCCCTTCTTTGGAGAACATAGGAGCCATTCCATAAGAGTGTTAATATAAAATATAATTCAGGCTTCGTTCTGCTTCTTTCTCTTCCCATGCAATTCCATTCAAACATATATAATCCGCTCAAAGACCTACTTTACCAGCCACTGTGCAAAGGGTAGGGGAAACAAAGGTCAAGAAGAATACATAAATACGCACGTCTGCAGCTATTTTTTCCTGGTACAATGGCTCCACGAGGGGTATAAAGTGTAACTTAAATGAAAATCAGCAATCTAGCCAGTAGAAATTGTTTGCCTCTCTTAGAAAGTGATTGTATAGTTCTTTGACAGACTCAACCACGTTAACTACAGCAACATATACCATTTTTTCCCCTACAATTTTCTTGGCTGCTTATTATTTTAGATACATCCAACTTGTTGATCAGGTGCATGTTAAAGCATGTTAAAACGTGTTATTCTGGTTTGGCACGAAGGTTTCAACCTTATTCAACAAAATATTTCAAACTTCTGCTGGAATTAATGATTCAGGCAAAATGGAACTTAATCTGCGATCCAAGACACCTTTCTATAGTTTGGAGATTGCATATCTAAACCAGGAGGACAACCTGACTTTGTTTCAGGCACAATTAACTTCATAGCTAGGGAGCATAACTGACTTCGTAAGGCTCTTTTGGTGCCAAAGCTTGTAGAAACAGAGGAGGCTTTGCCTAAGGGATTCTTTGCATCAAAGACTTTGTTAGGCAAAGCCACTCTGGCTTGGGAGTCTGATTTGCAATTTGGGCCTTTGTAAAAGGATTAGAAGATCCCTATTGTTTAATGTTTGGATCTCAATTTGCATTTGGAAATGCATGACCTCTTCCAGGTTTAGCGTTCTTTATTTTCAGTTTCTCCTCCTGATATACAATCAATACGGTATGTTAAAAAATTGATAAAACTGCTCGGCCGAATGTTTGCACTGATTAAGGGGAATGTGATAGATTGATTTTCTCCGTGAATGGTGGAGTCTACTTAGGCTCCAGCAATACCGATCCAGTCATCTCTTTAGGAACTGACAAATAGCTCCTAGGTTTGGGTACACACACATTTCATTTATTTCCTTAATCGGAATGCACGGGCACTTTGTTTAAAAACAGACACTGGGTCTACAAAAGAAACTGACAAGAAAAGAAATCCTCCGACCGACCACCTCAGGACGCATTCGAATACTTTTGTCCAACATCTCCCTTTAAACATAAAGGTTTGAGGAAAATTATTTCAGGTTTGTGATAACAATACCCTCGGCTGTACACAATATTTAACTACCTGTCCCTTGGTCAACAACTTTTAACTAATATTTGCTTTGACAATATTCCCAGATTGGCAACATAAGGCCTAGAATAGAAACTTCGTGAGGAGGCACAATTTCTTAGATTGTGAGTTTAAAACGCGTGATTTATTTGTTTGTTTGTTGCCTTCAGTTTCTAGCTTCTCTATCATCACTGACCACAGGAAAACATGTCTTGTGTGTCGGGATGAATGTGCCTGGTACCTGGATTTGGAGTTGTCGGTTGAATGGGCTGGAAGTGGATGGAAAACACTCACATTCATTGAGCACCTGCGATGTGTCCAGAATTTTACTAGGTGTTTAAGAGTTTGTTATTATACCCATTTTGTAGTGGAGAAGACGGAGGCCCAGAAGAGTCAAGTGACTTGCCCAAGGTCACACCCTCCCTAATGATCAGAACCCGAGTCTACCCGGCTCCTAACCCCAGGCTCTTTCTGTCATGTCACAACCGCCTCACAGATAAAGTAAAGCTAATTTCATTTGGAGGATTATCTGCTCTTCACCTCCTTGGAATGTGCTTATTTTTTAATCTAAACAGGGGATGTGTTTGGTGCACAGGAAGCTGTGTGGACAAAATTGACCTCACCCATCCCTCTCGCTAATAGAAACAAGTAATCTTATGTGTCATTCTATTAAAAATACACCACATTCCTCTATGATCCAGTTTGGAAAATGACTCAAGAAAGGACAATCTGTTTCTGCGCCACAGCACCCCAAGGCCTCTCTAAGATCAGCAAGAGTAAATAAGCCATTGCTTTTCTCAAATATTTCATTCACTGATTCCAAAGCACTTTTACGTGTAATTAAGTAGAATAAAGAGCAGCAGCCCTCTCGATAGTTGGGCCAGAGGTAAGCCCAAGAAAGTCTCCGTTGCTGAAGATCACACATTCTGAGGCCCCCTTCAGTGGAGAACAGCGATGCGGAAGGTAGCTGAAGCAGCTGAAAGAGGCGCGCTGTGCTCTGAGCCCAAGATCTCAGCCTCGGCCCGTGGGAGACACTCCCTCTCCGCCATCTTCCAAAGTGCTCTGCCGACATTCTCCTGATGCTCCCGATATCTAAAGATGATCCCTTTTCCCCTAAACAGGATCTCAACCTAAAATAGATCTGAGTATGTGCCACAGGGCTTGAACAAATGACTCAGAGGGCCATTTCAGATCTCGGAAGCAGGGAAGGCTCTTCAGAACACAGGAGCACAGGGGCGCCTGGGTGGCGCAGTCGGTTAAGCGTCCGACTTCAGCCAGGTCACGATCTCGCGGTCCGTGAGTTCGAGCCCCGCGTCAGGCTCTGGGCCGATGGCTCGGAGCCTGGAGCCTGTTTCCGATTCTGTGTCTCCCTCTCTCTCTGCCCCTCCCCCGTTCATGCTCTGTCTCTCTCTGTCCCAAAAATAAATAAAAAATGTTGAAAAAAAAATTAAAAAAAAAAAAAAGAACACAGGAGCACAGTCTGGGAGCTAGTTAGTACTCAAGGAACAAGCAAATGACAGCTGGAAGGAAGGAGTTCCAAAGAACATGTCACCTGAAGGTTCCTTTGCACACATGAGGCAGCTGAGGCCTAAGTACCCCACAGTTCTGTCACTGCGGAACCTCATTCCAGCCTGATTTTCCAGGCCCTCATTCTCAGGCTGCACAGGAGGCCATATATTGACCATAAATTAACAGATAAGGCCCAGGGGCGCCCTAACCTAGGCATAGGTGGCAAATGGACAGGTTCTTAATGTGTGGATGTGGTTCAGCATCAAGGATGTCAGAAGGGAGTCTCTCTTAGAAAACGTGTTGATTTGGCATTTTCTCCATTTGGATTTTGTGTGGTTACTGTCTTATGTTTCTCCTTCCTTTCACGTCATCTGAGTTTGGTTTGTGTTCAACTCTTTGCGTCCAACAGTAGGGCAGTGGTTAAGTAGGTCCTAATAAGTCCTCAGAACAGACTACCACCCTCCATTTAGATTATCTGGTAAACAGTAATAAGAGCTAACATTTATTGAGCTTTACTACATGCTGTTTCCACACTCAGCATTTGACACGCATTTTTCTCCTGTAGTTCCCACAAGAACCCTATGAGGTAGGCAGTATTAGTCTCCTCGTGTTAAGGTTGAGGAAACTGAGGCAAAGAGAGCTTACAATCAAATGACTGAATGGTGAAACTGGGATTTAAACCTGATTCTACTGGCTCCCATGTTCTTGTGCCATATATTATTCTATACACAGAGAAGAATGCTCAGAAGTCAACGAGACAGGGAGAAAAGCTATAGAGTGGGTTCCAGCTTGGTAAAATAGACCTATGCTTATGTGTTTGGAGGTACATCTCCACTGAGAAAATTCTAGAAGGACCACTCCAACGTCAGTTCCTTGGAGCAGTGTTCTCTGACCATACTAAAAGCCATCCCGCCCTGCCCCTGTTATTCCGTATTTCTTTCACATATTTGATTTTTTTTTTTTTCGTGGCCCTTATCATTACTTGAGATGTAACATGCTGGAGCCATTTATTGTCTAGCTGGCTTCTAGAATGAGGGGCGGGACAATTTCTAAGAAAATGCCTGGCATGTCGTAGGTGTTTAATAAATATCTGTTGGGGCGCCTGGGTGGCGCAGTCGGTTAAGCGTCCGACTTCAGCCGGGTCACGATCTCGCGGTCCGTGAGTTCGAGCCCCGCGTCGGGCTCTGGGCCGATGGCTCGGAGCCTGGAGCCTGTTTCCGATTCTGTGTCTCCCTCTCTCTCTGCCCCTCTCCCGCCCGTTCGTGCTCTGTCTCTCTCTGTCCCAAAAATAAATAAAAAACATTAAAAAAAAATTTTTTTTAAATAAAAAAAAAAATAAATATCTGTTGACTTGAATAAGTGTGCTAAACTCTTCGTGTTGGTGGTTTTCTCCTCTCTCACTGTCAAAGAGGAACAATTTGGATTCTTGATACTTAAATGGATCAGACTCTTTTTTATGTTTCATTTGAAATCCTCTGAGTAGAAAAGGAAAAAAAAAATCATCCCACTTAAAGATCAAGAAGTGAAAATGGCCTACTTAGGAATGTAAAAAGTGGATCTCCACGGTGGACCTGTACCTTCTCAGGAGAGAAGGTTCTCTCAGTTGCAGAAGAGGAGGCCACTGGAAATCTACTGAGATAAACTTGCTTTGAGTCAAAAGAGACTCATTAATGTTTCAACTGCTAATCCATTTAGTGTCCTATTCACCTAGATGTCTTTTCTGAGCAACCCCCTGGTGGTTTTAGAAAGATAAATTTCCAGTCACCAGGCTCAATTGACCAAAAGCAAAAGACAATTGACTGCAGAGGAAGGGACTGACTCAGTTTTTGAGATGAATGAATGGCCTCCTATCTGGCCAATGTGAAAATGAAAGGGACACTTGGAATGAACTGATACCAGTTGGTTACATGTTATCCCAGTTATAAGCTCTCCTTTCTCCTCTAAAAGGGATTAGGCCCCCTGTGAAGGGGAATCTTGTCTTCAAGTCCTATGGCCTTGACCTTGCTTTGTACTTTAAACCAGGCATGGCAGTTATTTGAGATTTTTCCTCAGCCATCTCCTTCTGAAGGGTGAGTCTTGCCCCATCAGCAGCCCCACGAACCATCTAGAAGTCAGGAGCAAAATATCCTTGCATTCCGGGCAGAGGAGGGGGCTGGCTGCTTTGGCCAACTTCCTTCTCCCTTCCCCAAACAGACCCAAGCTCCTATATAAAATTCATAAATTCTTGGCAGGAAAGAAATCCTCCCATTGGAAGGAACAGATGTTCTACGAGTAACTTTTGCCATTATACTCTGTTCCTAATATCATAGTTTTAAAGTGTGGGGGGATGTTAACTTTTTTTAAAATGTCAACATGTTCTGGGCAGCTTTTCCATCGCCATCTGTGGCATACACATCACCAATCCTCCTGCCGCCCCTTTTTAAATTTCCAGAGACTGGTTGGGAATTGGAAAGATATTAAAAAGTTGAAAGCGGAAAATTCACTTGAACAAGTATGCTAATGTATAACCTAATGCAGAAAGTAATATGATGTTTCCCTCTCAGTTGTAAATCTCAGAAACTTTCTTTCCCTTGTCCTCTTAGAACTTGGAGGGGTCTAGGAGACTTTTAACACGGTAATTATGACCAATTAACATTCAGGGGTTATTACTGGTAACAGAGTTCCATGGGAGTAACCTATTCATAAAATTCCCTTTCTAAAGAAAGCCTCAATCCGGCTTCAAATTCAAGAGGCTACCAGGCCATTTTCACTTCGTTATCACCTCGTTAAACTGCCCACCTTAAATGCCAGGGTCCCAGGTGACCCCGGGGAAGGGTCAAGGTCAGTGGGTGATGCCTCCTAACTCGCCTGGGAGTAACTTCAGAAAACGTGACCTCACTTTGGTTGGTCCAAGGTGGGGTCCTCTCCCCAGGGACAGCGATGCTGTTTTGCAGGGATTTTGGTGAGGGTTCAAAGTCAGAATTCGGTGCTCGGGCGGCGTGGGGTGTGACTCCGCAGAACAGAAAAGAGAGGAGGGGACAGCGTGGGCGGGGTGGGGTGGGGTGGGGTGGGGAAGCAGCGGACCGACATTCAAATACGCAGGGGATCCTCCCGGAGTCCCGGCTCTTTGCCGGGGTTTCCCCTCCTCCGCCCGGTGGGAGCCGGACGTCTCTAAATCCCCAGATGCCACGCAGGGCCCCGGAAGACCCCGTCCCTGGAGACTTTCGGTGTCCAAGTGGAGATGTGCTCGATGAGCGCATGCAGGGCGGGGCGCAGGGGGCACCCACGTGTGGCGCTGGCCCGAACTCGGGGTCCGGGGGTGGCGGAGGCGGGGTGGGGGCCAGAACGGCGCACGCGGTCGCCAGAGCCCCTGGGCGCCAGGAGCCGGAGGCGGGCGCAGAGGCGAGCGCGGTCTGCAGTGCCCCCCTCCGGACGGCCGGGAGCAGGACGGCTCCCCGCGCCCCGCCGCTGCGTGGGAGACCCGCGCCCCTCCGCCGCTGCAGAGGCTGACCCCCTGTTAAGGAATTTAAAGTCAAGTCCAAGTGGATTCTCCTTCTGGCTCTGTCGCTTACTGGCTTTCCGTTCGCGGGAACTCGCGATTGCTGCCTCCCTTTGACTAATGTGAATACTAACCCGGACAAAATTAATGAAATAATTAAGTGAGACAATGCAATGGTAAGTGTTCACTAAGTGGCTGGTCTTTTATTTTTATTATTATTATTATTAGCTGGCTAGACCTTGGATGGGGGGGGGGTTCTCACTCCAGTCTGCTCTTCTGTGGTGGGTTTGGGGGAGGACAGGGAGGGATGGTTTCTCCTCTGAAGTGGAGAAGGAACCTGAGCACTCAGCAGGGGATCCAGCCTTCCTGTGCCACTAACTCCACCTATAACTGTGGACTCGGCATCCCCTCTTTGAACCTAATATCCTCATTGCAAAATATGAATAATCACACCCAACTCACAGAGTTTCTGTGCGATAAGAACTGCAGAACGCCTGGCCCATGGTGGATACTCGTGGCAAACCTCACTCCTAGCTGGCAGCCAGCAGATCCCAGAACACCTGTACTTATAGCACATGGCAGGTACAGTGCAAAACCCTTGTCCCTATATACACAAGCAGTGAACACACCCAGGGTGTCTTTTCTCACAACAAGCTCCCCCGCCCCCCACCCACCCCAGTCAGTCAGCATGCCATTTATTGACTACTTACTATGTACCTGTCTGACTCAGGCAGCTGGGGCTGCAGGAGCCTCACACTGCTGGGGTCCCTCTACTTCATCTCCCCTGGAAACCCCCTTCCAAAGATGCCTCATATCTGTTTTGGAAACTAGTAGTGTCAGGAACAACAAGAATGCACACTCCTGACCACGGAGTAATAGAATGTAGTAATAGAATGTACTGTCAGAGGACCTGGCTGTCAAGGGCGGCCCTTACTGGTTCCTGGCTGTCTATCCTGCAACCTCCCTGAACCTCAATTACCTCATCTGTAAAAACTGAGGCAATAACACTTTCTGGAATGGACCAGTGTGAGGACGAGCAGATACGTGTGTACGAAAGCACTAAACACATAATAGGTGTTCAGTAAATATTAATGTATTATTACTTGTTTCCAGCATGAAGCAGGTGCCCAATGAGTACTCATCGGATTGAACTGGGCTTTCCCTCTTTACAGAGGTCTGTACCTGGGAAAGCTTCCCTTCAGGTGCCCTCCCTGTCGTCAGCTTTGCCAAATGCCAAGCCCTGTGACCTGCCTCTCCCACCCTCTTTCTAGAGTTTGCTACCTTGCATGTAGGAAGAGTGATGGATCTTTCCACAGTTGAAAGCCTGGTTATTACTGCCTCTCTCAGACCTGCTCTGAAACCCATTGTGTCCCATTTGGAAAACGGGAAAAAACAAAAACACCGTGTCCAATCTTTATATGGGCCTTGGCAGTCACGTTGCACTGTTGTGTCTGTTCTATTACTTAATCTTCAGTACTTAATCTTCATCTGGAAAATGAAGGAGGCACTCACATGCTCACGGAGGCAGAGCGGCTGACACAGTGCTCATTTCCATGATACACAGTTGCTGCTTGTGCTGCCACATTTTCGAGCTGCTCTCTTGGGCTGTGACATGGGGCTTCTCTCTGGCCATCGGAGCAAGCCTTCCTAGCGACTCTTTTGAAATGATAGGACATGGACTTTGCTAATACATAGCATTAGGCAAATTAGAGCTTTCCCATAATGTGACAAGGTGTGTGAAAGCTGTTACTGTGCCCAAACTATTCATTATGGGGCCGTTTGTTTAAAGGCTGTCCTGGCGGCTTGGGGACAGTGTCTTTGGCTCTCTGACTCACAGGAAGCAAAAATAAGTTACTATCAGGTGATGGTCATGCTTAGAAGCCAAACTAAAAATGAGAAGGTTTGTCATCTTTGAGAGTAGGGCAGTGGCTGCTCTTTCAAACTAGTAAGTGCCAGGCTGCTCAAAATGTAAGCTTTTCTTCGTGCCATGCATTTTTAAAATGTTATTTATTTATTTGGAAGAAAGAGAGAGAGAGAGAGTGCACACACAAGCAGGGGAGGGGCAGAGAGAGAGACACACACACACAGAATCCAAAGCAGCCTCCAGACTCTGAGAGCAGAGCCCAATGCAGGGCTCAAACCCACGAACCGTGAGATCATGACCTGAGCTGAAGTTGGACGCTTAACTGACTGAGCCACCCAGGCGCCCCTGTGTCACGCATTTAAAAAAATTAAAAAAATCTATTTACCAAGCAGTTGATCAATAATTATGGTGTGCCAATTTCTATGCTGGGCAACACACAAAGGGACTTATATGGTTTCTGTCAGCCAGCATTTCAGTCTAGTAGGAGAGATGTGTTTCTTAAGTGAGCCAATAGTCTCTCTGCAAAGTAACCACCTGGTGGGGGCTTGTGAGGCCAGGCCAAGGAAGGCGCAGGTGAGAAGCAGTTGCTGAAGGGCCCCACCCAAGACAGGCTCTCGCATAGTGTCGTTAACCTCATTTTCAGACAGAGAAATGGAGGCTCTGAGAGGGGAGGATATTTGCTGGTTCATGGGGGATTCAGTTCAAAACAATTTCATATGTCGTCTTCCAGCCCAGGGCAAGTCACTGCCACTGTTGAAGAGACTTGTCTTTAATTGGGATCTGTGTACAGTGGGAATTAAAGTTTGCCCAGGTGCATACTAGCTCTTTGGCTTTCCAGGTTTCTAAACCGTGTCAGATGCAACCCCCTCCTGCCTGTGTTTCAATTTTCCACAGAGTTCTATGGGAAAAGAAGTATGACTTCCGGTCTCTGTGTTTACGCTGGAAGTTGAATGAAACCATTTCTCTTACTTGCTCCCAAAAGGATTGGTTTTATTTAGCAAACAAATACATCAGGTATCTCAAGCTTTTGGGGGAGGAAACAAGTTTTTGTTGTTTCTTATTCAGTTTTATTGATATGTAATTGTGCACCCAAAACTGCATATATTTAATGTACAAAATTTAGTGAGTTCGGACAGATGCATACACCTATGATTCTATCACCATTGTCAAGGTAATAAACATATCCATCACCTTCAAAAGTTTCCTTGTGCCCCTTTGTGTGTGCGTGTGCATGTGTGTGTGTGTGTGTGTGTGTGTACGTGTGTGTGTTGTTGCTTTTGTGACAGAAATAGTTAACATGAGATTTACCCTGTTCACAAATTTTTGAGTGTATGACACTGAATTGCTAACTGTAGGCACTAGGTTGTACAGCAGATCTCTAGAACTTACTCATCTTGCATAACTGAAACTTTATACCCATTGAGCAACAACTCCATTTTCTCCTCTCCCAGCTGTTGGCAACCACACTCTATTTTCTAAATTTTTTAAAAAATTTATTTGTTTATTTTGAGAGAGAGAGAGAGAGAGAGAGGTCACATGTGTGCACACAAGCAAGGGGAGGGGAGGGTCAGAGAGAGAGAGAGAGAGAGAGAGAATCCCGGCTGTCAGCACAGAGCCCGACAGGGAGCTCCATCCCACAAACTGTGAGATCATGACCGGAACCGAAGTTAAGAGTCAGTCGCTTAACCGACTGAGCCACCTAGGCGCCCCATTTTCTGCTTCTCCGTTTGCCTAATTTAGATACCTCATATAAGTGGAATCATGCAGTATTTGTCCCTCTGTGACTGGCTTATTTCACTCAGTATGACGTCCTCCAGGTTTATCCATTTTGTCACAATTGTTATAATTTCCTTCTTTTTTTAAGGCTGAATAATATCCCACTGTATTCATGTAACACATTTACTTTATTCAGCTGTTGATAAACATTGGGTTGTTTCCATATCTTGGCTATTGGGAAGAGTGCTACAATGAAAATGCGAGTGCAGTTACCTCTTGGAGATCCTGATTTCAAATATTTTGGATATATATCCAGAAGTAGGATCGCTGGACCATATGGTAGTTCTATTTTTAATTTTTTGAGGAATGTCTATAGTGGTTGCACCATTCTATATTTCTCTCAACAGTAAACAAGGGTTTCAGTTTCTCCACGTCCTTGCCAACGCTTGTTGTCTTTAGTTTAGTTTAGTTTAGTTGTCGGTAATAACCGTCCTACCTACCAGGTAGGTAATAACCAACCTGTCTCATTGTGATTTTGATTTTATTTCTCTGATGATTAGTGATGTTGAGCACCTTTTCATATATCGAGTGGACATTTGTATATCTTTGGAAAAATGTCTATTCTAGTCCTTTAGCCATTTTAAAAATTGGACTATTTGTTTTTTGTTTGTTTTTTGCTATTGAGTTGTATGAATTCCTTGTGTGTTTTGGACATTAACTTCTTATCAGATAAGTGGCTTGCAAATATTTTCTCTTTTTTCATTCTGCTGATTGTTTACAATTCAGAAGCTTTTTCTTTTAAGTTTATTATTATTATTTTTTGAGAGAGAGAGAGACAGAAAATCTGAAGTGGGCTGCGTGCTGATAGCAGAGAGCCTGAAGTGGGGCTGAACTCACCAACTGTGAGATCATGACCTGAGCTGAAGCTGGATGCCCAACTGACTGAGCCACCCAGGGGCCCCTGTACAGACACTGTTTATGATGTAGTCATGATGAAGTCTCATGTATCTATTTTTTGTTGCCGGGGCTTTTGGTGTCATATTTAGAAAATCATTGCCAAAACCAACGTCAAGAAACTTTCCCTCTGTGTTTTCTTCTAGGAATTTATAAGTTGCAGATCTCAAAGACTTAAGAAGTCTTTGATCTGTTTTGAGTTGATTTTTGTGCCTGGTGTAATATAGGGGACCAAAATTGCGTGTGGATATCCAATTTTCCAAACATTGTTTGTTTGGAAAGAGGTGATCCTTTCCCCATTGTGTATTCTGCACACCCTTGTTGAAGACCAGTTAACCATATATGCTTGGATTTATTTCTGGGCTCTTTATTCTATTCTATTGGTCTGTTGGCCTTAATGCTAGGACCATGCTGTGTTTTTGTTTTGATTTTTAAGTAGGCCCTACAGCCAGCATGGAGCCCAACGTGGGGCTTGAACTCATGACCCTGAGAAGAGACCTGAGCTGAGATCAACAGTCAGATGCTTAACTGACTGAGCCACCCAGGCACCCTACCATGCTGTTTTAATTACTATAGCTTTGTAAAATTTTAGAAGTCAAAAAGTGTGATGATTCCAGCTTTGTTCTTTTTTTCTCAAGATCACCTTGGCTACTCTGGGTCTTTTGTGGCTCCATATAAATTTTAGGATTGTGTTTTTCTGTAAAACAGAAATAGACAATAGATTGTCTATTTCTGTAAAACAAAACGAAAACAAAACCACCATTGGGATTTTGATGGGGATAGCTTTGAATCTGTAGATCACTTTGAGCGGCATGGTCATTTTAATAATATTAAATCTTCCAATCCATTAACATGGGTAATCATTTCATTTATTTTTGTTTTCATTAATTTCTTTCATTAATGTTTTATAGTTTTTGGTGTATAAGTCTTTCACCTCCTTGGGTAAGTTAGCTCCTAAAGATTTTTTTTCTTTTCGATGCTATTGTAAGTAGAATTGTTTTCTTAATTTTTTTTTCAAATGTTTGTTATTGTGTAGAACACAGGTGGTTTCATATGCTGATTTTGTAACCTGCAACTTTACTAAATTCATTTATTAGTTCCAACAGTTTTTTCATGGAGTTTAAAGAATTTCTACTTACAAGATCGTGTTATCTGCAAACAGACATTTGATTTCTTCTTTTCAGATTTAAATTTTTTATGCTTATTTATTTATTTATTTTTAAATTTTTTAACATTTACTCTATTTTGAAAGATGAAGAGAGACAGAACAAGAGCAGGGGTGGGGCAGAGAGAGAGAGGGAGACATAGGATCCAAAGCAGGACCCAGACTCTGAGCTGTCAGTACAGAGCCCGACGCAGGGCTCGAACTCACAGACCAAGAGATCATGACCTGAGCTGAAGTCAGACGCTTAACTGACTGAGCCACCCAGGCGACCCTATGCTCATTTATTTTTGAGAGAGAGACAGAGACAGAGCAGGCTCCAAGCTCCAAGCTGTCAATACAGAGTCTGACACAGGGCTCGAACCCATGAACTGTGAGATCATGACCTGAGTCAAAGTCAGACGCTTAACTGACTGAGCCACCCTGGCACCCTTCTTCCTTTCAGATTTAGATGCTTTTTATTCCCTTTTCTTGCCTAATCGCTCTGGCTAAGACTTCCAGTAGTATGTTTAATAGATATGACAAGAGTGGTCATCCTTGTCTTGTTCCTGATCTTAGAGGAAAAGTTTTTAGCTTTTCCTTATTGAGTATGACGTTAGGGGTAGGCTTGTCATATACACCTTTATTATGTTGAGGTGTATTCCTTCTATACCTAGTTTGCTAAGTGTTTTGTATCATGAAAGAGTGTTGAATTTTGTTAAATGCTTCTGCATCTATTAAGGAGATTTTATTCTTTTTTACCCCTCATTCTGTTACTGTGATATATCACATTTATTGGTTTGCATATATCAAAGTATCTTTGCTTCCCACTGAAGAATGGTGAATGATCCTTCTAAAAAGCTGTTGAATTTGGTTTGCTAGTATTTCGCTGTGAATTTTTGCATCATTGTTCATCAGGGATATTGGCCTAGGATTTTCTTTTCTCGTAGTGTCCTTGACTGTCTCTGGTATCAGGGTAATACTTGTAAAATGAGTCTGGGAGTGTTCTCTACTTTTCATTTTTTTGGAAACGTTTGAGAAGGATTGGCATTAATTCTTTAAATGTTTTATAGAATTTGCCAGGGAAGCTATCTGGTCCTGGGCTTTTCTTTGTTAGGGGGGTTTTGATTACTGCTTCAGACTCTTTACTTGTTATTGATCTGATCAGATTTTCTATTTCTTCATGATTCAGTCTTGGTAGATTGTATGTTACTAGGAATTTATCCATTTCTTCAAGGTTATCCAATTGTTGGCATATAATTGATCATCGTAGCCTCTTACGGTCCTTTATATTTGTGTTATCAGTTGTTGTATCTTCTATTTTATTTCTACTCTTTTATTTGAGTCTTCTCTTTTTTCTTATTCTAGCTGAAAGTTTGTCAATTTTATCTTTTCAGAAAACTGACTCTTAGTTTTATGGATCATTTCTTTTCTTTTTTTAATTCTCAGTTTCCTATATTTCTGCTCTTATTTTTGCTAATTGGGGGCTTTCATTGTTCTTCTTTTTCTGGTCCCTGAAGCATAAAATTAGGTTGTTTATTTGAGATGTTTCTTCTTTCTTAATGTCAGCATTTATTGCCGTACACTTGCCTCTTACTACCTTTGCTGTATCCCATATGTTCTGGTATGTTGTGTTTTCGTTTGTACTTATCTCAAGATATCTTTTTATTTCCCTTTTGATTTCTTCTTTGACCCACTGGTTGTTAGGATTGTATTGTTTGATTTCCACATATTTTCAAATTTTCGAATTTTCCTCCTGTTATTTTCTAATTTCATACCATTGTGGTTAGAAAAGATACACGGAAAAGATGGTTTTAATCCTCTTAGATTTTTAAGACTTTTGTGTCCTAACATGTGACACATCCTAGAGAACAGTACATGTGCACTTGAGAAGAATGTGTATCCTGCTGCTGATGGATGGAATGTTCTATATATGTCTTATGTTACTCTCAACAAGTACATATATGTGCATATAAAAAGAAGACCTCTTAGTACTGTCCTTTTGTGTGTGTGTGTGTGTGTGTGTGTGTGTAAGGGGGGGGAGAGGGTCAGAGGAAGAAAGAGAAAGAATCTTAAGCAGGCTCCACACTCAGCGGGGAGCCCTACACGGGGCTTGATTCCACAACACTGGGATCATGATCTGAGCAGAAGTTAAGAGTCAGACACTCAACTGACTGAGCCACCCAGGTACCCCATGAAGACCTTTTACTAACTACTGTCCTTTAAAGGCATAAGCTCAAAAAGTATTCTTGGAGAACATTAATAAAGAAACATCAATATAAATGGAAGGTCTTTTATCATTCAGTTCTCACTAGTCCTGGGATAGGAGGTATTATCTCTATCTTAGAACTCAGGGAGCTGAAGCTTAGCTAGCATAGCAAGCCTGATATTCCAATCTCTGCTTTGTAGCAGAATTATGTGGGAATTCTAAACAATCATGGACCCCAAGCCTGCCTAGTGACCCATGGCATGATCTTTCATGTGTTCTGTTGTTTCGCTGGCCAACCTCTACCAGTCCCTTGCAGTCACTGAGGCTCAGGTTTTACGCCCCTACCTTCCAGTTATTAATGTCATGAAGAGAGAAGATAAAGAAGATAAATGGAAAAATTAATGGCATTACTACTCTTATCTCTATTTGCTTTTTGCAGTTGTGTGAGTTTGGCATTTCATAAACTCAAACATAAGAAAGTTGCATGCCATGACCTTGTTTCATTACTCTATCAGCATCTAGAATGAATGGTGCCTGGCGTGTAATAGATGCTTAATACATATTTGGAAGGAGTGGGCAAATGACTAAGGACACCAGTATGGGAGAATCAGGTGTCTCAGCAGGTTCTCACTTTGAACTCAGTCCTCTTGTGAGTGTGCCCCAGACCAGCCCACCCCGAGAAAGCTATTCCTCCCTAATAGTGGCCCCAGCTGCTGACTGTTGCTAATGGTCACAGCTAATGAATGAAGAAGTGATCTGTTAAAGGTGAGATGATCTGAAAACTTCAGGACTTGGGAACGGTAGTAACCATTGTCTTGTTCTGCCATTTAGGAAGTAGTTTTTAGAACGGCAAAGGGCTTTCAAGTTTGTCCAGGTAACAAAGCTATTCTGACTTTCTTTACAAAACACCATGCATCCTGAAATCCCTAAATATATTCTTTTATCTTATCATCTGCCTGCTGGGGTAACAGGATTTTTTTTTTTTTTTTTAAGTGTATTTATTTACTGAGAGAGAGAGGGGGAAAGAGAACAAGCAGGGGAGGGTCAGAGAGAGAGGCGGACAGAGGATCCAAAGCAGACTCTGTGCTGACAGCCTAGAGCCCAATGTGGGGCTCTAACTCATGAACCATGAGATCATGACTTGAACCGAAGTTGGACATTTAACCGATTGAGCCACCCAGCTGCCCCTGGGGTAGCAGATTTTTTAAAATGGCAGGCCCGGGTCAAATCTCCACTTAGAATAGCCAGGGGGCCTTGTAGAATTCACAGAACCACTTTGAACCTTATGGTCATCCTTTTTCCAATGGGCAGTTGGAGGGACAAAAGGAAACAACCAATGGGAAGTGTCTGTACACAGCTGGCTGTTACGAATATGAGTTCTGGAGCATATTTGAGAAGCCCTACCTGACCTTCTCCAGCTCCTCCAAAGCACTGACCCTTCAAGTCCCCTGGCGCTCACTCCCTTCCCCATGAAACTGTGGTTAAAGAAACTTGAGGCTGGAAGCCTAGAAACCACTGCTGACATACCTACTTTTTTTTTTATTTAAAAAAAAATTTTTTTTAACGTTTATTTATTTTTGAGACAGAGAGCGACACAGCATGAACGGGGGAGGGTCAGAGAGAGAGGGAGACACAGACTCTGAAACTGGCTCCAGGCTCTGGGCTGTCAGCACAGAGCCCAACGCGGGGCTCGAACTCACGGATCACGAAATCATGACCTGAGATGAAGTCCGGCGCTTAACCGACTGAGCCACCCAGGAGTCCCTGACAAACCTACTTTGTAAGGGCAGGAACCTGGTTAGGTTACATAACCTGGCTGAGCCTCAGTTGCATCATCTGTAAAATGGGGAAGACAATAGGGCTTGTTAACAGTAAGACTGTTAATAAGAATTAAGTGGGTAATGCATAGTAAAGTGTCTAACGTAGTGTCTGCCTCAGAGTAAGCATTCCATAAATGTTGCCTATTTTTATCAGTATAATTGTGAACTGGATCAAATTTCTTGGGTGTTAAGGAAAGGAATGCAGGCTGATGTTCAGTCACTAATGCTGATAACGCCATCTCTTAGAAGAGCCTGTCAGAGTGAAGCTTATCAGGCTCCTGATGTTTGATGGTTTTTGGCTCTGGCTCATGCGCCCATTTGCTCCATGCCCTTTGGGTCTAAGACACCCCCTCCCCCATCTTTACGCCTTAGCCTTCCCCTCTCCTCTCTGGTCGTTTGAAGGAACTGGTCTAGGTCTCCAACGGCACTGAATGTGCCCTTTGCTACAAGTTGGAGGAGCTCATCAAAAAGGTCACTTTTCTTCTATCCTATTTTAATTCCTTGCCCTGAAAGCAAAAGAGAGTCCAGATTAATTTTACTCACCATGGCTGTGCGTTGCGACTCTCAAGGGCCAAGTCTGGTACCTTGAGACAAGACTCCATGCGGTCAAAACCTCTTACAAATTGACTGACAAAACTTGGAATATGGATGGTATGGAAGACAAAAGTGTCAGTGTAAATAGATGAAGTCAGTCACTGAAGTTCAATGGAGCTGAATGTACTTAATATGTGCTGACGTACTTAGGGGTAAAAAGCCATCAAGCATGTAACTCGCATGTAACTCACTCTGAAACAGAGTAAAACCTTTTTTTTTTTTTAACATTTATTCATTTTTGAGAGTGAGAGAGACAGAGCATGAGCAGGGGAAGGGCAGAGAGAGAGAGAGAGACATAGAATCCAAAACAGGCTCCAGGCTCCAAGCTGTCAGCACAGGGCCCGACGCGGGGCTTGAACTCACAGACAGCGAGATCATGACCTGAGCTGAAGTTGGACACTTAACCAACTAAGCCACCCAGGTGCCCCAAAACAGAGTAAAATCTTAACAGTAGGTGAATCTGGGTAAAGGGTATGTAAGGTGATTAATTTATACTTTTTTTTTCTGTAAGTTGGAAATTATTTCCAAATAAAGATTTAAAAATAAAAACCTAGGGAGGCCTGTGGGTGGCTCAGTGGGTTAAGCATCCGACTTCGGCTCAGGTCATGATCTCATGGTTCATGAGTTTGAGCCCTGTGTCTGGTTCTGTGCTGACAACTCAGAGCCTGGAGCCTGTTTCAGATTCTGTGTCTCCTTTCTGCCCTTTCCCTGCTCATGCTATCTCAAACATAAATAAACATTAAAAAAAATTAAAAAACAAACAAGCAAAAAACCTAGGGGCTCCTGGGTGGTTCAGTCAGTTAAGCGTCTGACTCTTGGTTTCCCCTCAGGTCATGATCTCGTGGTTTGTGGGTTTGAGCCCTGCATCGGGCTCTATGCTGACAGCGGGGAGCCTGCTTGAGATTCTCTGTCTCTGTTTGTCTCTGTGTCTCTCTGCCCCTCCCCTGCTCAAGTTCTCTCTCTTTCAAAATGAATAAACTTGAAAAAAAATTTTTTTAATGTTTTTATTTTTGAAAGAGAGAGAGAGAGAGAGACAGTGTGAGTGGAGGAGGGGCAGAGAGAGAGGGAGACACAGAATCTGAAGCAGGCTCCAGGCTCCGAGCTATCAGCACAGAGCCCAACACGGGGCTCAAACTCAACAAACGGCGAGATCATGACCTGAGCCGAAGTTGGACGCTGAACCGGCTGAGCCACCCAGGCGCCCCAGCTTAAAAAATTAAAACTAAAAACCTAATAAAGAACAAGAAACCTGTGACTGTTTTGTTAATCCCTACCTGCTAACATGAGTGCTATAAAGCAGATAGATGAAGTTCTGGAGTAAAGGCTTCCAAGCAAATCCTCCATTATAAATTCCTGAGTTTCCAGGAGTATGCAAATCCTTTTCAAGCCAGTCACCCAATGGGTTTTTATGCAGTGTCTTCTGTTTCTGCTGCTAATAGTTGCCAGGTATGGTTGAAGTAACCTCTAGAGGCTCACACACTAAATGGCTTGCTCAAGGTCACGCAGTCAGCATGTGGTAGACCCTGGCTTCGGGTCTGGAGACGTCCGTCTTCAAACCCTGTGCTGTCTTCCCCCTCCCCGACCATGTGCCAACATGGGCCCCGCCCTGTGGGAATTTACTAAGATTCCAGGGGACAGTACATACTTACATAAAAAAGAGACCAGATCTTGCATATAAATCATATATGGGATTGTAGAAACAGCTGTAAAAATAATGGCATCACCACAGAAGGATTAAAATGGAGTGCATTTCGGTCACCGAACAGGCTTTGTGAGATTTTAGCAGGAACTCTGCAGACCGTATCTACAATTAAAAGGAAACCCGTAGATGTTTTATAAGCGATGTGTTTCAAAACCATATACACAGGAGGAAAGAAATATGTTACATCTGCTACCACACTTACCATTTTACATCTCATCATCCAAACGGTGGGACATTGTCATTGTTTTGCCGGATCCTTCATTTCCGGCAAACTTGCTGGGCATTTGCAGATGATCCCTACCAGTGTTGGCCAACAATTGATTCCAAGTTCCCCTTTACTGGGAGTCTAGACCTCCCCTGGACAAACGATAAACGGGCCCTCTTAATCCTGTTTGGCCATCCAGCTGAAGTGAGGGTAGAGCTGATTTCTAGAGACTGTGACAGAAATGACACTGCCCATTCAGTTCCCCTCACCAGAAGCTTTTAAACAGGATCATCTGCATTTCATAAGACTAAATCTCTGACACAAAAGCAAATAAAATGTCTTCTAAGGAACTTTTTTTTTTTGGTTTAATTTTTTTTTTTTTTTTTTTTTTAAGTAGGTTTCACACCCAACGCGGAGTCCAATGCAGGGCCTGAACTTAGGACCCTGAGATCAAGAACTGAACTGAGATCAAGAGTTGGATGCTTAACCGAATGAGCTACCCAGGTGCCCCTCTAAGGAAGTTCTTCTGGGCAAATTCTCTAAGCCTCAGTTTCCCCCTCTGCATAAGCTGTGGCTAATATGCAGATGGCCGATTTCCAGCAAAGACTCAGTGAGGTAACGTATGTGAGAGAAGCCACACCGGAATAATAATAACCTTTTTCTCGAGCACTTATTTCTGTGCCGGGTACTGTGCAGAGCATCTGACACACCACGTTAGGGAGATACTACAGAAAAGCATGGCTGAATGCGGCTTCTAGAGTTAGCCTGGCTCTCAATACTGGATCTGTCACTTACTAGCTATGATCTGGAACAAAGAATTTAACCCACCTCTACCTTGGTTTCCTGTTTGTAAAATGGGGATAGTAACGGTACTTCCTGAGCAGCATGCTGGGGTAACCCATGTAAAGTACTTAGTACAGCGACAGGTGCTTTATAAGAGTATGGGAGTTATTTGCTACTGTTAGCTCATTTGATTACCCCAGCAACCCCTGGAGATCAGGATTGTTACTACTTTCAGTCTCAGATGAGACAGCCAACGGTCGTGGAGACAACCTCTCTGCCCAGAGGGTCACGGCAAGTCCCCCACAGAACCCCAACCCGACCTCAACACTGGTCAGCTCCAAAATCCCTGCATGTTCTCGACCACCTCAGCTGCCCCTGTCTTTGCAGAACGCCAGGGGTCATTATTACATTCCGCGTACCCCTACGGGATCCGGCACTGCCGTGCTTCTTCGGGTGAGCAGCCTGAACTAGTAATGAGCATCTTCCTGAAAACAAGATGCGGGTGATGACTCTAGCTCAGAGCACCAATGTCCTTCCTCTTCTCATTGCTCCCCAACAGGTGAAAACGTTAAGGCACTCTCCGCATTGTATACTCAAACTTGTATTTATATTGGAAGCCCATACGTGCGTTTACATATAGCCAGGTGTGCACGGGGCCATATGTAGAGTGTATGCCCATATGGGTATTTGTAAATTATATACATCAGCTACTGTAGTAATACAGCATGTGCATTATAAAATGCATAGACATTATTAAAGAATGGCATGATAGTAAGCAGAAATTGGGAGTTCAATTCTTTTGTCCAGCCCCACAGGGGGTCAGGCCAACCTCCAGAATTGCTGCTCCAAAGCGGTAAGGTACCGTGCGGCAGGCAGGAGAGCCAGCACTCGGATCACCCGAGGGGGCTCATTACGGATGTCTGCGACCACCACCCCCCATCGGGATCTCTGTAGAGGGACCGGGAGTGAGCATCTAAAAGATGCTCCCAGGTGATTCTGAAGTTTAGGATGTTTGAGTAGATTTCCAAGTCCTTAGATCTAACACAGGCATATGAATCCCAGCCCACATATCTTCTTGAAGCCTCAGTTTGTTCATCTGTAAATGAGAACAATCCTCATTCTCAAGGGAGGTGAAGTAAAGATGCCTAACAGTGCCTGCACTGATTTTCAAACCTTAAAAAATGTGGTCTCTGGTAAGGAATACATTTTGCGTCACAACTGGTACACACACGTATGCAGATTTGTGTCTTGCTTGTGTGTTAAGTGCAACAGAGACCAGGGAACCATACTCTCACCCTTGCTACAGGCAGCATCTCTGGTGAGTTTCTGATGGAGTTGATTCTGATTTCATTTAAGAAACAATACTGGTAGGGGTGCCTGGATGACTCAGTCAGTTGAGCGTCAGACTCTTGATTTCAGCTCAGGTCATGATCTCAGGATTGTGGGCTAGACCCCCGTGCTGAGCGTGAAGCCTGCTCGGGATCCTCCCTCTCTCTCTCTCTCTCTCCCTCCACCCCTCTTCCCCACTCACGCCTGCTCTCTCTCTCTCTAAAATAAAACATTTAAAAATTTGAAAAAAGAAATAGAGGTAGAGCTCCTGGATGGCTGTTCTGGTTGAGAATTGCCCTTCATAAAGTTCTGCCTGCACGATTTCAGCATAGCCTGGATGTTCACAACAATCCTGGGAGGTGAGAAGTAGGTTGGTACCGAGGAAGCTGGAGAAGAAGGGACTAACAGATTTGGGTCTAGGGGCTTCCCTTCAACCCACGTGACTCTACACTGTCCTGTGTCACCTCAGCCTAGCCTCCCAGATGGTCCCCACAAGACTTTGTGGACACTGAGGCTGAGGTCACTCTCACTTTTGAGGGTCCTGGTTTATATTGAAAGATGAAGAAGTGCCAAAAGAGGAGGAGAACTATCATCTTTAACAAACCAATGCCCTGGACATACAAACACATCAACAGCAATGACTGTTGTACCCTTATTTGGGTCATTGTACCCAATGACCATATATACCCTTATTTGGAGATTATATTAGAAGCCTAAGTTTGAGACCATTCATGATGTGGGACCCTATTCAAATAACCTTCCCATGCCTCTCCCCCTTGACAGGGGAGAGGTCCCCATCGCCAAACTCATTTCGCATGAATCTCCTTTGATGGAGGTTGGTGGTGACCTTGCTGGGACAGGTTCCCTGCAGGGTGGGGATGGGAGCCAGCCATTAGTGAGCCAAGGAATGAGAGGAGCCAAAGTCATGGACAAAGTGAGTAAAAGTAATTTCCCAAGGCACAGCTCTAACAGGCAGGAGTGAACCAGGATAGTAACTGAAGCACGGGCTTCTTGAAGGAGCATTGATACGAGATGAGAGAGATTGAGCTCATGGAAAAATGACAGGAAGATCTATCTAATGGCCAGGTTGAATTTGAAGACAGAAAAGGAGAAATTACAGTGGGAAAAGGCAGGGAAATATGCAGATGCAGACTGGGAGGAATCAGCCTTTTGTGAAAAGTCACCTCCAGGGGCACCTGAGTGGCTCAGTTAGTTGAGTGTCCGACTTCGGCTCAGGTCATGATCTCACCGTCTGTGAGTTCGAGCCCAATGTTGGGCTCTGTGCTGACAGCTCAGAGCCTGGAGCCTGCTTCGGATTCTGTGTCTCCCTGTCTCTGTCCCTCCCCTGCTGGCTCTCTGTCTCTCTGTCAAAATAAATAAACATTAAAAAAAATTAAAAAAATAAATAAAAAGGTACCTCCTTCCCCTCCAGAATCAAACGCGATAGGTAACCCGCATCACCATGCAACCAAACAACAGATGAAGGCAAGTGTCTCCTTATAGGATTTTCCAAACGACATATACAAATAAAATGCTGGAATTAGAATATCACCATCTTGCAAACCCCTGTTGGATTAATGGATGTAGACATTGAGCATCAATTGCTGCTCACATCAAAAAAGAAGTGAAAACAAGACATTCTGTGTCCCCTGATGAAAGAATGCGGTGGCCCCTATACGGTTGCCGAAGGGATCACGTCTGTATCTGACGAAGACTTTGGGTCCGGCTACCACTTTGTAAGGAATACAGGGGACGGAGGGAAATGTTGAGCTTCGCCAAGAACACGCAACCAGCAAAATTCAAACTGTGAGAAACCACTGGTCAGTCTCTAGAGTTCTTCAAAATATAAAGTGTGTGGAAAGGAAAAGGATGAAGGGGAAACCCACAGAGGGCAAGAGATGTAAAAGATACATTCATTTTTTAAAAACAAAAATTCTTATAATGTTTAAAAAAAAATTTTAATGTTTTTTGATTTTTGGAGAGACAGAGCATGTGCAGGGGAGGGGCAGAGGGAGAGGAAGACACAGAAACTGAAGCAGGCTCCGGGCTCAGCTCAGAGCTCACACAGACGCTTAAATATGCCTAATTAGATGATAAATTCAAGGAAGTAGCAATTTTTAGGGAGGGTCGGGGCTGTGACTAGGAAAAGGCACGTAGAGAGCTTTTGGGGGGGGGGGGAAACCAGAGTTCTGTTTCTTGACTGGTGGAGTTTTTAAAAACATGTGTGTCTTATTTGAGCCTTGAAAAAATTGAAATACAATTTCTAAGGCCTCAGGTGCTAACAATACAGATAACAAAGCGATTGTGTTAATAAAGAGAGGCCAGGGTCTGGGATTTGCCTGACAATAACACAGAAGAGGGGTCAGAGGATGAAGGTACGGAAGGGCCATGACTGGCCGCGGGGTGGTGATTCTTGGGGTCACTTGATGGGTCCATGGGTGTCCATTATTTCACCATTCTGTCTGCCTCTGTGAATGTTTTAGACTCTCTAAAATTAAAATTAGAATGAAAAAAGAGATGTGTGTCTTATAATAGTTCACTAAGCTACACGATGTATTTGTGTCGTTTTCTGTACCTGAGCTTTATTTTACAAGGTTAAAAATATCCGAGGCAGCGTCTTCCAGTTTCGCATGCCTGTGGCTTTCAGCTCTGGCTCCCAATGCAGCACTTAAGGCGTCAATGACTGTGGTTCTTCAAAACCCTCCCAGTTCAGCAGCTGTCTTCCTTCTCCCGGCACCACCAAGAGCGAGAACTTGTAGCTCGACACAAGAGAAATAACAGAGGATCTGGCATTAGAGAGACCTGGACCAAAGCCTCCCGTCTACACGTGTCACTTGCTGCCTTCTACCTAATAGTTGCACAGTGTTGTGTAAGGTCCCTGATCCCAGGGAGCTTCAATTTCCTCATGTATCAAATAGGAATAATGCATTGTCGTGAGGATTAGGTAAGTGTGTGCAATGGTATACCATAGATGTTCAAGTGATACTATTACTATAATTATTTTTATGAGTCAAAGAACAGGCTGACCAGGTTCTGGGACCTGGAAAGCGTGTGAGTCCACCACCATGTTGGGGAGTCATTCTGATTGTTCCCATAGCTGCCCTAAGCCCACTGGTCTTTTCTCTTCCTGACTTCTGCTTTCTCATGAGGACAGGCCCAAGCAGGGAGGAATGGAGTCATACCTTTGAGGGCTGGGAGCACGTGACGCTCTTGGGGGTGTCTTTCCCTGAGGATGTTATATAAGGAATCGATGAGTCACCCTTTCAGTAACAAAGCCAATGTCAAAAAAAAAAAAAAAAAACCCACCTTCATTGACTTTCCCATCGGGGGTTCTACTCTTGGGAGGTACGGGCTCGTCCGCAGGAAGCCACCTAGTCCCCCATCTTCCGCCAACACTGCTGAGGCCACCAGGACCTGTCTGACACTCTACCTCTTTGAAGATAAATCTAGGTAACATCTTTCTCCTCCAGGGGACGTTTGGCAGTTTCTGGAGACTTTTGGTTGTCAAAGCTGGGAAGATACTACTGGCATCTACTGGGTAGGGACTAGGCAGGATGCTGCTGAACATTCTGCATCACGCAAGACAGATCCTCACAGCAAAGAACTATCGGGCCCCAAATGTCCATAATGCCACGGTTGAGACACCCTCATCTAGAGGGAAGTGGGCAAAGAGGATTGTGGCCTGCAACCTCCAGGTCCTGCCCCAGGCACGCCAGCCTGTGCCCAGTTTACAGACGGAACACTCGAGGCCGTGAGAGGTTCTATGGCTTGCCCAAAGCCACCGAGCTGTCAGAGATATGGTTTCCTGAGGCTCATTCTCTGTTAGAGATCACATCCTCAAGATTTCTTGATAATTGAGATTTATGGCACCTCTTTCAAATATGACCTTCCAAGGACACCCTGAACCACAAGAAGGAAGTGGTGGTTTCCCCCGACCTTAGGAGTTGCTCATAGAACAAACTCACTCGTTTCCCTGACTCTGAGATGGTCCAGCCCAGCTCCCAAGCGAGGCACACGAGCCCTTTCAGTCTCGGGTCCCTTTCGTTGCTGTAGCTTCGGTCACACCTCTCTCGGCTCACGCTTCTCTCCCAGGGCTTCCTCCACGCCCCACGGCCTTACAGCCACGTCTTTGTTCACTGTTTGCCAAATTGGTACCCATTCTACCTGAGGATACCAGGTTATTTTAGGGAGATAAAAGAATGACTGCTTTTCACTTGAATACTTAGGTATTTGTTTTCATGTGTATCAGGAGAAAAGAAACTAGCAAGCAGCGCCATGATATAGATCCGAAGCAGGCTCTGTGCTGACAGCAGAGAGCTGGACACAGGGCTCAAACCCACAAACCATGAGATCATGACCTGAGCCGAAGTCAGACACTTAACTGACCGAGCCACCCAGGTGGCCCTGAAGTGTCTCTTTACACTTTCTCCTGCCTGCTCTCCTTCCTGTGTCCCCCGCTTGCCTCCCTGCCTCCTCACCCAGTGCACCCCTCACCCAGCTCCAGCCTATTCAGGCTGGAAAACCCCACAGAGGCTTCCGTTCCTCCAGAAGCTTTTCTGACCCCCATCCCGCTTCTAGCCCAGGCTGGGTCAAGTGTTTCCTCTGTGAACTCCGGGAGGCAGGACATACAGCTAAGTTGTGTCTCAAGTAACACTGCCTACCTAGCACAGCCCCCGACTGAGTGGAGCGGGCTCTGGGCAATTGTTGAAGAGCAGGGACAAAGCACTGCTTTTTACTGTGGGGCTCCTGTCCCCAGCTCAGCCGGAAACGAGCTCCTGACCAGAACCTCAGCCACAAGCCGGGGCTTAGGAGCATTTCAACTTCATCTCCGCGATCATCCGAATAAGGACCGAGTACCGTGTGGCCTTGCACCCCAACCACGTGTACACAGCCTGTTGCCGTGTGCCCGAGAGTCTCTGAACTCCAGCCTGGGGGACCTGCTTCGGTTTGCATTTAGCCAGATCAGTTTTTCCCCCTCTGAGCTTCAGTGTCCCCAGCCCTAAAATGGGATGGGGGAGGAATACCCACCTCCCAAGGTTTCCGTGAGTTTTGATCTGAGTGCGTGGCTGTGGAAGCATTTTGCAAAGCATAAACACTTTTGAATGAATGGAAGGGGTTGTTATTTTTAAGCTCGTAAATGAGGACAGCCTGGTGCTCTGGGGTTTTTTCAGTGTGATGCTGTGTAACTAGAATAACCGGATTGCATGTTCGTGCATCTATACATGCACGCGTGCACACACCCTGCTTACAGAATGTGGTTTTGAGGCCTCTCCAAGATCCAGCAAACGCAAGCAGCTCGGAGAAGGCAACTAGGACACGACAGCTCAGAAGGGTGAAGTCTGAGAGGAGACGTAGACGAGCAAAATCCAGAAACAGTTTCTTCCCTTCAGACATTTACCAGCACTTGCTTGAGTAGCTCCTCTAAGACGTGGGGTTAAAGGATGTGTCTCCGCCCTCGACAACAGTCTATTTCATCAGGGAGACCCGCATGTGAAGGAGAGCTGCCATGCTGAGTGATGACCACTGGGACTCACGACACTTGGGGGACTGCAGGAATTCCCAGATGTGGCCCCAGATCCTGGGGAGTCAAGGTCCACTGCAAGACAGATGAGAAAGAGGCTGTTTTAAGATGAAAGAAATGAGGGGCGGCTGGGTGGCTCAGACGGTTGAGCGTCCGACTTAGCTCGGGTCATGATCTCATGGTTTGTGGGTTTGAGTCCCGCTCTGTGCTGACAGCTCGGAGCCTGGAGTCTGCTTCGGATTCTGTGTCTCCTTCTCTCTCTGCCCCCTCCCCCGTTTGCACTCTGTCTGTGTCTCTGTCTCTCAAAAATAAACATTAAGAAAAAATTTAAGATGAAAGAAATGGAATACTACTTTACTAATCATCCTCTACATGATTCCCCAGGAAAATATAATGTCTTTATTTTTCAGAGGTGTTTTTAAATTGTTTGCAAAGAGGAACAGATTGGCATAGAGAGGCACAGTTTCATCCTGAGCCCCCAGGAGGCCTGCGGCTGCAGCGTCTGGTACTTCCCAGCGTTGCCCCAGTGTCGAGCAGACAATGGCACAACAACCAAAGCTGCTGATAAATCCAAGTATGACATCAACGCACAGTGAGGGCCAGCAAACACTGCCTGACCAAGTCCTGTGCAGGGCCTGGGGGCCGGAGGAGAACAGGAGGGTGCACGCTGCTATACCCCAGCAAGTCAGACGACAAAGGGGGGGAACACTGTGATGATGCCTGATGCCCAGACGGCCTCTGCCTGAGCTGAGGGTGACAGTGAGCCCTGCTCAGAGGATGACATCCATGCCTGTGATGAAATCTGCTCCTTTCCTGCCCGGCATGGCTTCCACGGCCACCGTCTGGGGTCCGGACAAGCCAGGACCTGATGCCACAACTTTGTGGGTCCCTCCAGTTCATACCCTCCCAACTTCGGGCTCCTCTAGACCAAGGACCAGTGCGTTCGCTCCAAATCCCTGGCACAGTGTAGGGACTTGGAGAATGTTTGCTGAATGAATGAAAGATTGGAAGAGCATTGCAGATTTCTAGAAGAACCGTGGCAGAGAACATCATGTGCTCTGAAACCTTGCATTCTCAAAGGTTACAAGTGGCTCTGATTTAGAGCTCACTGATTCAACTTATCTGAGCATTTCCATTATGCACCTCTGCCTTTTCTTGTTAAAAACACTAATAGTATTCGGGCACCGGGGCGGTCAGTCGGCTAAGCATCCGGTTCTTGATTTCAGCTCAGATCATGATCTCCTGGTTCATGAGTTTGAGCCCCACATTGGGCTCTGTGCTGACAGCACAGAGCCTGCTTAGGATCCTCTCTCTCCCTCTCTCCCTGCCCCTCCCCTGCTTATACTTTCTCTCTCAAAATAAATAAATAAACATTAAAAAAACACAAACAGTATTAGGAAGATATATATAGTATATATGTCAATTATGAAATATAACTTAAAAATGAACACCCTTAAACCACCAGCCACCTCTAGAACTGGCACGTTTCCAGTCCTAATGCGTTCACTGGGGCACAGTCTCTCCTAACTCATCCCCCGGCAGACCCTCGCAGACCATCTCTTAGAGCCACTTTCCTGAACTTTCTGTTGGTTATGCCGTTTACTATTTAATGGCTTCGCTCCAAATGTATACAGAAATTTACTTAGTTTGTTTTGTTTCACTTGTTTTGAGCTTCATAAGGAGGAATAACACTCAACCAAATCTTAGGCACCTTGCTTCCTTTGCTCATTAGTTCCATGCTATTGCATGTGGCCGTACTTCGTTCATGCTCACCTGTGAATAGCATTCTGTTGTATAAATATACCACCATCCATTCATTCATTCACCTGCTGATGGACTGTATGCTTGTTTCTAGCTGTCTGCTATTATTTACAATGCTGCCATGAACACTCTGCATGTATTTTCTAGTGCACACGATTAGGGCTTCGTCTCGGGTATATATCACGAAGCAGATGCTGGGTTGTAAAGTTTCGAAATGTTCAGGAGCTGGTGAAGTATATTCGCGGCCGGAAATTCAGAGCTGTCTGAGACCAGGCCCAGGGTACCCTCCAGCCTTGCTCCGACCACCCCCGCCATGCCCACTCTATGCGCCATTCCCAGAATGCTGATGGGCCCCGCACTTCCTCTGCTCTAGGACTTTGACCATGCCCCTCGCACCTTTCGTGCCCCTCCTGCATCTCCTCTCTTCTCTCAAAGTTCAGGTCAAACCCCACCTCCCTGCCTGGGAGCCAGTCTCCTCTGCTGTACTCTTTGCCTGGGTTCAGGGAGAAAACATCCACTGTTAAGCCCCAGCTCTACTTTACCATGAATGTTGTGATTTTAGAAAGTTTTCCATCTCTGAACCTCAGATCCACATCCTTAAAACAGAGGGGAAATGCCACGACTATTGAATGTTTATGGAGGCCAGGCTAACTTTTTTTTACGTGCAATTCCTCAATTAACACATTGTGGTAGCATGTTGTCCTTAGGATCATACGCTTTGGAATTAGATCATCCTGGGCTTGAGGATTAAGTGAGTCAACAAATATAAAAGACTTAGCACAATGCCTGGCACATAGAAAACGTGCAGTAATTTCTAGCCTGTGGTTAATCCTCACGCCCTCATAAAGGAGTCGCTTATGGAGGAGTCACTGTTTTTATTCCCAATTTACAGAATAGGAAACTGAGGCACACAGAGATTATATAGCTTGCCCGAGGTAAATGGTCAAGTTAGGATTTGAACCTTAACAACAAGAGTAAGCTCCTAATGACTTTCCATAACTATAGTTTGAAGATGGGAGGCTAAAAAGAAAGTATTAAAATCAGAAAGTGTTTTCTCCTTTTCTGCCTATGGAATATTTGGCCAAACTCCTTTGGCTGGTGCTCAAGTCTATATTTTCTGTCTTTAAAAACGAAAGACTTCCAGACAGAAAAACCTGGCTATTTTTGCATCTAGTGCCTTCCTGGTTTAGCCAGGGCAAAAGGATGGCTTTAAACAGTCACAATGGTTCATTCAGGGGGAACCTCCTTGCTGGAGTCACTGTTGCTTTCTGTCTTTCTCTCACCTAAAAAAAAAAAAAAAAGTTTATGAAGCAATAAGCCAACGCTATAAACATGTTTTCCAATTCACTACCAGCTGTCTGGTGAATCATAAAGCTCCTTGAAATGAGTGTGAATCAGGACTATCCCAACAGTGAAAAGATTAGGAGACTTTAGGGGCGCCTGGCTGGCTCAGTTGATAGAGCGTGCAACGCTCGATCTCGAGGTCGTGAGTTCAAGCCCCACATTGGGCATAGAGACTACTTAAAAGAAAAAAAAAAAGATTAAGAGACTTCAGGTTTTAAAGTGGTAAATAATCTGGTAACCAGAAGCCTTCCGACCATTTAGGTCTTTTAAAGATTAAACACTCTGCCCAAGGCTTCCCTGGCCTTTTCATCCAGGTACTCCAAGTACTTGTCAAGAGGATTTGGTGTTTGGGGGGTTTCTGACCACAGACAGGTGTAGGGGAGGGGAGGTACAAAGTGCCTCCTCTCAGAATTCTGACCTCCCTGTGCCTCCCTGTAGGGTAAGGCCAGGCTGAGGAAGTACTGGAGAACACAGCTGGGAAGGGGCCCCCAAAGAGCAGACCAAGGACGGAGGAGGCACACCTAGGTTCCACGTCCAGCAGAACTTTCTAACAAGCCGGATTGTTCAGTCGTGGAGGGGGAGTGGCAGGGGGCCCCCGGTGCCCGGAAGAGGGTCAGCAGTCTGCTGAGAGGACTCACACGGCCGGGCCAGCAGCCTGCATTCATACTCCACGAGGCCTTGGTCCACGGGGCAGTGAGACCCTGACCCTACAGCTTGACCGAGAAAAGCCTGGGTCCTTTGACCTCAAGCTCAGGTCTCTGTGCCGAACTATGCTGTGCCTTAGCTCCCAACTTCCAGCTTTCACTCTCTAAGAGGCAAGGATTTTTTTTTTTTTTAAACTGTGATAAAATACACATAACATAAAAGTTACCATCTTGACCAGTTTTAAGTGTACAACTCAGTGGCATTAAGTACATTCACATTATCATGCAGCCATCGCCACCACCCGTCTCCAGAACTCCATCTTCTCGTACCAAACTCTACACCCATGAAACCTGACCTTCCCATGTCCCCTTCCTCCCAGCCCCTCGTCACCACTCTTCCACTTTCTGTTCCTCGGAGTATAACTACTCTAGGTGCCTCAGACATGTGAAATCACATAGGCTTTTTCTTTTTTGTGGCTGGCTTCCTTCACTTAGCATGATGCCCACAGGTTCATCGACGTGGTACCATATGTCAGAATTCACTTCCTTCCTAAAGGCTGAATAATATCCCATTGTATAGATAGTCCACCTTTTGCTTATCCGCTCATCCACTGTTGGGTACTTAGGTTGCTCCCATGTTTGGGCTACCATGAAGAGCGATGCTATGAACATGGGTGCACCGTATCTATTTGAGACTGGATTTCAATTCTTTGAGGTATATACCCAGAACTGGGATTGCTGGATCATATGGCGAACCTATGTTTCATTCTTTTGAAGGACCACCATACTGTTTTTCATAATGGCCATACCACTTTATATTCTTACTAACAGTGCACAAGTGTTCTAATTTCTTCAGATCCTCATAAACACTTCTGTTT
This sequence comes from Neofelis nebulosa, assembly GCF_028018385.1. Lineage (NCBI taxonomy): Eukaryota > Metazoa > Chordata > Mammalia > Carnivora > Felidae > Neofelis > Neofelis nebulosa. The sequence continues at coordinate 26,269,970 of NC_080793.1, forward strand.
TTGTTTGTTTGTTATAGTAGCCATCTTGATGGGTGTGGGGTGGTATCTCACTGTGGTCTTTTTATTTTTTACTTTTTTTTTAAAAAGTTTATTTATTTATTTTGAGAGGGAGAGAGAGAGCACGAGATGGGGAGTGACAGAGGGAATCCCAAGCAGGCTCTGCGCTGTCAACACAGAGCCTGACGCAGGGCCTGAACCCACGAACTGTGAGATCACGACCTGAGCCGAAATCAAGAGTAGGACACTCAACCGACTGAGCCACCCAGGCGCCCCTCATTGTGGTCTTGAAGACACTAAGTCACCTCTAGGGTCAGTCCAGGCCCTCTACCAACGGGAGATGGGATTAAACATGGAGGGATTTTATTAGGAGGGAAAACCAGGAGGGAGCAGCGTGGGGCTTGGCGGTGGGGGTGGGGGGGGGAGGGCGGTTAGGGTGGGAAGGGGAACAGAGTGCATCTGTAGAGTCATCTCGAGAGGCAGAACAAGGGTGGCTGCAAGTCTGACCCCAAGTGAGGAAGACAAGGAAGGAAGCTGGGCAGAAGCATCCCAGACCACCATCCAATCTCAGGAAGGTTCAGCAAGGTTGTTGGGGAGACCTTGAGCCAGTGTCACCTCACGGAGGAGTCCGGCATCTCCCAGGAACAGGGCTGCCTTGGTACGCCTGCTACACTCAGTCAATGGCTGGGAGCAGCCCGTGAGAAGTGCGGCCAGCACAAACACAGTGAAGGATTTCAGAGCAGCTCTGGGTCAGTTACGGTCAATGACTGTCTCCATCGTTGCAAGTCTAAGTTAAATAAGGTCATACTAGAGGAGGGTGGGCCCCTAATCCAACATGACCGGCGTTTTTATAAAGTGGGGGAATTTAGACACAGACTCACTCACAGACAGGGCCAGCGCCGTGTGAAGATGAAGGCAGAGAGGGGGGAAGCTTCTTCCAGCCAAAGGATGTCAGAGATTACTAGCAAACCACCAGAAGCAAGGCGGGAGACATGGAACAGATTCTCCCTCAAAGCCCTCAGAAGGAACCAGTCTTGCCGACACCTCGGTCTCAGACTTCTAGACTCCAGATCCATGAGATGGTCAATTTCTGTTGTACAGGACACTTAGTTTGCAGTAATTTGTGTGGCAGGCCCAGCAGATCAATAGAAAAGAAGAGGAAGAAACCCGGTTACAATGGTAATCACATTGGACATTGAATTTTGAAGGAGCTCTACCCTACTGTATGATGACATTAAAGAAAATTATGTTACTAGAAAAAAAAATAATTGCTTATCAGGAGATTATTCCGATGTGGCAATACACAAATGTTTTCAAACAGCTGGTACCTTGTAAAAGGAGGCTCTTGTAAACAGGATATTCCTGTTGGCATGGGACTGCATATTTGCTTAAAAAAACAGTGCCCTGTTTCTGCAACAGTGAACCAATGCAAACAAGGAAATATAGCTGGAAAAATTAGAAAATGCATACATCGTAGAAAATCCCCCGGACGTGAATGCAGACAAGACCAGCTGAAGAGTGACAAAAGATATGTGGCAAACACAGAAACTTGCCCTTTGAAACGTCTGACATTTTTCTGGAAAAGTCACACTCGGGTATATTGAAAAGAAAAAGCATAGAATGTCAAAGCGCGAAGGGAGCTTAGAGATCATCCCATCTATCTACAAAATTTTCCTGGTTGAAGGAACTGAAGCCCAGAGAGGGGAAGGGACTTGCCCCAGGTCGCACAGCCGGCAAGTGGCTGCTGGGACTCCTGAACCCGGCTTTTCTGACTCCAGGTGAGGGAGTCCTTCCCTCTCGGCCATCCTTTCCTCTTTCATTCTTCCGCCTCTCCCTCTGTGCCTGTTCCTGAGTTAAATCCATGAGCGAAAAAGATCACTTTCTACCTGGCAGGTGAGCTCTCCTCACTGTTCCCATTGTCCCTGGGTGTTGGCAGGGCCGGTTCAATGCTTTCATCCACTAAACCGGGAGCTTCGGAGAATTATTCCGAGGTATGTCCGTGGACCTGATGCACAGGGTGACACCCTTCTCTCCACAGTGCCTGATTTATTGCCCCAGTAGAAAAAAACCCAGTGCTCAGCAGATTCCTCCCTCCCTGGCGCGCTTCATCCCCGTAAGGACCTACCTTGTTGCAACAGGGACAGGAGGGGATTGGCAGGCAACTACATCACAGTGTCCAGCACTTACAACACAACACGCTCGCAAGACACACAGCCGCGAAGCCCCTGGAGGACCGAGGCAGGCTCCTAAAAAATGCAGACGTGGGGAAAAGTGGAGTGGTAGAAAGAGAAGGGGCTTCACCTTCGGGTTTGAGTCTGGTTCTGTCCTACCCTTAGGCAGGCTTCTGAACTCAGCTTCCACCGTGGCATCTGACCACAGGCTGTCAGGAGGATTTGATGAGACGATGCTCGCCACTCGGCGAGAGCTTGTCCGTGGCGCTGTTTTTACACGAACTGCTGCTTGTCGGGGTTTCTGAGGACTTTCTGCTGCCGGGACCCTGGGTGCCAGTAAGACCAAGGCTCACGGGATCTGACAGGCTGGTTGTAACAGCCTGTAAACTAGTCCCTCTGCCTCCTTTCCCTCCTCCCCACTCCACCTGCCCTCCAAAGTGATCTTGCTGAAGTGCCAATCTCTTCATGTTCTTCCCTCTGCAAGAACCTCCTTTGGCTGCCCTTCACTTCCAGGATCGAGTCCAAACGCGGAGGCTTGGCACACGACTCCATCATCATTTGCACCTGGCAGCCCCCCATGCTTGAGCCTCACAGATTTGCTCTTCACTCTCTAAACATCTGTTACTTTTCACCCCTCGAGTCCCTGCGCGGGTTCCCTTGCCTCCTGCCATGCTCTTTCTCCTCTTCTTGATCTAGCTCAGTGGTTCTCAAAGTGTGGTCCCTGGACCACAGTGGCTACACCTCCAGGGGGCTTGTTAGGAATGCCAATTCTTGGGTCTTACCCTTGACCTCCTGAATCAGATACGCTGGGCATGGGGACCAGCATTCTGAGTCTTGACAAGTCCTCCAGGGAATTTGAACCCATGCTTCAGTTTGGGAACCACTGTTTCTCTGTCTAGTGAAAATGTACTCAACCAAGCTCAGGTGTTACCTTTTTTTTTTTTAAGCTTTTTTTTTTTTTTTAAGTTTATTTATTTTGAGAGAGAGAGAGAAAATATGAGTGGGGGAGGGGCAGAGAGAATGGGAGAGAGAGAAAGAGATTGAGAATCCCAAGCAAGCTCCACACTGCCAGCACAGAGCCCGTGGGGTTGGACGTGGGGCTCGAACCCATGAACCATGAGATCATGACCGGAGCCAAAGTCGGGCACTTAACCGACTGAGCCACCCAGGTGCCCCTGTGTTGCCTTTTTATGAGGCCCTTCCCAACTCTGCTGCCCTTTGCAGAGGGAGTGTTTCCTTCTTCAAAGCTCCTCGAAGTGTCTGTAGAACTCTGAATGCACCTCATAGCACTTAGCAAATTCTGTGGTTTTTACTGTCACCTCTTCACATTTTTATTCCCACCATTGGCCAGGAAAGCCTGGAGGCCAGCAACCTCACACTTCAGTCTGTGCCTGCCCCAGCACCCAGCAGAGAACCTGAAACGTGTCTGATGAATGTGCAATGAATATTCATGTCCTGAAGACGTGTAGAACTGAGATTTGCCTGTCTTTACAAAGTGCGTCAAACTCTGTAACCCTGGACCAAGTTCAGGTGCACGGGCCCACAAGGCCTCTAGGAGAGTTTCTCACGCCTGTCAAACTGTGATTCGCGACCTCTGCCTCTTTGCTTTCCTCACATTCAATTTTTACCCCCACCCCAACCCTCCCCACAAATGGCTAGAAATTCCTTGAAATCTCATTTCCTTTATTCACGTACTTTTGCATTCCGTTCCTTAACGTACCTGTGCCAGTTTTCTTTTAATTGTATTTTTCAATTTTGGTGAAATACACATAACATAAAATTTACCATCTTAACCATTTTCGAATGTACAGTCTGGTGGTGTCGAATATTCTCACTGTATGACAGTTTTAATGGGGAACAAAATAATGATTCGGGTTACTTGAAAACCAGCAAAACTGGCGATCCAAAAATTTTCCATCACACCCACACGGAGATTTGGAAGTCTCCAAGAGGTAGGCTTGCCCCACTTTGAGAATCGTAGTCCACAGCCAACGTTTGTTGAATGCTTACTAGGTCCCAGACACCACGCTAAGTGCTTTCCAACATGTTTTGTTCAATATGTACACCAGCTCTTGGAGGCGGATATTACTACACTCACCATGTCACAGGAGAAGAAACTAATGCACAGAGAAATAGAATAACTTGCTAAGGAGCTGTGGGACCCTGGGTTCAGATGTCAGACCGCCCAAAGCTTAGGTCCTAGCATTCGAGAGATATTGGTTCCTTTTGCCTTCCGGATCTATTCTCCATTGGTCGGCCTTTTCATCAGTGCCGGATATGAGCCACACAATCTTCTCGTCCAGCATGCCATGTCACTGTCAGCCAGGTTCAGCCTCTGCTCAGTCTCATGGGATCCCAGTCTCCTACTTGAACCTGGACCAGGGCTGGACCCCTCCAGCTGCTTTGGCACCTCTGCGGCCTAAGACAATTTGCTTCAGCGTTCTCATTTGTAAAATGGGAATAATCCGGGGTCACGATCTCCTACCGCAAAACCCTCCAGGCCAGGTGTCTGAGAATTCAGACACTTAAGAATTAGTGTTTTAAGTTTTACGAACTTAACACTGAGAATGTTTCAGATTTCAGAAAGGTAACAAGCACCCATACTGTGTGTAACATAACACCCCATTGGAGTCTGAGAGGACACCCCCCAAAACTGAACACATGGCTATTTTTGCAGCAAAGTATAAATATTCACACTGAGTGAGGTGAAGCCTCCTGTTATTTCAAATTAACTTTTACCGTCAAATATGTTACAAAAGTGTTTTCATTCTGGGTGGGCTCTCTGGAATTTGGAATTGAGATTATGGATTTGTACTTGCCTCAGAGGGTTACCTTGAAGACTAAATACACTCAGAGTACATGCAGACGCTCTTGAATGCATGCTCTGGCCCCGCTGAGGAACCGAGGCACTGAACTTGAGGCAGCCCCTGTCCTCCTCCCCACTGTCCAAACCCTACGGTCTCTGCAGGCCCCTTCCAAACTGTCTTCTTTGACTTTCCCGTTTGTGACCCCGTGTGTTCTTCCCAGCCCAAGACTTGCTTTCTTTTCATCTTGCTAACTGGAGCCTCTCCAGATATGTACAGTCATTGGGTCTCATCTTCTACCTTGGAAATGTCCAATTGTAAGCTCCTCTGTGAGCTGGCCTTTGTCTATTTATTAGAGCCATTTGAAGGAAGCTACTCCTAGAGTCGAGTGCGTCCTCACAAAAGCACGGTCACACACAATCCAAGTCTTTCTGGAAGTATGAGAAGGACCACTGCCCTACAGGAAAGCCTACCCCAAACAGCCCTCTCTGGCTGAGGGAGGGTAACCCAGAGGTGATGAAGCAGTCTTCTAGGGATCAGCCAAGTCCAGGTCCCTCTAAGGTCTAGCACTTCTCAGTAGTCAGGGAGTTCCCCTACCATGTTTCAGGAATGCCACTGGAGTGCACAGAAATGCAGAGAGGGCAGAAGCAAGGCTTTCATTGTGTACCTACGTCAGCTTGGAGAGTGCTGTTGTTGCCATTATGACGATATTGCACCATGGAATGGGAAAGGCTCTTCCTTGATCTAAGCCATTATTATGTGGGTCCTATTCTGGCCACAGACACCACGTGGGTAGTCAGGCCTCTGCTGTTATTTCAGCCTCGGGGGTGAAAACATCCGAACAGTGGAATCTTTTTTGTTCCTGGCTCCAGCTTGGAATGCACAGACTTTGGATTCACCGTTGTTTGTCTCCACCTATCACCACACCAAACATACGGGCCTCCTGACGCACATCTACTCTCCTTCCTAAGGCTGGCCTGTTCTCAGTGGCATCCTAGCCACCATCTTGGCAGAGGCCCAAGACCTAGAAAATTAACCAACCCAGACAACCACTGCGGGCACAGTCCGGCTAGGTTAGGGGTGAGACTGGTGGAAGGAACATCGTGGTGGAAAGTGGGGTCTCAGCTGGGCTAACCAGCGTGGGGCCCAGGTTTGGAACAGGGAAGTCCAGGTGGCCAGGGGCCTGGGGAACAGCTAGTACCGGCCTTATCTGCTTGCGCCCCTCGTGGCGCTCGCAGGAACTGCAGGTCGATGTCCTGGCTTACTGTTCTTGTTGATTTCGCCCGCTTTGATGAGGCCCGGGAGGGAGAAAGAAGGCTTCTTCAGAGGAATGTAGACCTGTCTGTACCCGAAAACCAAAACCGAGTCCAAGAGGCGTGGCCGGGCGGCTGGCGGAGAAGCCCCACCTTACCTGGGCGGACACTGGCATCTGGAATGAGGCCTGGCCAAGCGGGCCCGGAGGTGGCTCCAGGCCCAGGGCCAGCCGTGCTGGTTTCCCATGCATGCAGGTGTTGGCTTCCCCAAGACCAGATTTGGGGGGGGGGGGGGGGGGGCAGAGAAGGAGCCTCCCAGGAGAGGAAAGCTGGGGGCTTTCCCCTCTGTGTGCACCGACCTGCACCAGCTTCAGAGGCAGCTATCCGAAGAGACGGAATGGGGCCTTTGGCAGGGATTCTGAGGATTAGTCCTGGGATATTCAGAATCCTTAGAGCCCCTCAACTCTGATCCCAGGCTTAAAGCCCTAATGAGGCTCCTATCAGCAGGCACTGGCCTGTCCAATACTAGCCGGAAGGTGCATATGGCATTGGGCACCTGATCTGTGCTCATAATCCACACCAGATTTCAGAGATTTAGTACGAGAAAGAGAATGTAAATATCTTATTAATAAAATGTTTGCATATTGAGTTAAATAACATATTAAAATTAATTTTACCTGTTTCTTACCATGTTTTAAAAATTAGCCACTAAAGGGGTGCCTGGGTGGCTCAGTCGGTTGAGCATCCAACTTCGACTCAGGTTGTGATCTCACAGCTTGTGGGTTCGAGCCCCACGTTGGGCTCTGAGGGGCTCTGCACTGATAGCTCAGAGTCTGAAGCCTGGTATGGATTCTGTGTCTCCCTCTCTCTCCGCCCCTCCCCTGCTCATACTCTGTCTCTCTCTCTCAAAATAAATAAACATAATAATAAAAAAAAATTTTTTTAAGTAGCTACTAGAAAATTTGAAGTTACACACTGTGCTCACATTGTATTTCTATTGCAAGCCCAACACACCAAGCTTCTTTCTGGCCCCAGAGCCTTTATACTTGTCTTTCTCTCTCAACATGACTCTTTTTCCTTTCTATATTCCAATTTCAATTCCAGTTTCCCAGTTTTGCCAAATGGTCCCCTCCACCTCCCTTCATCAGATGATCCAGTTTTACTGTCTTCATAGCACTTAATACTCTTTTATGTATCCTGTTCAGTGACCCCCCACCCCACCCCACCCCAGTATCTCTCATCTTTAGAGCATAAACTCCTTGAAAGCTGAGACCTTGAACATCCTGGTCACTGTGGTGCTCACAGTCAATATTTGTGGAATGAATATTGAGAGGCCCCTATGATGTGGGCGCGGGGATCCTTCAAATGCCTTTGTTTGGCTTCAGGATGGCCCAAGTCGAAATACTAGTCTGTGTGCTTCACACAGACATTCTCACGGAGCATTTGTTTTGCCTTTTCTGCTTACTTGTCCTGGGAAATGGGAAAGCAAATGTGAATTTGCATTACTGTAACAGTCCTTCCTTTTGGTTGGTTGCAACTGAGCTTCGAGGTTAGGAGTTCAGTCTTTAGACACAAAATGTTCTGGTCTCAATTCTGCCCAATCAGTCCTGTGACTCTGGCCCGGTCACTGCCTTCTTGGAGCCCTTGTGCCCTCAAAGTCCTGATCTCTAGGGGCTCCTCTTGCCCAAAGGTGAGCATTTGGGTGTTTGGACTTAGGCACCCGCCAAGGGCAGTTCACCCTGTTGTGAACTCCAAAGTCACTTGGCTGGCAAGTTCTCCATCAACCAACTAGCCAGAATGCTTGGGGCAAGAGATGTCCTTAACTTCCTGGCTAAGGGTCAACTAACTAGAACATCCTTACTGAAAATATAAATAGTATGTGAATCCATTTTCCAGCTCTAGAACGTCATGTCACCACATACAATTACATATTCTTAGAAAGTATAGTAAGGTGGCATTGCTGTTGTCCTCTCAGAATTAAAACTGAGTGCCGGGGCTGAGTCAGAGAGACCATTTGGGGGTCACCAGCTCTGTTAAGCACAGCTGTGTGACTTCAGGCAAGACAAGGCCCTAACCTTCAGGGTATCCTTTCCTTGTGGGAGAAATGGAGGTGACATTATCCAGCCCCCAGGGCAGGTGTGAGATGAGAGTAGGTGACACATGTAAAGTGCTTAGCACGGTGCCTGGTGTGCAGCGAGGGCTTAATATTTATTAGTATTGTTTGCACTGTGGCTGGCCACTGCAATGCACTGAGCCACATATATAATCAAAGGTGGGCAAGTGCCAGGACAGAGTTGGCCTCCAGTTCTGGCCTGGCTGTAAGACACTCCAGGGCTCTGGGCAGCCTCCACCACTCCCTGCCCTGGGCTTCCTCTCAGGTAAGATGAGGTGGTCTGGTTAGTTTCTGATTGTCATGCCCATGCTAGAAGCTGCCAGGCTCGGGAAGCCTTGGGGTCTTTTCTTCTGTCAAGCTTGTGTCTCAGCCTGGCTCTGGAAGGATGACCCCTCCTCTCCTGGCCCGACTGGCTCCTTCCAGGGACCTCCCCAGGTTCTGGCTTCCAGCCCAGCCAAACTGCTGTTGTCAACCCCTGTCTGAGGCAGTGGTGAGCTCACTGGCCCCCACCCTGGAAAAGCTGTCCTGTGACGCCCTCTGGAGGAGGCAGGGCTTACTTCCCTCTGCCACCAGGTGTTCAACCTTGAATCCTGGGCCCCAGGCCCCAGGTCCCTGCTGGAGAAACCAGAAAACAAAAAGCAAAAAACAAACAAAAAAACCCCCACAACACATTAAACCTGAAAATGCATGCCTACTGGGAGCAGAGGTAAACTGTTCTTGGTAATCTCGCCTCTCTCTAATCTAACCCCTGCAGGGCCTCCTTTCTGGGCTCCCTGCCTCCATATTCTCCCTCTAACACATTCCTAGTCTGTCAACCAGCCCCTGATTTTTTTTTTTTTCCAACCAGCCCCTGATTAAAGCCCTCAAGGCTTCTTAGACCAAGCTCCCCCAGAGCAACAAAGACCTACTGGGATGACAGCTCACAGGCATTTCTAGGTGTATTTCTTTCAGGGACCCACTCTCCAGGACTGATTTATCAATTAGGTATTGGACTTGTAGCTACAAAAAAGATTTCTTTCCAGACTGTCTCTTTCTTTATGGGTGTATATTCTCCAAATATTTTAAAACAAGAAGGCTGCCCAGTCTAATACATGCAAAATGAAATGTCTACAACAGGTAATATTCTGTCAACTGTCTTTGTAGCTGGCCTCAACTGTTACACTGCTATATATTACTCATATTTAATATGCGATGTGGGTGAATTTTCATATGCATGATATGATGTGGGGGTGGTGCCATGGAAAATAACAGTGCCTGGGGCCTCTGCGGTCTAAAGCCACCCCTGCCCTTCACACCCTCTGCCACAGCCATTCGGAAACACTGTTCCTCCCAAACACTCACTTTCCCAAGATTCCAGGCCTTGGCACCTGCAGTTCCCCTGCTCCGAATGCATGCCCTCTCCTTTCCTTCCCCACCCTTCACTTCTCCATCTTCCCTGGCTAATTCTGATCAATGTCTCAAAAGACATCTCAGGAGCCACTGCCTTGGAGAGGCTTTCTGGCACTTGCCTCCCTAGCTCATGTCTGTGAGAAGAGCTTGGCAGGAGGGCCCAATACCAGCATCTTTTGCCTCCCTGATTGTATGTACATTGGTCCTGACCTCCTCAAAAGACAAAAGCTGAGTCTGATTCAGCTCTATGTCTCTAGCACTTGGCTCAGTGCCTAGTGAATGGCTGGTGGATGGCCAAAGAAAAGGGTGATAGATGGATGGATGGATGGATGCATAGGCAGATGGATGGGTGAATGGATGAAAAGGTCTAGCATCAGAGTGATGTAGGAAGGGAGTCCCACAATCTGCTGTCTGCATTTCCTCTTGTGGACACCTCTGCCAATCAGTTTAGGCTCGGCTGGGTGTCTTCAGAGGGCAGGAAACTTCTGGCTCCACCACTCAGTCTGTGATACTGACCATGCTGCTTTCCTTCTCTAAGCTTGGTTTTTCCTTTATAAAAGGGTTTCATAATACCTAGACCATAGCATCACATGGGTTGAATAACATATGTAAATTGTAAAGTCATCTGACACATGGATTTTTATTATCGTGCTTGTTCAAATTTCATTGCTGAGTGGAAGCTATAAGAAGATTTTCCTCAAGTTGACTCACACTTTTCTTTCTTTTTTAAATGTTTATTTATTTTTAGAGAAAGAGAGGCAGCTCATGCGCATGGGAGCTGTGGTGGGGCAGAGAGAGAGGGAGACAGAGGGTCCAAAGCAGGCTCTGTGCTGATAGTGGAGAGCCCAACTCGGAGCTCAAACTCACAAACCTCAAGATCATGACCTGAGCCAAAGTTGGACGCTTAACTGACTGAGCGGCCCAGGTGCCCTTTCCTCAAGTTGATTTAAAACCTTCTTCCCCACACTGTGCCTACTCACTGGTCACTCTGCTCTCTGGAGTCCCATGTGCCGAGGATGGCCAGCCCACTTTGGTGGCAAACCTGGTCAGGGCGCTGATGCAAAGAGAGGCAGAAAAGACAACAGCATTGCCCATTTCCTTGAGCTGATTGGCCCCTCCTGCCTGAGTACTGGATGTCCATGCTGGACCAAAGGCAACAAGGAACCAGCCTCTGAGTTTAGTGACATCTTGGGGTTGCAATCAACAATCTCCAGAATGTGACTGACTCTAGATAATAGGACAATACTTGCAAGGGAAAAACAACAAACAAATTGCAAGAGGAAGCAAAAGATGCAGAAGGAAATTTTAGACTGGAAAAGGCATAGCAACTAACTGCTATGTGTGGATTTTGTTTGCATCCTGATTGGAATAAACCAACCATTTAAAATGATAATGATACAAACAGGAAAATGTGCACACTATCAATAAAAAATAATAAAATTATTTTTAATTTTTAGGTGTGATTATGGTATTGTGTTGTTATGCCCAGAATTCATGATCCCCAAAGACCACCAGGGAGCCGAGTCCGATGCAAAAGCAAAGAGCCTTTACTCGAGCTAGCTCGAGCTCAATCCCCTACCTGCACCGATGCAGCAGTGAGATACCGAAGAGAGAGAGAGTGGGTTTCAAAAGCACAAAGGTTTTATAGGGATCATGGCCTTAGCCGATTGGCTGGGGAAGGGTCGTGGCCTCAGCCGATTGGCTGGGGAAGGATAGAACAATGGCTGCAAGGTGTGGTCCCAGATCAGCAATTATCAGCATCACCTGGATCTTGTTAAAAATGCAAATGTTGGGTCTGGTGGTTACAGACCCACTGAATCAGAAACTCTGGGGGTGGGGCTCAGCAATCTGTGTTTGAACAAGTCTTCCAGGAGATTCTGATGCACCTGAAGTTTAAGAACCACTGGGTCTGAGGGTCTCTAACATGTTTGGCCTCAGTGTATACAGAACGTTTCTCACTGGTCACCTATTAACCATTGGCTGTCAGCCTTGCTGTGCTATATAAATACCTAGCACCAAACACCATCCCCAGAGACTCTGATTAATTGGTTTGGGGAGGGGTAAAATGCTCCCAGGTCATTCTAAGCCTGGACAGGGTTGAGGGCTCCTGCCTCTGGCCCCTACCTGAGAGAAGCCCTCCCTCTTCTACTCACACTTTCCACGCCTCTCACACTCCCCTTCCTCCCACCTCAGACTTCGGAAGAATGCATCAACCGGTAGCCTGCTTTCTTAGAAAACATAAGTTACTCAAGGGGAGGAGGCGTGTTCTGAGTTTTGAGCAGGAACTTCTTTCTGTGGCCATGTTGGGGACATAGTCACTAGTCAGCTGGCCTAGGTCTGCTCTTTCAGTGTGTGTGTGTGTGTGTGTGTGTGTGTGTTTATTCTTATCTTTTGGAGATATCTACTGAAATATTTATCAGTGAAATGATTTGAGATTTTGTTCAAAATGATCCTGTAGGTATGGGGAGCGGTGCATAGGGAATGCGTGGAGGCAGAGATGAAATAAATTTGCCCCTGAAGTGATACATGCTATAGCTGGGTCTGTGAAGGTTTATTATACCATTCTTTCTGGTTTTGTGTATGTTTGAGATTTTCCATAAGAAATATATATTTTTTTAATTTCAGGAACTGTTCTGATTCCTGGAGACACCTTGAATGTTTTGGTGTGAGTGACTAGATAATCCTTCTTGGAGAGTGAGAGATTGGAAGAGTCACAGCCTGAGGAAGTGGGGACCTGGAGGGGGGGGCAGAAAGGAGAGCATGTGCTTGAGCAGCGTGTGTGTCGCTGGACAGGCCACCACTCTGGATTTGCTGCAACATGCCGGCCACAGTCCAAAGCACTCTCCGTTCGATCATCTCAATTCATCTTGTGGGGAAGGTGTTTTCCTCACAGATGAGAAAGCTGAGGGTTGAGGAGTTCAGATAACCTGCCCCAATTCACAAAACTCGGAAGTGTCCACATTCTACAAGCACGGTGAGGGGACAAAAAGGAAATGGAATAGCAAAACGGAGGAGAAACAGAAAAAGACATGGGAATCCATGAACAGAACAATCAACCCGGGAAAGCAGAGGAAGAAGTCCCAGATAATGATGGGTTTGAAGAGGTAAGACCAGACTGGTGCAGAATGGAAAATCCCAAAAGAGAGGTTTCTGGAAATACCTGAAGGAACACATGAGTACATACAGAGGTTGGACAAACTTGATGTTATATGTCTTGTGAAATGTGTAAAAAATAATAAGTTTAAAAGCTAGGAAAAAAACCCACAAATGTTCTAGAATAAACTGTGAAATAAGATTTTTTTCTTTTTCTTTTTCTTTTTTTTAAAGCTTATTTATTTATTTTGAGAGAGAGAGAGAGAGCCAGACATGGGCATAGAGAGAGAGAGAGAGAGGAAGAGAGAGAATCCCAAGCAGACTCCACACTGTCAGTGCAGAGCCCGATGTGGGGCTCGAAGCCACGAACTGTGAGATCATGACCTGAGCTGAAATCAGACACTTAACTGACTGAGCCACTCAGACACCCCAAGATAACATTTAAAAATTTTTTTTAAATTTTTTTTAACGTTTATTAATTTTGAGAGACAAAGAGACAGAGCGTGAGCAGGGGAGGGGCAGAGAGAGAGGGAGACACAGAATCTGAAACAGGCTCCAGGCTCTGAGCTGTCAGCACAAAGCCTGACGCGGGGCTTGAACCCACAAACTGTGAGATCATGACCTGAGCTGAAGTCAGATGCTCAAGCAACTGAGCCACCCAGGTGCCACCCCCCCCCACAAAATTTTTTAATGTTTATGTTTATTTTCGAGAGAGAGAGAGAGAGAGAGAGAGAGACAGAGTATGAGTGGGGGAGGGGCAGAGAAAGAGGGAGACACAGAATCCAAAGCAGGCTCCAGGCCCTGAGCTGTCAGCACAGAGCCGGATGCAGGGCTTGAACTCGTGAACTACAAGATCATGACCTAAGCCAAAGTTGGACGTTTAACCAGCTGAGCCACCCAGGTGCCCTGATAACATTTTTTATAAATCTCAGAGTTAGGAAGGTACAGGTTCACAAAATCAAAATATCATTTTTTTTTGAAAGGAGGTTTGATAGATCCAATTCCATGAAAACTGATTTTTTCCCCTCCATGGCAAAGGTTATCATAACAAAATTAGAACCCAAGTTGTACGTCGGAAAAATTATTTTAACACATAAATCAATAAATGGCTCATTTTAGAAATATATATATAATGTAAAAGTTTTTTAAATGTAATAAGGAATAAGATCAACAATTCAATAGAAAAGTAGGCAAAACACTTGGATAGACAATGGACTTGGATAGACAATCCACAGAAAAGGAACATGTGCTTAGAAGTTTATGAAAAGATGCTCACCCTTACCCATAAGAAATGTTAATTAAAACTACAAGGTGAGGTGCCTGTGTGGTTCAGTTTAGCGTCTAACTCTTGATCTCAGCTCAGGTCTTGATCTCAGGGTCATGAGTTCAAGCCCCGTGTTGGGCTCTGGCTGGGCGTAAAACCTACTTTAAAAAAAAGAAAGAAAGAAAAGAAAAGAATTATAAGACACAGTGAGATTCATGAGAACTAAAGCATTCGATCATACCCCTGTTGGCCAAGCTGTGGGGCAAGAGGCACTCTTTTGCATTGTTGTAGGGAGTGTAAATTGCCCCAAACTCCATAGAGGCTTTCTTTGACAACATCTATCAAAATTAAAAATGCATATGGGGCGCCTGTGTGGCGCAGTTGGTTAAGCGTCCGACTTCAGCCAGGTCACGATCTCGCGGTCCGTGAGTTCGAGCCCCGCGTCAGGCTCTGGGCTGATGGCTCGGAGCCTGGAGCCTGTTTCCGATTCTGTGTCTCCCTCTCTCTCTGCCCCTCCCCCGTTCATGCTCTGTCTCTCTCTGTCCCAAAAAGTAAAAAAAAAAAAAAAAAACGTTGAAAAAAAATTAAAAATGCATAGCCTTTTAACCTAAAAACTCCACTTGTAGGAATTTACCCCATAGATACACTCGAACATGTATGAAACAATTATGTACATAAGTATTCATTACAACATAGGTTATAACAGTAAAAGCCTGGAGACAACAAATCTCCACAGAGAGAACTTGCTAAATAAGAGTATGGGCATTTGTACACTGGAATAAAATGCAGCTGTTCAAAAACAAAGGAGGGGGTTAAATGTGCTGATATAAGATTATCCTCAAGATTAAATTTTTTTTAAATTTTTTAAAACATTTTTACTTATTTTTGAGACACTGAGAGAGACAGAGCATGAGTGGGGGGAGGGCAGGGAGAGAGGGGGAGACACAGGATCCGAAGCAGGCTCCAGGCTCTGAGCTGTCAGCACAGAGCCCGATGCGGGGCTCGAACCCACAAACTGCAAGATCATTACCAGAGCAGAAGTCAAACACTTAACCGACTGAGCCACGCAGGTGCCCCAAGATTAAAAAAATGTTTTAAAGCAAGAGGAAAAGGATACAGAAAGGAGACTAGTGTAGGTACTATGCAGAGGTGAAAGGTACATCATCTTTCATTACAGACCTTTTTGTACTTAAAAAATTGTATTCCAGGGGCGCCTGGTGGCTCAGTTGGTTAGGTGACGACTTGAGCTCAGGTCATGATCTCACAGTTTGTGGGTTCGAGCCCCATGTCGGGCTCTGTGCTGACAGCTCAGAGCCTGGAACCTACTTCAGATTCTGTGTTTCCCCTTATCTCTACCCCTCCCCTGCTCACGCTCTATGTCTCTCTGTCTCTCAATAATAAATAAACGTTAAAAAAATTTTTAATTGTATTCCATATGTTGTTACCTTTTATGAAATTAACCAATTTAATTGGAAAGGCAGCCTGAAGCCACAGGAAATCTTTTAAAAACTGTTAAACACAGGAAATGACATCGAAGAGATCACTAGCTTGGCATCAGGCAATGTTTATATAGCTACTATATTGTAAATCCTTTGTATTGATTTTTTAAAATATATTTTTAGATTTTATTTTTTTAATGAGATTAATTCATATATCATCAAAGTTACCTCTTTAAAGTATCCAGTTCAGTGGTTTTTAATACATTCACAGAGTTATGCAACTCTCACCACTATCTACTTCCAGAATATTTTCGTCAGCCCTAAAAGAAACCCTGCACTAATTCGTAGTCATTCCCCCATCCCTTTTCTTCAGTCTCTGACAACCACTCATCTATTTTCTGCCCCTATGAGTTTACCTACGCAGGGCATTTCCTGTCAGTGGGATCATAATAAATGTGGTTGGAGTCTCTGACGTCAGGGAAGATCTGGGCCCCTTTTCAAGGGCTTATCTGATGAGGCCAAGCCCAACTAGGAAATGATCCTTTTTGATTAACTCAAAGTCAACTTACTAGGGACCTTAATTGTATCTGCAAGCTCCTGTCCCCTTTGGCACACAATACAAAGTGATGAAGGAGGGCTAGCCTATCACCTTTACCATATTCTCTTGGCTGGCAGCCAGTCACAGGTCCTACCATACTCAAGAAGTGGGGGTTCTACAGGGCAGAACTCCAGAGGGAGGAGATCATGGGCAGGTCTTAGAATTCTAGCCACACTGTTCCTGTCAAGGATAACTCTGGCTGTGGTCAGAATTCCTATACTTGCAAATTTACAATGTAACGTGTCAGTGAGGATCAATAAGCTGCTTGGGACCCTCAATTTTTATATACTTAAGAACAGGTACTTACTACCTTGAACCTGAGCCAAGGAAACGTGGTTCTGATCCCAGGTTCACCACTAACTCATTGCAGCAATTTAGATGAATTCCTTCCTCTCTCTAAGCTGACTTTGTTTTGTTTTAAGTGTATTTATTTATTTTGAAAGAGACAGAGACAGCACGAGTAGGGGAGGGGCAGAGAGAGAGAATTCCAAGCAGGCTCTGTGCTGCCAGGGCAGAGCCTGGCGCAGGGCTCGAACTCACAAAACCATGAGATCATGACCCTGAGCCAAAAACAAGTGTTGGACGCTTAACGGACTGAGCCTCCCAGGTGCCCCAAACTGACTTTCGTATCTGACTTATGGGGATGGCCGATTATCATGCCTATCTCCCAGAGTTGGTGTGGGAGTTTCTGGGTGAGAGCCCTCATAAACACACACCACTCCCCCTCCCCACCACTTTGGCCCTCACACCCCACTCTTCTGAGCCATACAGCGGTCTCAACCCACATGCCCCTCTCACAGAGCCACACGACAGGCCTCTACCGTCACACTCCTTCCTTCAAACCCCCCAACGGCCTTGGCTCTCATGTCCCTGCCACCCAGCCAGCCTCCCCCATGCCCCCACAGCAGGCCTGCCAGCCATTTGCAATTCCACCTCTGCATTAATGTGGGCATGTGGATTTAACATGTGGTTGTCCCCTAAGAACTGGGGGAAAAGCACAAGAGAAAAGCAGGACCTTCTAAGGGGAAATGAGCACAGCATACACCTGTCAAGTTGAACGTGAGTTCCAGCCACTAGAGCAAGAACAAAGAACTGCACTCAGCCCAACTAAAGGTATCATTAACTTTGATTCCCTCTGGATTTATGATGACGTTTGGTCCAGAGTGGCACTGAACCAGCTTTAATGCCTGCTGTAAAACTTTGTTCACACAAGCCTGTCCATTAAAATGTGGCTGAAGCCAGGACGGCACCAGATGAAAGCCCAGGGTCTTTTGGGTGATTCTGGTTCCCTCCGCCACATCACTAGGCCACCACAGTGGCCGTCTCTGCCCGGAGTAACACCTCACTCCCTTTTTTCTTTTTAAACAAGTTACAGTAAAATGTACGACATAAAGTTTACCATGTAACCATTTTATGTGTATAGTGGCATTAAGTACATTCATACGGTTGTGTAACCATCACAATATTCATCTCCAGAACTTTTTCATTTTCCCAAACTGAAACTTAGTACCCATTATAAGCGATACTTTCTGTCTTTCTGAATGTAACTATTTAAGGGACCTCCTACGTTATCTGTCCTTCTGTGTCTGGTTTGTTTCACTCAGCATTATGGCTTCAAGAGTCATTCATGTTGTGGCAGGTTCCAAATTTCGTTTCTTTTTTTAAGGTTGTATAATATTCCACCGCATGTAGAGACCACATTTTGTTGATCTATTATCTCTCGATGGACAGATACGTTGCTTCTACCTTTTGGCTCTTGCTATGGACATGGTATACAAAACGCTGGTATGTAAATGCCTGTTTGATTCTCTGCTTTCAATTCATTTGGAAATATGGCCAGAGGCGGAATTTCTGGGTCATATGGTAACTCTGTGTGTAATTTTTTGAGGACCCACCATACTGTTTTCCACAGAGGCTGTACATTTTATATTTCCACCGGCAGTGCACGAGGCGTCCAATTTCTCCACACTCTCGTCAACACTTATTATTTTCTGGTTTAGTTTGGTTTGTTTGTTGTTGTTTATAATAGCCATCCTAATGGGTGTGAAGTCATATCTCCTTGTGCTTTTGATTTGTGTTTATATCGCCCCTCTTGACTCGATCAAAATCCGATCCTTCTGCTTTGACTGAGCCACTTCTCCACTGGGCTTGTCCCAGCCTGCCAGGGACCCAGGCCATCCTTGAGATAGCAGGTCACCCCTGGCCCAGAGAGTCTGCAAGTTTACGAGCATCACTTGTCTCTTCTGCCAATTAACCTCAGAGACCAAGCCTCGGTCTTGCCTTGGACGGCTTGGATCAGAGGCTCCTGCCAGATGTGGAAATGCCCCAGCCAGCACCATCCTGGGCCTGCCTCACTCGGAGACAGGCCATCTGTCTAGAGGTGGAGGTGCTGGCAGCGGCCAGAGGTTCAGAGCTCAGCCTCCGAAGAAATGGGAAGGCTGGCAGGCGGCACAGCCTGCAGAGCAATGCCCTGAGAGCTATTTTCATCTGGGCTGCCATTACCCCCTTTGGAGCTGAGATGGAATCCTTGGATGAATTTCCCTCCTGCTCTGAGCCCACAAGAATTTATGCTGGTCAGAAGTGATACATTACAGAGCCCTGTTGGGGGACCTGGAGGCTTCCAGGGTATATTTTTGGTAAATTGGATGTATCCTCGATATGTAGTTGCTTCGAAACAGCAATTTGTATGAGGCATACAGTGACTGTGTTTTCCAAACCTAAAATCAGAAGACTAAGACTGGCAAGAATGAGTGTATTTATAGGAAGACAGCACGTTTAAAATTGGAACTCTACCACAAAAACCCATAGGTATGGACTCCTTAGAAGCCCATGGCATACTAACTAAGCTTGCAAGCAGAATATGATTCAGGGTGATTGATTGCTCCACATTCAGTCTTGATCTTAGGAACATGCTTCTGCACAGAGCAGGGACTGTACTTTTCATTTGATTTTAAGAGCCCAAACAATATATAAGTACACTCTTACTTGAAAAAAAAAAATTAGGGGCACCTGGGTAGCTCAGTTAGTTGAGCATCCGACTTTGGCTCAGGTCATGATTTCACGGTTCGTGAGTTCGAGCCCCGCATCGGGCTCTGTGCTGACGGCTCGGAGCCTGGAGCCTGCTTCAGATTCTGTGTCTCCCTCTCTCTCTGCCCCTCCCCTACTTGCGCTCTCTCTTTCTCAAAAAATTAAATAGACATTAAAAATGTTTTTAAAGAATAAAAAATAAAACAATACTAATAAAGCCAATGTCTTCTTAGACTATTGTTCTCAAAGCCGGTCTTATTTCAGCAGTAATGACTGTGATAAGTTTGATGCATTGCCTTCTTGAGTCTTTCCTATCTATTTACAGACATATATCTATTTGTAAATATGTTATTTGTACTGTATACATAAATACATCATATTTTTATATTATCTTGCAACTTACTCTTTCCACTTAACATCTATTCGAGATTTCTAAAAGTCTGAACATCTAGTGCTATCTTATTATGACCATTATTGATTTTATGGCTGCATAGTACTCTATGACATGGCATTTATGTCATTCAGCTATTCATTAGTATAAGAAATGAAATATTTAATCATGCTCCCTAGGACACACGTGAAAGTGCTTCTTTAGGATAAATGTTCAAAAGTGGCACTCAAAAATGATGAAGAAAGTCAAGTTGCCTACTGGGAATGCATTTTACCTTGGTCCTGGCTGAAAATGAACCGTTTACATCCAAGAAAGGCCCCACTGAATGGAGCACAGGAGGCAAGCCCGAAGGCCCAGAGAGACCAGGGATTAAATATAAATGAGGCAAGCCAGATGAGTGTCAGTCCAGAGAGGTGAGGAACACGGAGAACAGCAGACCACGATGCCCCCATGTCTGACGTAGCTTCTACTCAGCTCCAGCCAACTCTTGGCATATGGGAATGAAGACTTGCTACTGACAGATTTTCCGTAAGAACCTGGGTTTTTAAAATGTGAGACCTTCTGGGGCGCCTCGATGGCTCAGCTGGTTAAGTGTCTGACTTTCGCTCAGGTCATGATCTCACGATTCGTGGATTCAAATCCCACGTCGGGCTCTGTGCTGACAGCTTGGAGCCTGGAGCCTGCTTCAGATTCTGTCTCCCTCTCCCTCTCTGCCCATCCCCTGCTTGTGCTCACTCCCTCTCTCTCTCTCTCTAAAAATAATAAATAAACTTTTAAAATGTGAAAAAACCTTCTGATTTTTAAATGTTGTCACTAAGTCCATTTATTAAAAAAACCCAACAACACAACATTTTGAGGTCAAAAAAACTTCCATACATTCAGACCAGAGTCAGCGGTCTGTGGGCTGGCTGCCAGCGTCTGACCCCTAGGGAGTGGTCGCCATGGGGAGTGGCTACTCAGGACCCAGTTTTGACCAGTGGGGACGGATCGCCTGGTGCAAGGGAAAAAGTACTAAGTTTGTCAGAGTGGCTGACATCCAGAAAGCCAGGCCAGGGAGGAGAGACCGTACATAGCTCAGAATTCAGGGAACAGCGCTCAACCAGCTCAGAAAAGGCTACTGTCTGGTTCCTGGGAGGAAGCTCCGTACTCCAAAGAGTGTGCAAAGAGAGGCTGGCTCTCCATCCAAAGGGGATATCGCAGCCGAGACTTTGGCCTTAGATGGCAGCTGGACCAGAGGACAGTTAAAGTTCTGTTCAGTCTTGGGATGACAATTTAGATATAATTTGAACTGTTACTTAATGAGACAGTATTGCGTGTGAGAAAAGAGCAAGGCCTACGTTTGTGGAGCACCTACTAAGTGCAACACGTGCTGTGGTAGCAGCTTCACGGATGTCATCGATCCAGGCCTCCCAATGGTCCCGCAAGGCAGGCATTAACCTCTTCATTTTGCTAAGGAAGAAACTGAGACATAGAAGCTGAATGACCTGTCCAAGGTCATGTGGCCAGTAGGTGGTAGGGCCAGGCCTTGACTACTCGTCCTCGTTTAAAATTTAGTGCTCTTCCGGGGCCCCCGAGTGACTCAGTCAGTTGTGCATCCAACTCTTGGTTTCGGCTCAGGTCATGATCTCACAATTCGTGGCTTCAAGCCCCACATCGGGCTCTACGCTGTCAGTGGGGAGACTTCTTGGGATTCTCTCTCTCTCCCTCTCTTTCTGCCCCTCTCCTGCTTACACACACACTCTCTCAAAATAAATTAAAAAACTTTAAAAAATAAAAATAAATAAAACACAATTTAGTATTCTTCCCATTGTGGTTCTTTACATCTGTGAGGCCTCTATTTGTACCATGTAAGAAAGAGTTGAAGATCATGGTAACCAGCCCATCCAGGCGCACAGTGCTCTGTCACCTACAAAGCTCTTCTGCATTCACTTCAGCATGTTCTTTTTAAAAAAAAAAATTTTAACGTGTATTTATTTTTGAGACAGAGAGAGACAGAGCATGAACGGGGGAAGGGCAGAGAGAGAGGGAGACACAGAATCGGAAGCAGGCTCCAGGCTCTGAGCCATCAGCCCAGAGCCTGACGCGGGGCTCGAACTCACAGACCACGAGATCGTGACCTGAGCTGAAGTCGGACGCTTAGCCGACTGAGCCACCCAGACGCCCCCACTTCAGCATGTTCTTAATGAACTCCGTTGAAAGCCTCAGAATCTCCTGCCTGCATCTCTGTTTTTCTGAAACATTTGCTCCTTACCATCAGTCCCCAAAACCAAGGGAGACCTACTTACCTACACCGGTGCCATTCTACTTCTGAGCCAGAGCAAAGATCATCTCAAAACTGGCTCTCAGATGCCCTAACGGTAGAGAGGTGACAATTGCAATGTCAGTTTTAGTTTTCAGAGAAATCCCTATTGTGGCAGATAGAAGCACTCAGTTCTATAGCAGGCTATTGGCTGCAGGTAACAGAAATCAATCACAGAGGTTTACCAACCAAGAGGTTTCATTTTTTAACATACCAGGAAGTCTAGAAGCATAGCAGCCAGGGATGAGCAGGGAGTCAGTGGGGCCCCAGGAACTCAGACTTTTCCATCATCCTGCTCGGCCATACTTAGCACACAGCCCTCTTTCACAGGCTCATCTAGACCTTTGTCCTGTTTCAGGGGAAATGTGGAGGAAGGATAAAAGGTAAAAATCATAAGCTGGTTGAGCCAGTTTTTTATTTTTTTATTTTTTTAATATATGAAATTTACTGTCAAATTGGTTTCCATACAACACCCAGTGCTCATCCCAAAAGGTGCCCTCCTCAATACCCATCACCCACCCTACCCTCCCTCCCACCCCCCATCAACCCTCAGTTTGTTCTCAGTTTTTAACAGTCTCTTACGCTTTGGCTCTCTCCCACTCTAACCTCTTTTTTTGAGCCAGTTTTTTTTTTATCAGGAAAGCAAACAGTTCTCTGGAAGCCCTACCTACTGGCCTCATGGGCCATCTCTCCTACATGAAAACATGGGAAATAGAGTTTGTTTTAGCTGGCACATTCCTATCCCTAATAGTTAGGGGTCTGTTAGTAAGAAGACGAGGAGACCAGATGGACATGGGGTAGGCTCCTGGCAGTGTCTGCCATATTAAACGTGTTCTTTTACCAGATCATAACATATTTGTTCACAAAATGTGTTTTGAACTTTAGCAATCGTCCAGGGTCTTGTCAGCTTGAAACCTGAAGCAGTCGAAGGGTTCAACCTGACCCAGAATCCACAGAACATAAAGGATGGTGGGGTTAGCCATGTTGGTGCATTATTACAGAGGTGAGGAACGCAGGCACGAGCGGCTGCAGGCGTTTTTCAGAGACAGCGGGGGATAGTATTCAACCCATGACTCATTCTGGTGCAGTGTTCTGCCACCTGCAGGGCCCCCCCTCTCTGAAACACGTTCCCTCTCTGCTTTCTAATTTTTTATTTTTCAAAAATATTTTTATTGTGACAAAACCCACAAAGACAGGAAGCCACACAAACCAAATTATGGTCTAATGAATTATAATAAGATGAACCCGGCCTGGGTCAAGGAAAGAACTTTGTCGCAACACTCCCTACAGACCCCCATAAAAAATTTCATGCTTTCATACCACTCCCACGTATTTGGTTTTGGTATTTGGTTTTGTTTTTGTTTTTTAGTGTTACCGTCCACAGGTGCGATTCAAGATTGAGTTTAATCTAGCTCACTTTAGACCTTTGTTGTGTCTTTTCAATATGTTCTAATCTATAGGTTTCTCCTCCAGCTCCTTTATTTCATTGCAACCCATGAGTGGATGAACCAGCCTTTTTGACCTACAGAGTTTCCACGGTCGGTTGTGCTGATTGCACATTCTTGTTGTACTTCTTTATTTGTAGTTCCTGGAAATTTGCAGCTGGGTCCAGACGCGGGATCAAGCTTCATCCTTTTGACAAGGTTATCAGCAGTGTTTGTTAAGACTATGGGAGGCACGCGGTATCTGGTGTTTCTTTTTGTGGTCTTAGCACCCGTTGATATTCACATTTTCTTTCCATTTTAAAGGAGAAATGCGGACTCTGTGGTGACGAAAGCTTCTATCTACGTCTTCCTGTCTCCTTTCTCCCAGGGGAGGCTGGGCTCCTAACCCCGGAAGTTTGGGAATGTGCTTGTGCAAAAGGATGGGCTCCTGTGCTTCCTCTGGAGGTTTCCGAGGCCCCTGTGCTGGTGAGGTGGGCTTGGGGTAGAAGCCCACCTCTCGTGCTACTCAGGTCCTGGCGGGTAAAGGTGGAACCCACTCACTGGCTGGAGTCTGCATACGTGAGGTGTCGGGAGTCACTGCAATGCCGGACGATGGAACACACGCGGGGAAGGGGGCAGGCTGGAAACTGGGTGGTGTCGAAGACAGATGCAGCTGCTTCTGTGGCCATGTCCTGACACATCTGAGTCTTCTGACACTGAGCGCTGGTTAAGAAAACCACACTCACCACCTATGCCAAGGCCATTTCATCAGCAAAGTCCTCTGATAATGGGTGAAAGGCGATGAAGGCCAAGGGCTCGCTCCACCCCTCGCCCAGATAGCACCCGGCCACAAGGGAGCCCTGCAGCATCACCACCTGGGTCAGGACAATGGGGACGGAAGCCAGACAGGCAAGCAATATCCTCTCCTTTCTGCGGGCCCTGACCCTCCGGCTCCCCTGCTGCCCCGTGGCTGGGAAAGGATGAGAATAAGGCCCTCTAGGGCACAGACTCTGATGGGAGGAGCAGGGAAGCAATCTGGGGAGAGAGAACATGCAAAGAGTGAGCTTACCTGGCGCTGTGAACAGTGCTGGAGATGATGTTCTTGAAGACGAATGAATGAAGGGGCGCCTGGGTGGCTCAGTCAGTTGAGTGTCCGACTTCAGCTCAGGTCCTGATCTCATGGCTCATGAGTTACAGCCCTGCATCCGGTTCTCTGCTGTCACGGAACCCACTTCGGATCCTCTGCCCCCCTTTTTTTGGGGTCCCTCTCACGTTCTTGTGCTCTCTCTCTCAAAAATAAATAAAGCTTAAATAAAAAAGAAGATGGATGAACATTACCACCCTTCCTGGTTGTGGGAGAAATAGCATCTCTTCTAGAAGCCCAGTTCTGTTCTGTGGTGCTGTTCCGTTTCCCGAGACTCAGCCCAGAGTTTGCCCTTCAACCCTGTCAATTCTTTTTACAGCACTGAATTCTCTGTATCATACTGCTTTTTACTTGAAATAGTGAGGGTATTTCCTTCTACAGCTGAATTCATACTGACACAAATAGATTAGATAAAATCTGATGGGCAGAACTGAGTTTATAAGCTGGGGCTACAATGTAATTGTTCCATTACCAATTAGGAGTGTGAACCTTACAAAGGATTCATAGAGCAACAAAGAAGCTACATTTTCCTTGGGGGGGGGGGAGGTGGAATGTCTATCTTTGCCGATCCTGAAATTCTACTTTGCTTTGTGCATATATTCCAAAGGAATCATAAACTGTTCAGCCAGGCACCTAGAACAGGAATGTCAAATCCACTTTGTGCTTGTTGCCATTGCCAATCCTTCACTCATGACAGACATTACTAATCAATCATGTACTCTTTTCCCCCAAGGCCAGATGTGGCTTTATCTCCACACAGCACTTCAAGCAACCACTTCTAATTGACTAGCTAAGGAAGCAAGACTAGTGATGTTTGGCCATGTCTGCTCTAGAACAAAGATGGGTTTAAAAGTGCCAAAAAATTTTGGGGTCTCCTGGGTGGCTCAGTCAGTTAAGTATCTGACTTCGGCTCAGGTCATGAT
The DNA here is from genome assembly GCF_028018385.1 of Neofelis nebulosa. Taxonomy (NCBI): domain Eukaryota; kingdom Metazoa; phylum Chordata; class Mammalia; order Carnivora; family Felidae; genus Neofelis; species Neofelis nebulosa. The sequence goes on from NC_080793.1 coordinate 26,295,299, forward strand.
CTCACAGTTTGTGAGTTTTCGAGCCCCGCATCAGGCTCTGGGTTGACAGCTCAGATCCTGGAGCCTGCTTCAGATTCTGTGTCTCCCTGTTTCTCTCTCCCTTCCTCACTATCTCTCTCTCTCTCGCACAAATAAATAAACATTAAAAAAAAATTTTTTTTAAGTGCCATAAAATTTTTGAAGTCTCTTTTTTTCCAACAATTTTTTTTGTGAATGCCTGTTATGTTCAAGGGTCTGTGTTATATGCTTTAGAGGAATGCAAATATTATTTTATCATATGTTTTAAAGATTTTATGTTTAAGTGATCTCTATACCCAAGGTGGGGCTTGAACTTACAACCTTGAGGTCAAGAGTCATAATGTGATGGGGAGTAACAGGAGCCGAATTTTGCAAAGCAAGATGACATTAGATTGCCAAGGCCTTGAATGCTTAGCTCAGGAGTTAGGGCCCCATTTGCTCTGCAGGGAGAAGTCAAGAAGTGGGGTTCAGAGTGGCATTTGAATCTCAAGGAATCCAGCACTTAGAAGGATCCCTTTCACCCTTGCCTTCTTGTGAGATTCAAACCCTTTTGGAGAGTCCGTGGCTGCCACAGGATTATGCAACCTACTGGAGGCAAAGAAACACGTCACAAGTTAGTGCAAAGGAAGAGCCTTCCAGGTGGCAAAAAAAGTTACCAGAAGGTGCAGGTGGGTAGAGTCAGTCAATAGGAGTAGCCTCCCAGTGGAAGACATGTATTTTTTAATAGTGTTACCCCTCACATGTGCACCCCAAGATTTAGTTTAGTCTAGCTAATTTTTGAAACTTGATGTGATGATTTGATATACATATATATTGTGAAATGATTACCACAATAAGGTTAGTTAACATACCTAGTACCTCACATAGTTACTTTTTTTCTTATTCCATATATAAATGAGATCATACATTTGTCTTTCTCTGACTTATTTCACTTAGCATAATGCCTCAAGGTTCATCCATGTTGCAAATGGTAGTATTTTCTTTCTTTTTATGGCTGAATAATATTCTTCTGTGTGTGTGTGTGTGTGTGTGTGTGCGTGCATACTTATCAATTCATCCACTGACAAACACGTAGGTTGTTTCCACGTCTTGGCTATGGTAAATGCTGCCATGAACATGAGGTTGCAGATTTCTCTTTGAGATCCTGATTTTCTTTCTTTCAGATATATCCCCAGAAGTGGGATTGTTGGATCACACAGTAGCTATATTCTTCATTTTTTGAGGACTCACCATACTGTTTTCCAATTTACACCAATATATTCCCACCAACAGAGCACGAGGGTTCCCTTACCCCATATCCTCACCAGGATTTTTTATTTCTTGTCTTTCTGAGGCTAGCCATTCTAACAGGTGTAAGGTGACAGCTCATTTTGGTTTTTATTTGCATTTCCCTTATGATTCATGATGTTGAGCATCTTTTCATGTACATGTTGGTCATTTGTATGTATTTTTAGAAAAATGTCTATTCAGGTCCTTTGCCCATTTTAATCAGATTATGTTTGTTTGTGTGGTTTCATTTTGCTGTTGCATTTGTAAGTTCTTTATATATTTTGGATATTAACCTCTTACTAGATACATAATTTGCAAATATGTCCTTCCATTCCATTGGTTACTTTTTCATTTTGTTGATTTTTTTTTTTTGGTAGAAGTTTTTTAGTTTGATGTAGTCCCACTTGTATATTTTTGTTGCTTCTGCTTTTGTTGTCATATCCAGACAATCATTGCCAAGACCCATGTCAAGGAGCTTTTTGTTGTAGGTTTTCTTCTAGGAGTTTCATAGTCTCAGGTCTCAAGTCTTTAACCCATCTCGAGTTAATTTTTGTAAATGGTGTAAGATAGAGGTCCAGTTTCATTCTTTTGCACGTGGATATCTAGTTTTCTAAATATTATTTACTAAAGAGACTGTCCTTTCCCCCAGTGAGTATTCTTGGCTCCCTTGTTGAATGTTCGTTGACTGTATATGTGTGGGGATTTTTCTGGGCTCTTGATTCAGTTCCCTTGGTCTATGTGTCTATTTTTATGCCAGTACTATATTTACTTATTATTTTTAAAATTTTTATTTATTATTTTTGAGAGAGAGAGAAAGAGCAAGCAGGGGAGGGGCAGAGAGAGAGAGGAGGGCAGAGGATCCAAAGCAGGCTCTGTGCTAACAGCAGACAGCCTGACGTGGGGCTCAGATTCACAAACCCTGAGATCATGACCCAAGCCAAAGTCAGATGTTCAACCAGCTGAGCCACCCAGGCACCCCCGAGCCACCCAAGGACCCTAGTGCCATAGTATTTTGATGACAGTAGCTTTGTAGTATAGTTTGAAAATAGAAAGTGTGATACCTCCACTTTGTTCTTCTTTCTCAGGACGGCTTTGCTATTCAGGGTCTTTTGTGGCTCCATTCAAATTTTAGGATTGTTTGTTCTATTTCTGTGCAAAGTGCCATTAGATTTTTTATTGGAATTGCATTGACTCTATAGATTTGGGTAGTGTGGACATTTTAATAACATTAGTTATTCGGACCCATGAACATGAAGTATCTTTCCATGTATTTGTGTCTTCTTCAATACTTTCTTCAGTGTCACAGTTTTCAGGATGAGGACTAGATTTTGAGTATCAAGGCTCTTAAGCACTGGTTCTCAAACTTGGCTGAAAACTGGAATCACTTGGCCAGCTTTAACTTACATACATACTTAAGTCTCACTCTCAGAAATTCTGATTTAATTGGTTCAGGGTAAGGCCCAAGCAGTGAGATTTCTAAAGCCTCTGCAAGGTAGTTCTAACGGGTGGCCAGCTGGCCCAGAGCAGAAGTTATAGGTGGGTGGCCTTGCGGCCAAGTCCAATCAGCTCATCTGTTTGGTTTGGCCCACCCAGTATTTTAAACTTGTTCCACTGACAGCACTTAAAAATGGAAATTTCATGTACATGCACAAACAGAAGCCTACATTTCCAGCTTTTCCTGAAAAATCAGAAAATCTGGTGCACTCAGTCTGATTCCTACAAGGCCACCATGGGCAGACATGGAGTAGCTATTGCCCCTGTAATGACCCTTCAGAAGCTCAGTCCACTCACCCTTCATTATTGTCTTACCCTGTGGACATGTAGCTTTGCTAACCTGGATTAGACTCTAGAAGCCCCCACTGGACCTTCTTCCTTGGATTCTGGCCTTGGTGTGCTTCTTGGATGTTAGAGAAACATTTCTTCCCCAAATCTGGTTTTTGATTTTCAATTGCAAAACAGCCAGTGTATTGTAAATCTGGGTATCATGCCCATACGTCTTAATCTTCAATATGTTACATCCTGCATAGTGTTGTTTCATCGGAGTTTTTGAATGTCCCAAGACAAATTATGATCCCTTGTTAGAAAACCATATGAACCACTTGACGAATCCAACACCTGGTTGGTTTTGCCATTTCAATTTAATGCCTCTATTCCATGATTCACTTCCAGGCATCAATTGTTTGCATTTGCATGCAGAATAACAATACTTCATGCAGTCGGAGTTCTGCTCAGCCATCCATGAAAGCACTTCCTCAGACATTCTTTCATAGGATCTTCACAGTAAACCGAACAAAAGCAAATATATTGTTCTCAGTTATTGACAAGAAAAATGACTTTTTCAGTCCAACCTGACCTGTTATTCAGGACTCTTGAAGTTTTACTGATTCCTAACCCTGAACTTTCTACCCCCCCACCCCACCCCAATGCCAACTCCAGAGTGCTCCTCTAAGAAATCCCATGAGAACTGTGACCCCTCATTGCAAAACGTTAATCTGGAAAACACAAGCCTTTGGAAATGCTCATTCTTGAGGTCACATCTGCTTTCTGACCTCATACTGTTTAGATTAGATTGCTCTCAGAAGAGTCTGGGCTTATCAGAAAACAAAAGTTACTAAAAGATGCTTGGTACAGTGGAAAGGACATGGACAGTGGAGTCCTACAGAATTGGATTCCAAGGGTCCCTAAACCTCACTTCTACCAGCTCAGTCAAGGGGAAACCAGATGTACCCAATTGGCTGAGCATGAGTTAGAGCCAAGAAAAGGAGAAGCAGAACCCTAGGGGTTGGGGCGGGGGTGGGGGGCAAAGACATTAACAGACAAAAAACCAAGAGGACTGTCTGATGTAAAGAAAAGATAGGCAAACAGAGAGACAAGCTCGATGTCTAGCTTAGGTGGGTTAAGAAGGGCAGGGGCTACTCCAAGGGAAAGCAAAGAACTGTTTTATATCATCTTTGGGACTTAGCAGATATGTACAATAGTTTGCTAGAGGCCTCTCTGGTATTAGTCTGTCCCTTCCCACCCTCCTGTTCACTAGGAGAATAGTTAGGTTCCTTTGCTTGCGTAGCCAAATTCACTCTCACGCTGGAAGGACGTACAATGAAAAGGAACTGGAGGAAGATGGATTAGATTTTGTATCCAAGAATATTTTTACTAATTATGCATCTGGGTTTGAGAAAGGACAAAAGGGTTAGTAGAATTCATCATTTTCATCCTGCTCTCAATTTTTGCTTATCATCCCTTACCTGGACCGCTCTGCATCCATGCTGTAGCTAATATCCTGGAATCCTTGCCCACATCCTGGAATCACCTGGGCAGATAAGGCAATAGATGAGGAAGGCTGGTTGGGAATGGTTAAGTAATGCCAGTTATAGGATTCAGACTTCACCCTGTAAATTGTTTAAGAAAATTATTTTAGCACAGAAGCCCTCAACCTTCACTTTATTTTAAAATCAGCTGAGGAATATTTAAGACTCTTCATACTGGGTCACAGCCCACACCAATGACATTAGAGTTTCTGGGGGTGGAACCAAGGATCAGTGTGTTAAAGCATCCTGGGGGATTCAAATTACATCAAGGATGAAAAGCACTCACAGCTGCAGTGTGAAGGATAGATTGGAAGACAAGGTTCTAAGGAAGAAGCAGGAAGGTAGATTAAGAGATTGATACAGTGGTCCAGGTGACAGATGATAAGGCAGGAACCAGGGCAAGCGTGGTGGAGATAGGAAAAGAAGAATGTGAGTTGGGTTAGGGAAGGAGTTACCTGGGATAGGCAAGACAAGGGAGGCATCAAGATGATTTACAGGGCTCTTCTTGGCCAGCTGGTTGAATATGGCATTGTTACTAAGATGGGGAAGGCAGAGAGCAGCAACAAGGGAATGGAGGAGATGCTGAATGTGGTGGGACTGCAGGACACTCAGGAGGAGATACTGAATGTATAGTCTAAAGCTTAGGGGTGATGCCCAAAGGAAAGAGTATATGGTTCTGCCCTGGATCAAGAGAATAGTTTGAGAAATCCTCAGCATCTAGGTGGTAGTTGAAGCTATAGGGGTTGAAGAGATGGCCAGGGGAGAAGGTAGGAGCAAAGTCAAGAACATTAGCTCAAATAATTAATACTTTAGTAATGGTAAACAAACAAAAAATTTGTGACTGTGGCTAAGGCCAAGAGTTCTTATCCCTCAGTGTCCTAGAGAGCAAGACAGAGAAGAGATAATTGCTACCCAGACTCAACTACCAGCTGCAGCTGAAATTTTATCTAACATCCTGCTCAAATATTTTGAGGAACACCATTTTGGACCCCACCCTACCATGTGCCCCTAGCCCAACTAGGGATGACACCTGAGTTAAGAAAATAAATCTGAATGCAACATCCTGTTCTTATCAGGTGAGCATCAAGAATCCACGTTCATCTCGTAGATCTGAAATCAGGAAGGAATTCAGACTTATTTCATGGATTTGAAAACAAAGGTTCAAAGGATGGAAATGTCTTGTTAAGGTACCACAGTGGCAGGGTCAGGGAGTGGAAATCCAGGTCACCTGGGGACCAATCCACAGCACCCCCTGTTGGACCCTGTGCCACTGTCCCAAAGCACAGCTGTTGGCATCTACTCAGGCACTCCACACATCAAAGGCATATTAAAGGGATAAATATTTCAAAACTATGTGAGACCTGACAAAATGGGGATTATTAGAGAGAAGGCAAGAGGGTAACAAGGGTCATCAACTTGAAAGCATTCTTTTGGGCACAATATTTGCCATGAAAAAAATGAAGTCTGCTATGAAGAGTATTTTCTTGGATCATTAACGTTGTCTACAGGCTGGCCTAACAACCATCAACAGACTCTGGCTAAGAAATGTCATCCCAGTCTGGGGTCAGCAGAATTGGCTATGTAGGAGAAAAAACAGTGGAAGTCATGCCCAGTTCTGACAATTCCCAGTGTCTTACGCTAATCATGTCCCCTCTCTGGGTTGCCTATAAAACGATGAGGTCAGACTAAATAATCTTTGAGATCCTTCAAATGAAATGACTTGGTTTATCCGTTGCCTTTCCCCAGATCCTCATGAGACAGCTACCGTAACTTCTTTCCCAAACATGGAATAAGGACTCTTCCTTGCCCAAACCCTGGCTCTCCAGGTGGACTTAATTAGCTATCAAGGCTTGATGTGGGGAAAAAAGAATTCCATTCTCATGTTATATTTGTTAAAAACACATTTCCATATAAGCACATCCATCTGTCTCTGTGCTTGCACTGAAAGATACTTCTGTTGACAGTTTCTTGGAGAGTTCAGAGACTAGAGGCCTCTGTTCCCAGTGCACACCTCACCCGGGAGTGAGGGCTTTGAAGCCCAATTAATGTAGCAGACTTCATGGGGTTGGAGTGCCTGCATCTCCCTTTCTGGCTTACAAGGTGCTTTCCCATACTTTATGTCATTGGGCCCTCACTGCTGACCTATGAGGTAGGTAGTGTGGGTGTTATTATTACCATCTTATTGGTGAGGCTTCTGAGGTTAGGAGAGGTTAAGTGACTTGGCCAAGATCACACAGCGGCTGCTGGCAGAGCTGGGACACCAATCCTGACCCCGTAGCCAACCCTCTTACCATTACTCACTCATTCATTCATTCATTCATTCATCAATTTGACATACACTTAGTAAGCACCTCACATGAGCCAAAAATGGTGACGGGCTCTGGAAATACAAAGATGAGTAAGACAAGTTCCCTCTCTTGAGGAACTAACAATCTAATGAGCTGGGAGGCAGATCTCTACAGCATTGATGGAAATACAGGTGCTGTGCTTTGGGAGGAGAGAGGAGAAGGAAACTAGCTCTGCCTGGGGAAATCTCAGAGAAACAGATGCTGGAGTAGGAGTTTTCAGAGCTATAAAGAAGGGAGAGAGCACCATAAGGAAAAGGAACAGCATGGGTAAAGGCACAGAGGCATGAATAGTTGACATATTCAGGAGATACAGCAAAGTCCAGTGTGGCTCAAGACTAAGGTATGTGTTGAGCATGGAGGGAGATGAAGCTGATGGTTAGGGGCTTGGTGGTAAAAGCTCTCTAGCTTTCTGAGCGGAGCTGGCCTTGACCCAATAAATGAGGGGTCCTTGGATAGTCAGTGCATAGACTTTCCAGATTTTCCTGTTTGCCTGATCCGAAGTCACCTACACAGTCAATTGTCTCTTCCTCCCCACACATGGCTGACTTGACCCAGTTATTCCAGAGTATTGCTCAATTTCATTTTAGCTCCCTTAAGAGAAGAGAGAGAGAGAGAGAGAGAGAGAGAGAAAGAGAAAAAAGGAGGAGGAAGAGGAGGAGGAGGAGGAGGAGGAGAAGGAGGAGGCAGAGGAGGAGTAAGGGGAGGGGGAGGAGAGGAGGAGGATGAAGAGAGATGTTGGAACAATCCATCCAGGTGGCCCAGCCAGGATCTGGCCTCCCAGAGTGCATGTGGGTTTAACATTCTCAGGACAATATCTGTCACCCTCACTGGCAGAGGGAGAGCAGAGACGCTTCATGCACTGTTTGAAGACAGGTCTAGGCCTGGATGGGGGTGAGTCACTGGTCTTGGGTGGGGCTGGAAGGGAGCCTGGTGGCTGATGGTGGGCATGGGTGGAGGGGGAGCTGGGAGGGTACTCTCCTGGCCAGGGAGATTTTCCTGCTCCTGAGGCTCTCTCCAGTCATCAAAACTCCTCAGGTTTCCTCTTGTCCCTCCCCTCAGACCAAGGGAAAAGGTAGGAATAAGGGGGTCAAATAAGGTCAAATAAGGAAGGTAAAAAGAACCATTTCAACTCTTGTGTTTCCAGCCTTAACGTAGGCTTAGCAGCAGTAACTTCCAACCAAAAATACAATGTACACTGCCTAGTATTTGCACAGCCCCTTAGAGTTTATACTTTATCACCCAAACCGGGACCCTTGAGAGTATTATATTGCTGAACAGGACAGGACATCAGGTATAAGCTGGATCCTTGTTCTGGATGTGCTGTGATGTATGGTCCTTCTAGATATGTCCAAATACAGTGGTTCATTAATCCCTCACATTTTCATTTTACGATTGAAGAGAAGCATGTGTTTCCCAGTGGCATGCTGCCAGTTGGACGGAAGAGGAAGACGGTCCAGCAGAGACAAGGTGGGGTCATCAACAACCTTACCAAAGCTCCTCATGGGCAGCAGGGGCTGTGTTCTTAGAAGTGGAGCTGGGAAGGGAACCCCCATGCATGAGTGCTTAGGATGAGGCAAGTGTTGCCTTCAGCATGTATCCATTCATTGCCTCATTTATCTGACATTAGCCCTGCAAGGAGATAATATTTTGCCAATGAGGAAAACAAGGTTCAGAGAAACCAAGTAACTTATCCAACATCCAGTGGTATTAAGTGAGGAGTTGAGATTCGAATTCAAACCAGTACCTTTTCCATCACACTATGCTGCCTGGTGTGGCACATTGGTACATTTAGCATGGAGGCCCTCAAGAAGACCTATGTCTGGTGGTGGTAGCCATTCCCCAATATTCTTCTGTGCCCTCTTTCATAACCAATTACTTTAGCCTTCAGTCACCTATCTGAATATGCTTTGAGACTAGCCAGGGTTGTACTCAATATGAAATACATGCATTTAAAGATCCCATAAGCAAACCATCTTTAACTCAGCTCTCCTCTGACAGGAAGGCTGCTTGAACAAGTATTCTCTGTAGAAACTGAGGGAGAAGGTAAAGAAGTGAGTTAGAGAGGTTATCTCAGGTTGGTTGCTTATGCTCCAGGACTATCTCTGGTCCTGAAAAAGCTGGATCTACTATTGTAAAGGGCATAGCCCCTGGCCACTTTCTCTACTCCTGGGACACTGCAGTTTCCCCCATCCTGTCCTGATCCCAGCTAAGTCCAAGGAATCTCCTGGCAGCCTGCTCACTGCCTCTCTTCCCAAGTGACAAGGTGAGGTGCCCAGTGGCCATCACCTTTCTCTGCTCATGAGTGGCAACTTGCACACAAGGCAATGGGAGTTTGGAGGATGTATTCTCTTCAAGCTACTCATATATTTCATAACATGAGTCTACATGGTAGAGTTACCTCATCCTGGATTGCTTGTCCAGGTGGCTGCAGGATCTTGCCAAGTTTTCTCTAGAACACTGTGAGCCCTATTAGGTTCCTGTTTGTCTGAAATTTTCCTCTCCTCTCTGGTGAGTCATTGCTTAACATGGTCAATTCCCTTGTTACTCAAAGTGTAGACCGTAGTTCATTCAATTGCATCGGCACCACCTGGGAGCTTGTTAGCCATGCACAATCTCACCTCCCACTCTAGACTTACTGAGTCAGAGTCTGCATTTACCAAGATCATAACATTTGAAAAGAACTGCTCTTAGATGCCCAGGAAAGTTCAATTCAAAAATTCCATCATCTCCTGAAATCAGTCTCATATAATGAAGGATTGAAGATGATGGTCAGGTGCTACTAGATACTATTACAGTCCAGACTCACTCCTCTACTCAGGCTGTACAAAGTTATTTGAGCGCCAGTTAAATTAGTAAACTTGTCCTAATTCGAGAATATTTACTAGGTCTGTCTTGTAGGCAAAGGTCAAAGTACTGGTAGTGGTGGCATAGAACTCTATGTTGAGAATGTGTTTAGGTTTGGGTTGGATTAGAGGCTGAATTCAGGTTTAGTGGGAATGAGTTGGGATGGATTAGTGGTGTCTGTCATGGACCAAGGGGTGTAGAATGGATGCCTTCCCTATCCTAGGCACTACCTGCTTTCCTGGCACTCATTCTCATTTACATCTCTTGGCAGTTTCCCTACTCAGCCCCTGACATTTCCCAGTAACTCCTGGGACTAAGAACTGGATGACTCCAGACCTGACCATTTGGAATAAGCACTAACTCCAACACCTGCTCACTGCTGTTCAGTGACCACTCGTTCTGGACATTTTCTACTCCATAGTCACAGCTACCTCTCTACATGAAGAAAGCACAAATATACCCTGAAATGGGATCCGCTTCTATGTCTGATCCAGACAGAATCTTGCATGATTCTCTCCATGCAAGGGCTAGGGGAACCATGGTCTTCTTACTGCAGGGTCTAGAACTTCTTTTTTCTTTTCTTTCTTTTTGAGAGAGAGAGAGAGAGAGAGCAAGCAGGGGAGGAGCAGAGAGAGAGAGGGAGACAGAGGATCCAAAGCGGGTTCCATGCTGGTATGCAGGTATAAAGCCTGATGCGGGGCTTGAACTCCTGAACTGTGAGATCATGACCTGAGCTGAAGTCGGATGCTTAATTGATTGAGCCATGCAGGCACCCCTTGGAATTTTTTGTAAGTCCTGGAAACTTGTCCAAGTAACAGGAGCATTACCCCTAATACCACTTTTGCTCAGAACATACCATTCAAGGTTTTAGACACCAAGTCAGTCACCTTTAGCCTCAATCCATTCTGCTCAGTCCAGAACATAATAGGAGTGAGGATAGTCACCAACTGGTATGAAAACATATGACCTCAAATTTCAATAGAGAAGACGCCTGAGGCCACGCCAAGAAGCTAAGAGCTCAGCCTGGGATGCAATGGTAGAAACCTGCCCTCATCTCCCTCTTCGACAAAGTCAGCCACCCAAACTTTCTGCTTCTTGGTCAATAACCCTTTTCTTTTACTTGAAAACAAGCACTTCTAAGGTTTCAAAAACAGAACCTGAGGACACCAAGACCTCTGCCCTGGGGCTGTCCTAAGTTTCCCGCCTTTCCACAGCTGCTCCCCAAATGGGAACCAATATGTACTAAGTGCTATGCAATTTTGTGTATTTTACCTCATTTACACTTCACACAATCCCATCAGGTAATTGTCATCATCCAAATTTACAGACAAATTAAATAACATGTCCAGTCACACAGCTGGTAGGTGGTGGAACTAAAATTCAAACCCTTTCCTACCGGGCTCACGAACTGGTATGGCTTCCATGTTCATTATGTCTGCAGTGAAATTCAGTGACCTCCTTGCTGCCAGTACCTTGTGTTTACTCCTCATCTTACTTAATGTCTTAGCAACATTCGACACAGTTGACTGGTGCCCTCCTTCTTGAAACACTTTCTTCTCTTGGCTTTAGGCAATCTTACTTGCTGATATTCCTCCTACCTCACTGGCTGGTCCTCCTCAGTCTCCTTTTCAGATTCTCCATTTTCTGTTTAATTTCTCAGCTTCAAAAAACTCAGGACTCAGTCCTCGGCTTTTTTTTTCTCCATCTACACTCTGCCTGGGTGATCCCGCCAATCTCCTGGTTTAAATGCCATCCACATATGGAGGTTTCCAAACCTGTGATATTTCTCTGGAAACCCAGACTCGCATAATGAACTTTCTGTTTGATATTTCTACTAAGATCATTAATGGGATTATTGATTTTTTCCCCCCTGAAATATTTGCTTCTTCAATTTTCCCCATAAAAGTTATTAGCATCCAATTACCCAAGCCAAAAACCTAGGAATTTTCTCTAATTCCTCTGTTTCCCTGGCCTTCAGCAAGTCCTAGAACCTCTGCCTCCAAAAGATATCCCAACATCCATTTCTCTCCTCCAATGCCAACACCTTAATCCGTGAGCAGCCCTCGACTGGGTCACTACAGTGCCCTCCCTGCAATCCATTTGCCACATGGCAGCCAAAGGATCTTTCTAAAAACATAAATCAGATCAAGTGACTTCCTTATTTAAAAACCTTTTGGGGCACCTGGGTGGCTCAGTCGGTTAAACGTCCTACTCTTGGTTTCAGCTCACATCATGATGTCACGGTTCGTGGGCTCGAGCCCCACATCAGGTTCCATGCTGACAGTGGGGCACTGCTTCGGATTCTCTCTCTCTCTCCCTCTCTCTCTGCCCCTCTGCTGCTCGCTCTTTCTCAAAATTAATAAATAAACTTAAAGAATTAAAAAATAAAAACCTTTCAATGGCTTGCCATCTTGCTTTGAATAATATTCAAAATCCTTGCCCTCCCTCACAAAGCCTGACCCAATCTGGCCTCATCTCACCCTGCCTTTACCCTCACCCATCACACTAGCTTTTCTTCCTCCCTCACACTCACCAGCAGGTTTCTGTCCGAGGGCCTTTGAATATGCTGTCCACTCTCCAGAATATTCTTCTCCTGGTATTCCCAGGTTGGTACCTTCTGGCCATCAGATGAAATTCCACCTCCTCAGAGAAGCCTTCTTTGACCATCCATCAAAAGTAGCCACACCATCAGCCACTGTCACAATCCCATATTTTAGTTCTCTGCATAGCACTATCTGATCTTTTTTATTCATGAATTTGTTGCCTTATTGTCTTAAGTTCCTCATTATAAGTCAGCCTCCAAAGCCTTCCCTGTCTTGTTCACTATCAAATATATAGTGCCCACAATGGTGTGTAGCACATAGGAGGCTCTCTGTAAATATCTATTAAATGAATAGGTAAATGAATGACCATGGAGACAAATCACTGATGTTTGTAATTCGGAAGGACAAAGCCACAAGGCAGCTTTTGGAGAGAAGAGAGCATGGTGGGCTAGCCCAGCATGGCTCAGGCATATGTTCGGCGGTGGGGGGCGAGGGGGGGGTGCTTGAGAACCTCCTTTGCATCTTCAAGGACAAAGTCCATAGTTGGAATTTACTTCCTTTCTTCTCCCCCTTTCTTATTAGACAATGAGTTTTATTTATTTTTATTTTTTTAATGTTTATTTATTTATTGGGGGGGAGGGGCAGAGAGAGAGGGAGAGAGAGAATCCCAAGCAGGCTCCGTGCTCTCAGTGGGGCTCCATCTCATGAACCATGAGATCATGACCTGAGCCGAAATCAAGAGTCGGAAGCTTAACCGATTGAGCCACCCAGGCGCCCCTTAGAGAATGAATTTTATTTTATTTTTTCTCTTTTATTTATTTGTTTATTTTATTTTATTTGTTTAATTTATATCCAAGTTAGTTAGCATTTAGTGCAATAATGACTTTAGGAGTAGAATCCAGTTATTCATCCCCTACATATAACACCCAGTGCTCATTCCAGCAAGTGTCTTCCTTAATGCCCCTTGCCCATTTAGCCCATCCCCCCACCTCTAACCCCTCCAGCAACCCTGTTTGTTCTCTATATTTAAGAGTCTCTTATGTTTTGTCCCCCTCCCTCTTTTTATATTATTTTTGCTTCCCTTCCCTATGTTCATCTGTTTTGTATCTTAAATTCCACATATGAGTGGAATCAAATGATATTTGTCTTTCTCTGACTAATTTCGCTTAGCATAATACACTCTAGTTCCATCCATGTTGTTGCAGATGGCAAGATTTCAGAGAATGAATTTTATTTATTTATTTATTTATTTATAAGTTTATTTATCTACTTTGAGAGAGAGACAGTGCAGACGGGGAAGGGGCAGAGAGAGGGAGAGACAAAACCCAAAGCATGAAACCTGACATGGGGCTTGAGCTCACGAATCATAGATCATGACCTGAGCCAAGATCCAGAGTAGGACGCTTAACCGACTGAGCCACCCACGCACCCCAAGAATTAATTTTTTTAAGAGTTATACATAATCTCTAACCCTAACAGAGAAATTCTTTTCACATATGTGTATTTCCCTCAAGTCCTTTTTCCATAAATGAACAGAGTTTTCACAGAATTGCAATCATAGGCGATACAGTATTTAGTGGATTTTTTCTTTTTCTTTTTTTTGCTTTGGCTATTGTGTCATAAACATTTTCCAAGCCACTCCAGATCGGCATGTTTTTTTAAATAATATTAATAATAGTTAGCATATATTGAGTGTCCATGATGTGCCAGCTGCTATTCAAACATTATCATGGCTTGTCTTGTTTCATCCTCACAATAATCTTATAAGATAGGTACTATTAGTATTTGCATTCTGCAGAAGAGAAGAGGAGAGTGAAGCAGAGAGGCTAGGCCCGAGGTAACACAGCCAAGAAGTGACATTCTGTTTCCAGAGACGGAACTCTTACCATTATGCTTCACTGTGTCAAGTGGAAGTTACTTCATCATTCTCTGGTTATTGGATATTCATCTGTATTTCTGGATATTTGTCTGTAAAATGGGGGCAATAATGGTACCTCCCTTATAAGGTTGTTGTTTTTTGGATGAAGTGTGTGAAGTTAAAAAAAGAAAAAAACGTTCTATGAGAATGGTTAAGCAAAATGTGGTATAGACATACAATGGACTACTGTGCAGTCTTACAAAGGAAAGGAATTCTGACGTGTCCTACACGGAAAAAACCTCCAAGACATTATGCTAAGTGAAATAAACCAGTCACAAAAAGACAAATACCATGGGATTCCATTTATATGATACTATAGGCTGATGTTTGTGTCTCTCCTAAATTCATATGTTGAAACTCAACCCCCAAATGTGATGGTGTTTGGAGGTGGGGCCTTTGGATTAGGTCATAAGGGTAGAGTCCTCATGAATGAGGGATTAATGCCCTGATAAAAGAGACCCCAGAGAGTTCCCTTGCCCCTTCCACCATGTGAGGACACAGGGAGAAGAGAGCCGTCCATAAGCCAGGAAGCAGGCCGTCTCTAGGTACCTAGTCTGCTAGCGTCTTGCTCTTGGACTGCCAACTTCCAGAACTATGAGAAATGAATTTCTAGTGCTTATAAGCTCCCCAGTCTATGGTGTCACATTATAGTAGCTCAAATGAACCGAGACATAGCAGGTCCTCAGAAAGGTCAAAATCATCAAGACAGAAAGTAGAGCTGTGCTCACCAGGGCCTGGGGGAGGGAGGAGTGGGGAGCTATTGTTTAATGGATATAAGGTTTCAATCTGCAGGACGGGAAGAGTCCTGGAGATGGACAGTGATGATAGTTGCACAACAATAGGAATGTACTTAATGCCACAGAACCGCACACTTAAACATGGTTGAGAGAGAAAAATTTACGTTATACAGTATAAAAATTAGGTGTAAGATATACACACACACATATGACATGTGAAGAGAGGGGGTCTAGGAGAATATACACAAAGCTGTTGCCAGTGGTTGAGGAGAGAAGTGGAAATGCAGTGTAAAGGGGGAAAGTCATTTTCATTCCACGTGTTCCCATGGAGAACGTGCTAGAAATGGACGTTCAGACAAGGAATCCTTCTGTCTTCTACTATGTTGAGTGATTAGCTCACTTGTTTTTGTGCCTCCCTCCTGCACCAGTGCCTAGAAGGCCTACTTCTCTCTAGACTCCAGTGTGGAAATTTGTTTTAAAAATTTTTATTTATTTTGAGAGAGAGACAGAGTGCACGAGCGAAGGGTGGGGGGGGGGCAATGCAGAGAGAGAGGGAGAGAGAGAATCCCAAGCAGGCTCCACACTGTCAACACAGAGCCTGACATGGGGCTCGAACTCACAAACCCTGAGATTTTGACTTGAGCTAAAATCAAGGGTCTGACACTTAACTGACTGAGCTACCAACTGAGCCAACCAGGCACCCTTGAAAATTTATGATAAGGTTTTAAATTCGTACTGCAAGATAGACTTTTTTTTTTTTTTTTTTAACATTTATTTATTTTTGAGACAGAGAGAGACAGAGCATGAACAGGGGAGGAGCAGAGAGAGAGGGAGACACAGAATCTGAAATAGGCTCCAGGCTCTGAGCTGTCAGCACAGAGCCCGACGCGGGGCTCGAACTCACGGACCGCGAGATCGTGACCTGAGCCGAAGTCGGACGCCTAACCGACCAAGCCACCCAGGCGCCCTAAGATAGACTTTTTTTTTTTTTAATGTTTACATATTTACTTTTGAGAGATTGAGAGCACAGGGGGGGAGGGACAGAGAGACAGAGGGAGACACAGAACCGGAAGCAGGCTCCAGGCTCCGAGCTGTCAGCACAGAGCCCGATTGCGGGGCTCAAACTCATGAACCATGAGATCATGGCCTGAGCCAAAGTAGGCCTAAGCATGGCCTAAGCCAAATGCTTAACCAACTGAGCCAACCAGTCTCCCCTCATACTGCAAGATAAATTGCTACTTTTCAAATTGTGAACTTGCAACAGGAGAAGAGAGGATTTTGAATTTGAATTTGACTTGAAAAGTGGGTGGAGAAAGTGGCCACTCCTTCCTTCCTGTTCATTCCAGGCCTTTCTCTACTGGGCTCCTTTATTATTTTTTTTTAAAGTTTATTTATTTATTTATTTTGAGAGAGAAAGAGAGAGCATGAGCAGGAGAGGGGCAAGAGAGAGGGAGAGAGAGAGAATCCCAAGCAGGCTCTATGCTGTCAGTGCAGAGCTCGAATCCTTTATTTTGAAGGGTAGCTAAGACATGCTGAGCTCTTGGTGGGTGGATTGGAGATGGAACACTGCATGTGTCATCTAATAACTACCAGTAGATGGTTGCTGAATGAAGGACAGAGAGCAGTAAGAGAAACTGAAGGAGCAAAGAGGTACTTGGCTTACTTCAAAGGAGCCAAGAGGTACACAGATCTCTGGTAATGGCAACCACACAATGCCATCCCATGGGGATTAAGGACGAGGGCATTGTCTTGGCTGCCAGGGTGTAGCTGAGCCATTCCCTTCTATGTCATGATGGCGGTAGCAGGTGTGGGTAAAGTGTCATCCCCTATTATTGTGAGGAGGAATACGAAGGCTGAGGGGCTCTTGTCTTGGAGATGTTGGCTGATTTGTGGTGTTTTCTGCCTGGCAGTATACAACTGGCCTTAATACTAACACATCAAACATCAACCCAAAGTGGTAGCAATGACTTCAATCACCATGTTTAGGTTCTTAAAAACTTTCCCACAAGGTCAGCCATATCACCTGCAGGTCCCAGTGCAAAATGAAAATGTAAGACCCCTTGTTCAAAATAATATGAAGCATTTCAAGAAGGTGACATCAGAGGAGTAAGTCACACACTGGGGACCTCTAGGCAGGAGTCTCCACACGACTTCTCAGCCTGGGAAGCCGCTCTGCCATCCACATCAATACAGACTCACCCCCCATCTTTCTCTGACTCCTCCATCTCTCATTGTCCTATTCCTCCCACGTACTCTCCGTAAGCCACTTCCTCAACCCACTGTCCCCACCTCCGAGCTCTGAGTCAGTTTTTGCATCTCGCAAACTCTGGAACCCTGTTTCACTAGTTGTTATGGGAAATGCTGCCCTACCTGTTTTCCAATCACTCCCATGGATTGGGATGAGGAGGGGGTGTGGAGGCTTGGTGTGCTCTGATTTCAGTTTGAGCTCTGCAGCTCGTTCCTTCTGAACCAGCCGAGGGCAACAGCCCTTACCACTGAAGCCATTAGCCTTCTTCCAAAGGGAAGAGTCTCCTCTCATAGGATGAATACATATTTCTTCTAGGAGAAAAATATCAACGCTTTTCCTCATAACACCACAGCCCTAGCATTATTATGCTCAAAGAAGCTTCTTTATCCTGTTTTTACTACAGAGAGCCCCACATTAGCTGATTTCCTTTCTGACCGAGCTGTCTGGAAGTTTTCTTTTTTTTTTCTTTTCTTTTCTTTTCTTTTCTTTTCTTTTCTTTTCTTCCTTTTAATTTGAGAGAGAGAGAGAGGGAGAGCGTACGAATGGGGGACAGGGGCAGAGGTAGAGAGAGAGAGAGAGACAGACAGACATAGACAGAGACAGAAAATCCCAAGCAGGCTCCACACTCAGCCCGGAGCCCGATGCAGGGCTCAATCCCATGACCCTAGGATCATGACCTGATCCCATAACCCTGGGATCAAGAGTCGGAGGCTCAAACAACTGAGCCACCCAGGAACCCCTGGAACTTTTCTTAATAGTTCCTCTCTGATTCTCCATTTTTTTTTCTCTGATAGAAAGAGAAAGTTGAGTTTCTGTCATCCCACCACATTGCAATGGGCCAGAGAAAGCAAGGATGGTAAGCCTGATTCTTAGATGTTATCACTGGGTGGGTAGGAATGCATCTGTAATACTTGACAGAATCCTTACTTATAGTGCCGATTATTCCTGATCTGGGGATGTCATGTTGCTGCCCCTTGTCCTTTGGTCACATTTACTTGCCTCCTATCTGGGGGATCAGGGAACATCACCAGGCTCTAAATTCATGCTGGTGGAGTAAGTGGGCCCATGATGTCGCTCCCAAATCCTCTACTTAGTTCTTGCCTGCTTGCTGATCTAGCCCTCCAAAAATATTTTGCCTCATTTCTCATTTCCCAAAGGCCCTCATCCTACAGAATTTTGTCTCCTACACAAACTTGTACACCAACTGAACACCCAACTTCTTCTCAAATCATCGTTGTATTTTTGCTTATTTTCCTTCTTCTCCTTGGGTTGTACTCAGAATCCCTTCCATCTCCTTCAAAACTCTGTTCCACAGACTCCCCTCCCTTTCTGTCTTTGATCTCCAATCCTTCTTCCGGGTACCTCGTTCCTGCACCTGAACCCTCCAAATATCTCCCAGCCTGAAACAACTTTCCCTTCACCCCAACTTGCCCTCGGGTCATCATCACATCTCTTGCCTTCGCTTCACTGCCAAATAACTTGAGCAAATATCCCTCACACTTGGTCTCTACTTCCTCGCCTCCACACATCCTCAACCCACAGCAATCTGGTTTGCTCCCAACCTCTCCACTGAAACCACTCTGACAAAGGCCAATAGCCTCCTTTTGCCAAACCCAGTGGGCGCGTTTCAGTGCTTATCTCCCTTGGCCTCTCTGTGAGTCTCATGTTAATCACCCCATTCTTCACGAGGCTCACTTCTCTGGGTCTCCACACCTTCCTCTCAAGTTTTCCTCCTACCTTCTTGGCATCTCACTCTTTTTCCTGGTCATATCATCCTCAGTCTTGATGGTGACAGAAAGAGAACACCAGTAATTAGAAGTAGGATGTGAAACTTGGGGCCCCAGTGATGCTGCTTTCTGGGAGCTACAGAGGATCTCACCAATTGTTAACCAAGAACTTGGCAAACCAGGACAGAGGTGCCTAAGGAGCTGAAGATTGTGTGTCCAGGTGCTCAAGCAAGTACAACAGGAAATTTGCATTGTCTTTCATCTCTTCAAACTGTCTTCCAAGTTCCCAGAATCCTTCCTATCAGGGTGGAGATATCCACAAAAGAGACACATGGCTCCACAACACTGAATAAATGAAAACAATCCAACCATCCAACACCGAGGATCGAGGGTGAGGAATGACTGATGTGTAGTCTCTCATTCATGCACCATAGGATTAGTATTCTAGCGATGCTTCCCCCCTCTGCTCTACATAGTCATTCCCATTGGCACACAAAGATGCTGTTACTCGTCCTGTCTTTGAAAAAGTAATATCATATCGTATTTGTCTTTCTACATCTGACTTATTTCTGACTTAACACAACGTCCTCAAGATCCATTCATACTGTCAAAAATGGCAGAATATCCTTCTTTCTCATGGCCGAATAATATTCTGTGTGTGTGTGTGTGTGTGTGTGTGTGTGTGTGTGTATCTTATTTATCCATTCATCCATTAATAGACATTTAGGTTATTTCTATATCTTGGCTACTATGAAAATGCTGCAATAAACATGAGAGTTCAAATAAGGTTTTGATATCTTGTTTTCATTTCCTTTGAATATATACACCCAGTAGTGGAATTGCTGGATCCTATGGTGGTTCTGTTTTTAATTTCTTGAGGAACTTCCATACTATTTTTCACTGTGGCTGCACCACTTCACCTCCCCACCCAGAGTGCCCAAGCCTTCCCTTTCCTCCACATCCTCACCAACACTTGTTATGTCTCACATTTTTGATGACAGCCATTCCACCACACGTGAGGTGGTATCTCATTGTGTTTTGATCTGCTACAATTTCTAGAGGAAACAAGGAAACAAACGGAGATGGTGTAATTATTAAAACTTAGAAGAGGGGCCCCATGGAGCTGAAACTCAGATCTCTGAGTCTTTTTTTTGACTGGGCTGGTGCCCCTACATCTGAGGTGGCTCAGAAAGACTTGGGCTGAGACTCTGCCCTAACCAAAGGTGTGTTACCTCTCAGACTCCATTCTGTCACTTGTAACGGAGAAATAATGATGCTGACTCTGTAGGGCTGCTGAAAGGCTAAATCAGGCACCATAAGCAAAGCACTCCCTTCCCTAAAAGGGTAGGGCAACCAGCTGACCGAAGATCAACTTAGTTGTTTGATCTACAGGAATATGACTACACAACAAACAGCTTGGGAAATGTCAACCGTCACATTACTTGATTTCCCTATCTGCGGGGTCAAAGTGACAAAGCAGCAGGTATCCCGGCTGCCATTTATCCTGGGGCAAACAATGAGATGGCCCTTGGTACCAGACAAAGCAGGGACTTTCTCTAGGGAACCTGATGGTGAGACACGGAGCAACCATGAAGAGGGTTCTCATGTCAAGTTGTGATTCCTTATTGGGTTCTGGCTAACTAGTCATATGCCTCCGTTCCATGAGAGCTAAGCCACTTGAGAAGAGTCAGCTAAGGGATCAAAATGTCAGGGTTTTTTTGCTGTAAAGCTGGACTGGAGGCTGTAATTTGGATCTGCTTACTCCTTCTCCCCTTCCACCCAGGTGAGCCCGAACCATGACCTTAACTGCGACTGTAACCACAATTCTAATCATAACCCTTTCCCCACCCGGCCTGAGACAACTGTCAGGCTCCAGGACAGGCCTGGCTACTGGGCCCACGAGGGAGAGGACAGCACTGTGTCCTGGTGCAGTCCGGAGGGAGAGCGAGCCAAGGAGGGCAGGGCGACTTCATTCTTGTCTACGAGACTGCCCTCTGTGGGGAGGAAGCTGGAAGGAGGAGGGTGCAGCCCCCTGGCCCCTGTGTCGGGAGAGGGACTGTGGCATCCTCCCTGACAGCACTCCCAGCCTTCTGTCCCCTCATCACTGTGGCTCTGCCAGAGCTGTGGGGCCTCCAGCCCCTAGGGGCGCAGGTCCCAAGGTGGATTCCAGGTTCAAGCCCAAGCAACAAGCACAACAGCCACAGGACTGGCGCTGAGGACGGAGGGTGGGCACTCCTCCTAAGATGTAGGACAGGCTGGCCTGGGAGCACTGACGCCGTGGCATTGCAGGGTGGCCTGCGGGAAGTAGCCGTGTGTGTGCATGTCCGCGTGTGCACGGGCGTGCGAACTAGAAGAGTGCTGGCACTAAAGCACTGTCCCCTGGCACTCATTTCTGCAGCGGGTCCTGGCTCCCCGAGGGTGACATTAAAGGGAGAACACCCACCATCGTGAGGAACAGGAGGGTGAGCATCTGCGGCGGCAATCAGAAGACACGGCGCCTCAACCTACACTGAGAACTTGGAGGTGCTGCGGGGATCCAGAGGGGGAGGGCGATGGCAGGGGGCTGTGCTCAGGGTGGCATGGTGGCCACCTTCAGCAGCCAGTCTTCCCTGTGGCCAAGCAGAGAGGCAGGCACAGGTGGGGCCCGGGGGTCAACACCACCCTTCTGGGCTTTTGGGATTTACCAGAGTAGGTAGGGGAAGGAGGGGGGCGGGGGAAGGACTCCTTTGTAAACAGTCTTAGAATCATCCCATTTGAATTTTAAAAGAAATCTGACCTTATTTGTAATGCCAGCTGTTACAGTGGTACATAGCAGGTGCTTAGTTTGTTTTGCTTATCTTTCACCTTGAAATTCTATTTTTTTTCTGATTGCATAAATAATACATAACGATTTTTGATAATGAGGACTACAGTTTACCCTTGAACAATGCAGGTTTGAACTGCATGGGCACACTTAGACGTGGATTTTTTTGATAAATACAGTACACTACTGCAAATGTGTTTTCTCTTCCTCTCTTCCTTGTGATTTTTTTTTTTTTAAGAGACAGAGAGAGTGCACACGTGGGGGTGGGAAGAGAGAGAGAGAGAGAGAGAGAGAGAGAGAGAGATCTTAAGCAGTCTCCACGCTTAGGTGGAGCTTGATCCCACGACCCTAGGATCATGACCTGAGCTGAAAATCAAGAGACGCTCAACCATCTGAGCCACCCAGGTGCCCCTCCTTGTGATTTTGTTAATAAGATTTTCTTCCCTCTCACTTCTTTATTGTACGAAGGCAGTATATAATACACATAATATACAAAATACATGTTAATCAACTGTTTATATTATTGGTAAAGCTTCCAGTCAACTGCAGGCTGTTAGTAGTTCATTTTGGGGGAGTCAAAAGTGAGATGTAGATTTTGACTGTGCAGGGTTTGGTGCCCCTTAACCCCTGTGTTGTTCAAGGGTCAAGTGTATTCATATAAATATCTGAACAAAAAGAGTCACCTAAAATGGCACCACCCTAAGCTAGTCACCATCAATGTGGGTTATCACCTTCTCTTGCACCTCCTTGTGCATTTATATACATACATGTGTATACATTTCATAAATTCATAAATGTATAAATTTCATAAATGAGAGGGCATTATTCACTTTTTTAATCAATCACCAACCTTCTGCTCTCATTCCCTGACCCTATCCACACCCCGCAGGCAGCCCTTGTTCACAATCTGGTACGAACCTGTGCTTTGCTGTTTGTAGCTATCTGCTATTGGTCTTTGTTTTGTCAAATGAGGCCACCTGTTTCCTCGCATCTGGCTTTTCTTGGTCAGCAGCACTCCTGGAAATCCCTCCAAGGTCACCCGGAAGGGCTCCAGCTCCTCTTCGATGGCTCCTGCATGGTCTGTGGCAAGTGATGTTAAGTTGGCATTTCTCCACCCACTTTCCCCAAGGAGTCTGACCCTCGCAGATGCAGAAGAAATCTGAACCCACGTGGTAGTGCAGCGGGAGACCAGGAATCGCCCAGACTGAGGACCTACTCTCCTTAGTACCTGGTAAGCACAAACTCAGAAGATTATGGGGGAAAAGCCTTTTAAATAACAATGATGGGGATGCTGCTGCTGACAGTGACTAATAGTTGCATTTATTGGTTTTGACTTTCTTGCGGACTTTGTTGTTTTTTTTCCTAACTTTACTTTTTCCGTAAGTAATGCCTTCCCATGGTTCAGAATCCCCAAACGTACAAAGGGTACACAGTGAAAAGATCCCTTCACACTCCTGTCTCCTAGCTGCGTGGCTCCCCACCCCACAAAAGTACCATTAGTGGGCACTTTCTACATTAGTAAGAATTTTGATTTTCTTGGGGTGTCTGGGTGGCTCAGTCAGTTGAGCATTCACTTCTGGATTTTGGCTCAGGTCACCATCACGTGGTTTGTGAGTTCGAGCCCCACGTCAGGCTCTGCGCTGGCCTGCTTGGGATTCTCTCTCCTTCTCTCTCTCTGCCTCTCCCTCGCTCTCTCTCTCAAAATAAATAAACGTTAAAAAAAAGAATTTAAATTTTCTTTATTCCATTTACTCATCCAACCAGAGTAAAGTAGGTAGTAGGACAGTTAGCATTCTATGTTACAAATGAGGAAGCTGAGACTCCAAGTTTCAGACATTAAGCACAACCTGGATGGGGATCCCCAGTCTATCAGACCCCAGGCCCACTGGGCCGGGTTTTCTTCTCATTGAATGAGCTCACGGTGTGGCTCCATGAAAGGAAGCCGATCGTAAGTCCCGGTCTGGAGTGAGTGCTCATCTCTCCCACTGATTCATCACTTTAGCAGGCCTGGATTTTTCTCCTCCGAGTCTTATTGTTTTTCTTTTTTTCCTACTGCAAGAGCAGAGCTGACTCCCTGAGCAGTGGGATGTGGCCAAGCCAAGGACTGTCCCACCTACGTTTTGCAGCATCTGGAGCTTCTGGAGAAAGCCGGTGCTTGTGCAGCTGGGCCCCTTGTGTCTTCTATCTGCCTGGTGTTTGCCCTGAGGGCTCAGGATAGAGGCCGTCTGTTCCTGCATCTGTTTGCCTACCTCTGCCAAGAAGCCTTTCCCAATGCCCCTTGATAGTCCCCTGATGCTCAGTTGAGAAAGATCACCTAGGCTTTCATGGGCTTCTTCTATCTGATCCTCACAACAAGCTTATGAGACAGGCATGAGGAAACTGAGGCTCAGAGAGGCCAAGGGACCACCTCAGGACTCCACAGCATGCAAGTGGCCCCATTAGGACTGAAACCAAAGTTTTCTCAGGCCAGTTCCCTGCTCGATCTACTGTACTGGCCACCTCTATGGAACGCCCATGCCCTTTGCTTCTGGCTCTGGTGCACAGGCAGTACTATATAGAGGTTAAGGTCGTGGATTTGGGGATTAGCAGACTGGGGTCGGGGCCTGGCTTTGACACTTGCCAGCTCTATAGCTCAGGACATGTTCCCAATTTCTCTAAACGTTGGCCAGCCAAAAAGCAGAGATGATAAGATTTGACTCATAAGGTCCATGTGAGGCACAGCGAGAAAACGAGACCATGTACACAGCACTCTCATCACAGGCCTTGGTTGGATGTGAGCAGTAAAGGCTTTCTCTGAGGATTTTAAAAACTGACTCATTAGCTCCAGTTCTCCTTCCTTGTGCTTGGCAGACAGAGGCCTACTCGCCAATCTTTGAGCACGGTGCAGTGTTTTGCACAGAATGGCTGATATTTTGAGCTGGAACTCAAAGGGTGATGAGTCAAAAAAACAAGGGAGAGGCTGCCAAGGCCAGTAGGTGTGAGGGTGCTGGCATTTTCTCAGAATGATGGCTCTTCCCATGTGCTTGGACCTCACAGGTGGCTGGAGGGGGTGTGGAGAGAGATAAGCCTGGAGAAGTAAAGAGGAACCAGACCCATACCAGGGGCGTAAAAAGGAGAAAAAAATTAGCTTGTGGCCTAGTGGGTCCAGGATGGGGATCAAACCAGACCTCCGCCTATTTTATTTTAGGCAAGATGGAAAAGAAATAGAACTTCCCGGGGGCCCCCAGCTACCCCACAACTGATTGGCAAGAACAGAATTTTTGTTGTTGTTGGAAGAACTCATCTGTTTCTCTTCCCAATTGCAAGTTTCCTTATGGATCTTTCTGATTTCCCTAGATTTTCCGGTCTACTCTTCCCACTGCTAGGATAATTCCAGATAAAGATGATCTCTTCTGAATTTAGGAGTAGGAATACTTAGGAACATTCAGCTGTAAAATCAGAAAGGTTTTGATTATTGAGGAGAAAGATCACACTAAAACAACCAAAAACAAGGAAACTAACCAAAAGCTGCCTCTGCTTGGTCTGTGTGTAACACGGCAATACAAATGTGTAAATTTCTTCCTAAAACCAGAGAAGGGAAATTCTCTAAAGTTTATATTGAACAAGAGATGGTATTTAGAACATAACAACAAAGTGCTCATGATTTTTTTTTTTTTTATTGTTTATTTTTGACAGAGAGAGCACGCACAGGGGAAGGGCAGACACAGAGAGGGAGACACAGGATCCCAAGCAGGCTCCAGGCTCTGAGCTGTCAGCACAGAACCGTGAGATCATGACCTGAGCTGAAGTCGGACACTTAACTGACTCAGCCACCCAGCCGCTACCATGGTTTCTAATTTTACATATAGACCATGTCGACAGCACTTGCTTTTTTTTGCCACATTCATTAGGTTATTCTCATGCAGGTAAAAATATTCCTAAGCATAACCTAGTATCCCCAGGCCTTGCCAACCTGCAGGTGGTCTTGGGGTTATCCTGAAAATACAGTGTTTTTAGTCTATGCCTATGACAGACAGAATAATGGTCCCCCCAAAGAGGTCCACCTCCTAATCCGCAGAACCTGTGACTATGTTAGGTTACACGGCAAATGGGAATTAAGGTTGGGGATGGAATTAAGATTGCCAATCACTGGTCAGAACATTAGGGGATAATCCAGGAAGGCCGAATGTAATCACGAGGGTCTTGATAAGAGGGAGACAGGAGTATCAGAGCTGAAGGATTTGTGAAAATGGAAACAGAGGCCTGAATAATGTGGCCACAAGCCAAGGGATTTGGGTGGCTTCTAGAAGATGGAAAAAGCAAGGAAAAAAGGATTCTCCTTTGCACTCTCCAGAAAGGAGCGCAGCTCTGTGACACCTTGATTTTAGCCCCATGAGACCCTCTGACTTCCAGATCTGTATGATAATAAATCTTTGTTATTTTAAGCCACTGATTTTTCAGTGATTTGTCACAGCAGAAATGGGAAACTAATATAATGCCCTTACTTGCTGATGCAGGAGCTGAGCCCTTTCCACCCACTGGGAGTCTCGTGCTTATTCTGGACAGACGATCCTGGGCTGACTCATGTAACTCACAAACACTTCCCCCACATTCTTCCACTCCAGCTCCTTCAGTGACCTGTGATGCCCACGTTGCCTTTGACCATGTTTTCTCACTGAGGCAGGGATCTCTTGGGAGCACCCAGGCCCATCCCCAGGGGATCATCTTATACGACACAGAGCATCACATGCTGGGGTTTCCAAAGTGGCACCGTCCCTGCCATCATCACTTTAAACTTCACCATTGTCCCTGAAGGAAGTGGAAAGAGATTGCTTCCCACACCTCATGCTTCGCTGGGGCATCTGGTTTCAAGGGGCGGCTGTTCGTATCTCTGTACAACATGGGAAGCCTGCATCCCATCTCCTCTGGAGAAAGAGTAGGATCTATCCCATCCCCGCTCTCACCGAGAACACTCTTGCTGTGACCTCTTGGGCTCCCTCAACCAGATGCCCTCACATACATGAACCCCCCTTCTCCCCAACATCCACTCTCGCCAGACATGCCAGATACATTTTCATCCCTGCGAAGCCACAGGGATGCCCTGCCAGGGCCACAGAAGAGCTTTAGAGTTTTACTTGCCCCATCCCGCTCCCTAAGCCATGTTTCTAGAATCTTCATTTCCTCAGCCACCGTGGGGTTTGAGCACCTTGGCCGGCCAGTAGGGAAGGGCCACTGAAATGCTTTGCTCTGGAGAAGGCGGATCCCATCACTCCCTCTGCAGCTGGGCACACAGAGCATTGAGACCTCAGCGTCTTGCCCCCATGTGCCCTCAGAGACTTATTCGCCAAGCAGCCTTTTCTGGGGAGAGGTGAACGCGTGGCGGGAACTAAATATCATTGCCAGCCCCACCCCCTGCCATTATACCACTCCCCATTAACCTCACCTGCAAAGCTGTTCAACCCTCATCCCTGATGGGCTTCAGGAACAGGCAGGAGTGACCCTGGGCCCCATCCCAGCTCCAGTCTCTCTGGCGGGGCCCCAGGTGGCTGTTTTGGCCGATAGAGCAGTCCCAGGAAGAGGAGGGGTCCCCTGCAAGCTGGGCTCACCAATCAGACCCTGTCTTTGCAGCTAAGTCTCTTGTGGAGCTCATTTGCATAATTTGGTTCAATATTTACTGAGCCAACCTCATTTTCTGGGCTGTCTGCATGGCCGACAGCTGGGAAGGCTGCAATTACCGTATTACACGCGCGCAGGGAAGCCACGGAGAGCGCACAGTGAGAGGCGGCTTCCAAACAAATGGCCCTAGGGGAGTCCCCGCCCGTGGTCTACCCCATCCCTGCAGCTGGAAGGCTGCCTGGGCCACAGCTGCAAGCCAGGCTGCACCCAGGCGCAGCTGACAACAACAGCAATGGCAGCAGTAACAGTAGGGCGTACTTTCCCTTAAGCCAATCATCGGAGCTGGCTTCTGTTGGGTGCTTTGGTGTGATCATCGGGCTTTCTTCTCCAGATGGGATTTCTCACTAATCCTCACTGCGGTCCCAGGAGAGGGGCCATCAGCAAGGCCTGTTTCAGGCCACTGTGTGGCCAAAAGGAGACCGATAGGCCAGGAAGAGACTTCGCTTCAGGCCCAGCTGGATTCAGGGTGTGAGTGATGTCATCGAGACTCAGTTTTTCTCCAGTGAAGTGCACCCTCACACAGTTTCAGGGGGCAACAGTCTGAGATCAACTGCCAGAGGCCTGAAGGTCACTCGGATTGGACAAGCAGGGAAAGTCGCTTCTCCAGGGCTGCCCCTCTGTGACACACAACAGAGGAAGGTAAGGTAGGCAAGGATCTGAGAGCAGACAGGCCAACAGTCATGGACTCTGCCCCTGGAACGTAGGTTCGTTTAAGGCAGGGGCCGCTGGTGTTTACTCCCCAGCATCTAGGAATATCTGAACATGAGAGGCTTTCAAATAAATAGGCTGATTCTTGCTTCTGGATGGATTTAACATACTTGAGGCTTTGGGTAGACAGCCATTAAATGTGGATAAAAATAGCCAGCCCAGTTTGGTTGGGATGATTAAATGAGAAAATAGAAGTACACATGCCTAAAATTATAGGTCACACTTAATAGGGGCTCCATAAAGGACCGTAGACTTCATGAACTCATCCCTTTTCCAGCCATACTTGACCATGGTAATCAACCCAGACAGACAATAGTTGCCTGTGGATTACTTGTGTCCCCCAAGATAATAAAGTAGTTTTTAAAAATAATAACGCTAACCATTTTTAGCATACTTCGCCATTTACAATGCACCTTTACAATAATGATCTCATTTGAATCTCTCTAAACATCCATGGTAATCATATGATAATTAATGCTAGTTGAGAGCTCGTCCATGCCAGATACAGTCCTGGATGCTTGTCTTTATTGATTCCCTTCATCTTCACAAGAGCCCTAAAGAGTAGGTGTTAGTCTCCCCATGTTACAAATGAGGAAACAGAGGCAATGGGAGGTTAAATAACATGATGGTGGTCACATAGCAGATAAACAGCAGAGACCCAAATCATCTGGCTTCAGCGTGCCTTCTTTTAACCACTAAGCAAGATGCTGTTCACACTGGTTCCATGAGAAAACTGGACGTGGAATAATGCAAAAGTCTCACAAGTAACTGGAAAGTGGCAAAGGTGGGAACGGAGAGCAATAATCCGGATCTTTTCTGCGTTCCAGCCAGTAAAGCTTGGTCTCTCTCATTCCATAGCATATAGATCATGTGCTCAGAGTGCCACAGTGTTCAGTGGACAGCTGCCCATGGGGCTTGGGACCCAGAGCGGACACACAGCAGGGATCAATGAGGCAGCTGAGTGGTGTGGGGGCAAGAACAGGAATCCCCTACTGAACTCTTTTCTTCACAGCAAACCTGCAGGGCCAGGGACCCTGGGTGGTGGGCAGGTCAGAGAGGAGGGGTAAGCTAGCGGGCAGGGCCAAGCCTGAAGACGCTCTGGGTGCCCTGAGACAGCACCCCGCCCCCAGACACACAGGAAAGCACCAGGAAATGTCTGATGGGCGAAATCAAAACAAGCACATTACTGAGTTGGACCCGGTGGGAGTTTTCTCCACATGCCAGCAGAGAGGAGACACAGAGAAAACAGTGAGCCAGTCGGCATGCCACATTCTGGGGCTGCCCACACACACCTGGGGCAGTGAATGGCACCCGAGGGCCTCCCAGCCACAGAAGCTTTTGGGAACGGCAGGCAGTGAGGCAGACAGGTCAAAAGTTTACACCTAAGAGTCTAAATCTGTGGGATGCTAAATGCAAGGTAGTATCTTGGATTTGATCTTGGAACAGTAAAAGGATATCAGTGGAAAGCCACGTAAAGTCTGTGGTTTAGTTAATAGTAACATAACCCAGCGTTATTTTCTCAGTTATGGCAAATGTACCATGCTTGTGCAATATGTTAACAGCTGGGGACACTGGGCGAAGGGTGCACAGGGATCTCCGCATTACCTTTTCCTGAAAGTTTAAACTTCCCAAAGAATTTCATTAACATTTTTTTAAATGTTTACTTCTTTTTGAGAGAGAGAGAGAGAGTACACAAGCAGGGGAGGGGCGGAGAGAGGGAGACAGAGGATCCGAAGCAGGCTCTGTGCTGACAGCAGAGAGACCGATGTGGGGCTAGAACTCACAAACGGTGAGATTGTGACCTGAGCCTGAGGTCAGATGCTTAACTGACTGAACCCCCCAGGCGCCCCTTATTCAACTTTTTTTTTTTTTTTTTTACATCTCTAGATGGAATCTCAATTCCGTCACATGCTGTGCAACCCTGACTAAGTCATTTAAGCACTCCGTGCCTCAGTTTCTTCATCTTGCATGCAAACATGGGGATAATGATGGTCCCTGCCTTTGAGTATGTATGACATTTAGCCTCATCTGACACTGTAAATACTCAATGACTGCTTTCCCGGGTTGTGGTAGACATGGGGATGGCTTCTAGAGCCCCCTTCATGGAAGCACTTGTCAGGGCAGCCCTGCCTGAGGTCATGCCCTTTCCAGAGGAGAGTGATGGGGCGAGGGTGTGGTGTAAAGACCCTGTCACTTCACCCAGATGCGGGATAGCTCTGCCCTGGGGAGGAGGTTCGCTGCAGGACTCCCCGTGGGCCGGCCCAGGCTGTGTCAGGCCTGGTCACAGTTGATTTCCCTTGCTCAATCCCTCACAGGCATTGATTTCCTGATCCACATCTTGCCCCCCAACCCTGAAACCCATTTTGTTGTTTGCTTGTAAGAACCTTACCTGCAGCAGTTGGTGCTTGCTGGGAGTGGTCCAAGAAAGCAGGTGGTTCGATGGGGGCTTGGGAGCTGTGCTAATCCCTCTCGGCTGGCAAGGAGGACCCCATCACTGGTGGGGGTGAAGCAGAGGCAGGTCCTGGTGCAAGGTGGCTTCCAACTGTTACAACTTGTCCCAGTGCTGAACTGGATGGTGCACCTGCGGGTGGAGTGTGTTAGCAGGCAGTGAGTGCATCAGGCATTTGAGACTTGGGGGTCAGTGGGGAGAGTAATAGTGGCTCTAAAGATCACAATATTAGATGGCCATGGTAAGCATTATGGAGGCTCCTACAGAAAGATAATGAACAGCCGAGGCATAGAAGCAGGTAACAGAAAACTAGAAATGGAAGCCACAGGGCCTCTTTAATTGCATCCAAGGAAACTTCCATACTCCACAGAAGGAAAGGGGAATGAATTCAAGACAAGCCTGAAATAGTCTCAGTGTCCAAACTTCAAAGGCAGTTGACTACCCAACCAAAGCAAGTCTGTTAGGCCAAGGCCAAGGTCAAGGCTTGGGATCCCGGCAATGGGATAGGGACATCAGAGTGGATGCCTCTGAATGTTTCAATTTCCCAGACTCCTCTGAACCTTCTGAACCAGAAGCATGGTCCAGTCTTCGCCTCCCCTCAAGACAATATGGAGGCCTCTACCTGCAAAGCAACATGTACTTCCCTACCCGCAGGGCCCACCTCAACCTCCTCTTCCCCTTTTGGAATCTTCTTTAAGAAATCCTTACCTTCCCTGAGGTTAAAAGAATGTTTGTATTCCTTTCCACTCCCTGCCCCCCCTCCTTCAAATCAATACAGCTTTTATTGTGTCTTTAAAATATCACAAATAAGTCTGAAAAATCATCCGGCATCTTGCTGTTTTTGTAGCGGAACAACTTAGATCTTATTCATTAGCCTGCTGCACCATTCCTTCCTCAGAAACATAGATATCATCCAAAACGTTTCTGATATTCTTGTTTTCAACTGTTGTGACTTATTGAGTCAAAACAGCTGAGCGTGATACAAGTTCAACATCATTTCCCTCAAGAATCAACTCCTCTTACTGGGCTTGGGATACTGAACAAGAAACACCTGGCCTCATCCAAACCCTAGATATTTTGGATTTCTGTAAGAGAACCATTCTGCTGAATAACAACGTTGATGGGGAAGTGAGCATTCACAGACCTCATTTTGTAATGGAAGCCTAGCGTAACGCCCTTGACCATGTTCTGTACGTGACTACAGATGGTGCAAATGGTAGCCAGTTCTTTTCTGTTTCCCCACCACTTGTCAACTCGGAGCCTCTTCTTTTTCTTTCCGGGGAGAGTGAGTTCTATATTGATGTGATTTCAGTCCCTCTGCAGGGTTCCTCTGGGGCCCTTCCCAATAACAGTGTGTCCCTTCAGAGTGATGTTGACATTCTCTGCAATGTCAACAGTCTGATTGCTGAGAATGGTCTTCATTCTTCATCTCTTGCAGTAGATGTGGCAAAGAGAGCTGTTCATATTCCTTTTATTAGTTTTTTCCCAGCATCCAAAATCTTATTATTTATTTATTTATTTATTTACTTACTTTTTTACTTTAGAGAAAGAATGCAACCATGGGAGAGGGGCAGAGGGAGAGAGAGAAGGAGAAAGAATCCCAAGCAGGCTCCACACCCAGCACAAAGTCTGATGTAGGTCTCGATCCCATGACCCTTGGATCATGACCTGAGCGCAAATCAAGAATTGGACACTCAACCGACTGAGCCACCCCCAAATCTTTACAATAACAAGGCAGGATCTGAAGTTAGTTTTTGTAGTGATGGTGGACCAGATGGCCTGTGGTGCACGCGGACCTCCAGCCCTTGCAGCACTGATAAGGTTTGGTGGGGCTGCGTGTGGTTCACAGGGCCTTGTTGATATGCCTGTACACCTCTGGGCCTTTTTGAGGATCAGAGAACAAGATGGGGCCACAGCCCTGGAAGGAGTCCAGTGCCAACTTGTTTAAGGTGAAAATCTTGCTCCTGGCCCTGAGGATGTGGCTCACGTGCAGTGTGCACACCTTCCATTTGGGGGCCACCTGGATACACATGTCATCTGTTATGGTCCCTACCAGCACAGCTGTTTTGTCCTCCTGGCAGAAAGCTTCATCTTCTTGGTCATCAAGGAAAGGGACAGAGGCCACCAATTGGTGCAACTCATGAACAACCTCTTTAGCAAAAGTTGGTTGAAGGTAGAGCTGTTTGTCCAGCCAGAGATCTGTACAGATTTACCAATAGTCTTAGGTGGATGTCCTGACTCTTGGGCTCCTTATGCCAAATGTTTCGGTCCTTGTTGTGGTGGAGGTGACCTCCCATGATGGTGCCTCCTTCTCAACCAGGTCCGTAAAGAACTTTTATGTCTGTACAGTACCTTTCACATTTAGGTCTTTAGCCAACTGAAGATAACTGAAGACACACACACACATAAAAGGTGATTTTATTTTTGTCTGGTTAGAAGCCAATTTCCCCCAACCCTATTTATTAAAGATTCCATCCTTTTCCTCTGATCTTTTAAAAAATTTTTTATTTTAATATTTTATTTTTGGGAAAGAGCGAGAGTAAGTGCACCAGCAGGGGAGAGGGTCAGAGGGAAAGAAAGAGAAAGAGAGAATCCCAAACCCCAGTGCAGGGTTCGACTCTATGACCCTGGGATCATGACCTGAGCAGAAATCAAGAGCTGAAAGTTCAACCAACTGAGCCACCCAGGTGCCCCTCCATTGATTCTCGATGTCACTTCTTTCATATGTCAAACTCTAAAGTATTCCTAGATCTGTTTCAGGATGTTATGTTTTCTTCTATTTTTCTGCTTTGTCTTGTGCCTGCTTCTTTGCTATGGCTTTGTAATACATCTTAATAACTGGCGAGTAAGGTAAGTGTAAATGATAACTATTATCATTACAGATGAGGACACTCAAGCTCAGAAAATTTAAGTGTGTTTGTCCAAGATCACACAGCCAAACCAGAATTTGAACCCAAGTCTGCATTATTTAAAAGACTGGGCTCTTTCACTCCACCAGGCTATCCTCAGAGTTGTCTCTTTCCCGAGAAAAGGTTGGGAGGGTATTTTGATTGCATTGGCTTCGTTCGTCCAGCATCAAAGGAGGTCATGTTCTTCCCAGGAGGAACTGACATTTCTTTTTGGCTCCTGGAACCAAGGGAGAAGCCACATTATCTGCCACTGTTGCCTTATCCTTGGGAGCACCCAGTACGGTAGAGACAGCCAGCCTTGAGCTCAGGGCCCAGAGAAATAGCCCTCTGGTTAGTGGGCTTCATGCTTCCTGTATGGTGGCTGCAAACACCGTATGAGAAACCATGTAATTATCTTTCTCTTTTTGAAAATAGATCTGACCATATCTGTCTCCGTTGCTTAAAACAAAATAAAGAAATGACACTACACACCCACCCCCCAACCAGCCACCAAGAAAAAACAAAACCTGCAGTGGGTTCACAGTGAAGCAATAGGCTGAAGACTCTTGTTGTTTGTGTTTCTTTTGAGTCAAGAAATCTCTTTTTTTTCCTGTAATACAATCATATGCAGAAGCCCCAATAAAGTGTAGCTTTATTAACATGTAGCTTTTAAAGTCTAAGTGTAGATCTGTTCAGTTTCCTTCTGTGCCTGGCACCCAGTAGGTGTTCAGTAAATACTTACGGATTTCATGATGTACACTTGGGGGCCTGCCCATCGAACCCATTTGACACCCACTGCCCTTGAGGTCAAGTGTGAGCCTCCATTATGGCACTTAAGAGCCTAAACTTGGCCTAGTCCTAACTTCACCTCCCACCTCTTAGACTGAGGCTCAAGCCACACTAACCATCTCATCATTCCCAAATTTGCCTGGTCCTTTGTTGCACCTGTGCCTTTGCAAGAGGCAGTCTCTCAGTCGGGATTGTCTTTTCCTCCCATCCCCTGCTGTGTGAACCACCAAACCTTTGTAGCCCAGCTCATATATCCCCTGCTCCAGGAAGCCTCCATTGATTTCTTGTCAACTACCTTGTATGCCCCACCTTTATGCTGATTATGCACCTGCTATCAGACTTGTCCTGGCCTCGTAAAGCTCTGTCACAGAACTCTTTGAGGAAGGGCTTGGGCCCTTAGTCTTCA
Organism: Neofelis nebulosa; assembly: GCF_028018385.1. Lineage (NCBI taxonomy): Eukaryota > Metazoa > Chordata > Mammalia > Carnivora > Felidae > Neofelis > Neofelis nebulosa. The sequence continues at coordinate 26,329,954 of NC_080793.1, forward strand.
TCCTCAGTCTAGTACTTGGTCTGGCTCTTAGTGCTCAATAAATATTATGTGAATACATGAATGAAGAAGTGAATCAATACATGAATATGAAGACACTAGTCAACCCGTTGGAGGTCTGTCATTGAATGATCTAGCCCAGGACAGCCCTCCCAGATGGACCAGCAATGGCAAACACCTAGTCATGTGTGTCAAGCCCCAAGAAGGTGGCTGTATCTATGTCATAGGCTGGAAGAGGTAGGAATCTATGAGGCTGGGTTCTGACCATCTATAGCTCATAAGTGGGAGCCTATCAAGAGTCCGTTCTTGGAGAGGTAGGAGCCTCTTCCTGCCCAAGGACTCCTCTCTTCCAGCACCCACCCTTCCCTCTCTGTTCCCTCCCTAAGACCCGGGCCTTAAGAAACTGTTCCTACCTCCATAGCCTGTGGACAGCCCTGGGGAAGAGCCCCTTCCACATCCTAAGTCCCAAGTTTCCTTTGGAATCTTGCAGTTGGCTCTTCATGGGCAGATACCAATGGCCCTTGTCATCTCGGAGAACTTGCCTGAGCCTCCTTCCCAGATGGTGATCCTTTTGGAGGTCTTGGGTCCTGCCTCATTAATCATTTTCTCTGCTGGCCCATGGAGGTGCCTAGTGCTGGGCTTTGTCTTAGAGGCTCAATGAATATTAAATACCCAGCAGATCTGTGGGAACGCAGAAAGGTCACCAAAACCATCAACAAGCTCTAGCCTGGTCTGGAGCAGGGGCAGAGCCATGAAGAATTCTGCTCTAAGGGGAGACATGGTAAACAGATAGTGACAGTGTGGTCGGCTATATACATGGATATGCGTTCAGTAAGCACCAACTGCATGCCAGACACTAGTTGCTATCATACATGGTAAGGTCTTGCTTATAGGATTGTGGAAGAGCAAGTATAAAGATCCCCATTTTTTGGATGAAAGACCTAAATGTGAGACAGGAAACCATCAAAACCCTAGAGGAGAAAGCAGGCAACAACCTCTTTGACCTCGGCCGTGGCAATTTCTTGCTCGACACATCCCCAAAGACAAGGGAATTAAAAGCAAAAATGAACTACTGGGACCTCATCAAGATAAAAAAAAACTTCACTGCAAAGAGACAACCAACGAAACTAAAAGGCAACCAACGGAATGGGAAAAGATATTTCAAATGACGTTATCAGATAAAGGGTTAGTTCCCAAAATCTATAAGGAACTTACCAAACTCGAACACCCAAAAAACAAATAATGCAGTGAAGAAATGGGCAGAAGACATGAATAGACACTCTTACAAAGAAGACATCCAGATGGCCAACAGACACATGAAAACATGCTCATCACTCATCATCAGGGAAACACACATCAAAACTACAATGAGATACCACCTCACACTGGTCAGAGTGGCAAAAATGAACAACTCAGGCAACAACAGATGTTGGTGAGGATGTGGAGAAATGGGAACCCTCTTGCACTGTTGGTGGGAATGCAAACTGGTGCAGCCACTCTGGAAAAGTGTGGAGGTTCCTCAAAAAATTAAAAATGGAATTACCCTATGGCCCAGCAATAGCACTACTAGGAATTTATCCAAAGGATACAGGAGTGCTGATTCATAGGGGCACATGTACCCCAATGTTTACAGCAGTGCTTTCAACAATAGCCAAATTATGGAAAGAGCCCAAATGTCCATCAACTGATGAATGGATAAGAAGATGTGGTTTATATATACAATGGAATACTACTTGGCAATGAGAAAGAATGAAATCATGCCATTTGCAGCAATGTGGTTGGAACTGGAAGGTATTATGCTGAGTGAAATAAGTCAGTCAGAGACAGATATCATATATTTTCACTCATATGTGGAACTTGAGAAACTTAACAGAAGACCATGGGGGAAGGGAAGGGGAGAAAATAGTTAACAGAGAGGGAGGCAAACGATAAGAGACTCTTAAATACAGAGAGCAAACTGAGGGTGGATAGGGGAGAGGGGGAGAGGGGAAAATGGGTGATGGGCATTGAGGAGGGCACTTGTTGGGATGAGCACTGAGTGTTGTATGGAAGCAATGAACCACAGGAATCTACCCCAAAAGCTAAGAGCACACTTTACACATTGTATGTTAGCCAATTTGACAATAAATTACGCTAAAAAAAATATTTTCTCTAGGTCTGTTAAAAAAAAAAGATCCCCATTTTTTTAGATGAGGAAACTAAGGCTTACAGAAGTAAGATGATTTCACAGTTAAATGAGTATCAGAGCTGCAGTGAGAACCCACATCCCTGTGCTGTAGGAACATAGAAAATAAAAGCCATTCCCTGTTGTTTTTTCCATGGTGGGGGGCGGGGGGGGGGGAGAGGAAGCATCCGGGAGGGCTTTATAGGTTTGATCATTAACCTGGGCTCTGAAACCGCTTAACACTGGTTCATTTACTCAGCCAAAATGTACTGAGCACTATTAGATGCCAGGCACTAAGAAAACGTAGAATAAGATACAGACCTTCCCTGAAGGAGCACAGTGATTTCCATAGTGATGTAAAAAAAAAAAAAAAAAAAAAAGGAAAAGCTTGTGTCAGTGGCAAGTGTGACAGGAGAGTCCATGGGAGGCCATCCATTCAGCATGGGGCTGGGGAGTCATAGAAGGCTCTCTATCCAGTATGGGAGATCATAGGAAGCTCCTACTACAGTGTGGGGGATTGTGGGAAATTCCTGGTCCAGTGTGGAGGATCATGAGAAGCTCTCCAGCCAGTGTGGACACCATGAGAAATTCCTGGTCCAGTGCAAGAGATCTTGCGAGGCTTGGGGAGGAGGGGATACCTGGGTTGAGTCTAGAAGACTGAATGGGAGAGCAAGGAAAAGAAGTGTCCAGAAAGACCCTAGAGCAGTATGCGCAAAGGTCTGGAGGCGAACTTTTTCTGGAGGCCCAGAGAACAGGTTGACAGACAGCCATCAGTGTGTGTGTGTGTGTGTGTGTATGTTCCAAGCCCACAGTGGGAAATTCATGAGGCCTAAGTCAATTCCTGGATTAGTGCGAGTCCATCATTGCTCAGAATTGCATTGAGAATTGAGATTATAGTTTTGTGAAGTCATAAGGAACACAAAAGGGACACAAAAGGTTGTAAAAGGCATTCCAGGTGACAGGAAAGGAAGAATGGCCCTTTGGAAACGTTGGTTCACTTCTCCCAGGCACCTTCCTCTGCCTGCAGCTATAGGGGCCTCTGGTTGAAGAATCCACAATCAAGGGCCATTGCTCCAGCAGGAAGGTGGCCCCTGGAGTGGGTCAGGGACAGAGAGCAAGGAGCAGGGAGCTTCTCAGAAGGCTTCTCAGAAGGCTGGGCCAGAAGACCCAGCCCTCTTGTCTGCACGAACTGTCTGGATGGGTTCTGAAGCCAAACAGGTTGATTTTTCTAAAGAGAGGGAATTCTCCACCTCCAACCCACTCCATGTACAGTGATACAAATCTGAAGAAGAAATAAAAATCCTCATCTGACTCCAAATCCTCTGAGTTTTCCCTGTACCCCTCCTTCTAGCCATGTCATAGGAGGGCAAAGGTCCAAGACTTCCGCAGACCAGGATGATCCTACTGTCTTCCCACCCCCAACACTGGTACAGATAGAGAACTGGCATACAGAGGTACTTGGGCATGGCCTGGGGCCAGGTGTGAGGTTCCATTCTCCCTCGGCTATGTTGTGATGAGAACTTGGCAGCCGGCTCACCCTCTCTGAGCCTCAGCTTCCTCCTCTGCGAGGCACTTCACGACAAGGATTAAATGAGTCAATGCAGGTGAAGCTCAGTGCCCACGGTCTTGTGGGTTTAGCGTCCTTCCCTCCTTTCCCCTGCTCGGCGTGGGCAACTGCAGTCCAGTGTGGGCTGGGTTTTCTCGGCTGGCATATTCCCTTCCTCTCCCTAGCCTATTCCCTATGGCTGGCTTCAAGTCTTCCATGACCCAGAGGCGCTGGTTCTTCCTCCCTGGCCTGGCCCTGAGGTGCCCTCCCACCTGAGCCACGGCATGGCTCTCTCTCCCCACAAGGGGGCGTGTCAGGGCACAGCGGAGGGCACTCACCTTTCCAGCCTGTTCTCTGTCAGGTCCTGGCATTTCCCCATCCCTCACTTGGGCTTTTCACTTACTATTGTTGACAGTGTCAGACCAACCCTCCTCTCACCCCAGCCCCATAGGCAAGCCTTCAAAGCACAAATCCTAACTTGTCCCTTGTTAGCCGTGGGTGCTGAGCTCCTAGTGCCGCTGGTAGATATGGCAAATTTTGTCTTTGGCTTTGACACAATATCCAGAACACAAACATGCAAAAAAATAGTTGTGCTCGGATAGGCACAGTTCCTGAGTTATGTGTTCAGAGTAGAACAAGGGAGCAGTCTTCTGCTAGCACCTGGGCAGGAAAGCCTTCGCAAAGCATGCGACATTGAAGTGGGTTTTAAAGCTTGAATAGGAGTTCACACGAAGAGAGAGGAGTATGGGAGGATCTCTAAGCAGAAACCAGCATATGCAGAGGCCAGAGGTGTGGAAAGGCCTGGGTAATGACGTCCTGCTGTATGTGGCAAAGAGGGAGGGAGACAGGTGGAAGGCACGAGCTGGAGCAGGTCTGTAAGGGGTGTTGAAAGCCAAGCGGAGTGGTGTTAGTTATCCTGAATGCGGGAACAGAGGGCAGTATGGCAGAGGGGCCTCAAAAAAGCTCCAGGGGTCTGATATTCCAACATGTCCCCAGCAGACAAGAGGCATCCCTTCACCAGCGCCCCTGTGACCTTCCCAAGCAGTGTGTTCTGGGTCACTTGACTGGTCCAAAGTGGAAAAACCTTTCCTAAAGCATCATCTAAAGCAGCTCTCACACTGTCTGCTCTCAGGACCTCTTTTCCCTCTTAAAAATTGTTGAGACGCCCAAGACTTTTTGTTCATGTTGGGTTACATCGATCAGTATGTATTTGATTCAAAATGAGAAATCTAAAAAAAATATTAAGTAAACCCACGTTATTTTTTTAGTCTTTATGAAAAATAATTATTTTAAAAAATGACTGAGAAGCATGGTATTGGACCCAGTTTTTGCAAATCTTTGTCGTCTGGCTCACTAGAGGGCTGCTGGCTGGCCACATCTGCTCCCAGAGTCTCCATCTGAACATGGGCCTGGCTTTGCTAAGGATGCCCTCCCATCCAGCCTCTCACTGGAGGCAGGCTCAATGGATGGATGAGGAAACCAGGCACAGAGGTAGAGAGGCATGGCCGATGTCACGTAGCTGGTGTGGGGTGTGAAGGCAGAAATCCAGGCCTGGTTAGTCCAAGTGCTGACCCCCCAAGCCCCTCTGGTCTGGCCTCCGCTTGGAATTCTCAGGAGTGCAGCTGTTGTTGGTCTGCTCTCCACTGAGGTCTCAGATGGAGACCCATCTGGAATTTGTCGCCAGCTACCGCTGTCTCTACAACCAGCCAGCTCACTAGATTGTCAGTCTTTCAGAAGCTAGTGCAAAGATCCCTGGGGTGAGGAAGCAAAAACAGAGCAGCCTTCAGGATACTGTTCACCCTTCAACTTCTTAGCTTTCTGAACTGGGGGGTGACAGAAGGGATAGGAGAGCCTAGATGCCCAGGAGGGATGCAAACACCCCAACAATATGTTCACTGCCCACATGTGATCAATATTGACTGGGCATCTCTTGTCTAGCCCTTCACTAGGTTCTGGGGATAGAGAGGAAAGGCACAGGTTTCCAGGAAGAGGGGCCTTGTATGGTTTTGGACACTGAGGAATTAGCAAGACTAAGGAGGTGGGAACAATCCCAAACCAAGTGCCTGGCCCTGGGTGACTTCATCATTTGCTGAATGTATGAATCAAGGAAGCAGCCATGTGCCAAGACAAAAGACATGATAGAGCAGAGTTTGGGGTTGGGGGCCCACTGGAGATCACAAAGAGCCCAGAGCGGGAGCTGTATCCCCCTCCCCTAGTCTGCCCTTCGTGCCGTCTCCATAACCACTTCTAGCACCTAAAACACACATTGGTCCCAAGTAGAAGAGACTGGGGAAACTCACCCAGCACTTAAACTCCATGTGCTAGGACCCAGGGCACCTAGAGACTGATCTGGTGGCACAGCAAGGGGAACAAACAAGGCCTTCTCCTCGCAGAAATGCTATTTCTGGAGTGCTGAATTCAGGAGAACCCAACTAAACACATTTTCGCCTCCATTTAAGCCTGGTGAAAAGTAACAACTGAAGCATGAAAGTTGCAGCTGTGCAAAGTGGCTGAACAGGGCAATAGCTCAGCACTCAAACAACAAGGGCAGCTTGAGTGCCTAAGAAGACCGGTCACACACACTGGAGGTGACAAATGAGTAAACACACGGACCATTAACGGCAGCCAAGTATCTCACCGTCCAAGAAAGGGGTCAGAAGCCTGGATGGTGAGAAGCTGGGATGAACCTGGTGGCACTGGACTAGAATGGAAGGCACGAGGTGAACTCATCAGTATTTATATATAGATGGAGCAGTGAGACTCCAGAAGCAGTGAGCATATCTAGCACCACGTTTTGGTTTCTAAACACAGTATCTGTGGAAGGGAACCAGAGCTCCTTGAAGAGGCGCTGGAGCACAACAAGTACAAGAGCCTGGAGTACAGTATTGTGCCAGAAGTCAGGAAGAGGGGTGAGAAACACAGAAGCCAGCCTTCAGAATGCACACAACTGCAGAACCTGGGACAATGCACGCATCAAAACCGCAGCAGCAATGGGCCACATGCCGCTCAATAAAACGGGACCCTGAGCCCACACGAATGCAGAGGAACGAGAATACCAGAATACGGGAGACTGCTAATAAATGCAGAAGAAATTAAGCAACTTGAAAATCACCACTTGGCAACTACCTTAGTGCTACGAACTCAGGCAAGAAACACCAGTGGATACTAAAACTAATGGGCCAAAGTTTCATGAGAAATAGGATATTCTGTCTCAAAATATCTTATCATACAACTGTTTACTAAATGCAAAGGGACAATGAGTAACTTCAGCAGAGAAGCCTGGCAGTTACCACCTGCCTTGGACAATCAGAGTGAACCAGCAGTGGGCCAAACTGACGCCCCCCTCACGGGATGCAGTGAAAAAGAGCACAGTGGCACTTCTGTTTCTTCCAAAACCACCTTAACTGGAATCTAGTCATGAGGAAACACCAAACATAAATCGAGGGCCATTCTAGAAGGCAACGGTCCTCGGGGCGCCTGGGTGGCTCAGTTGGTTGAACGTCCGACTTCAGCCCAGGTCATGATCTCACAGTTTGTGAGTTCGAGCCCCACATCGGGCTCTGTGCTGACAACTCGGAGCCTAGAGCCCGCTTTGGGTTCTATGTCTTCCTTTCTCTCTCTGCCCCTCCCCCACTCATGCTCTGTCTCTGTCTCAGAAATAAACATTAAAAAAAAAAAAAAGAAAAAAAGGCAACGGTCCTGTAATCTTAAAACAAAAAACTGTTAATTAAGGTCATAAAGACTAAGGACGGACTGAGGAACATGGACTGAAGCAAACTATAAGCATGGTGCGTTACCCTGTATCAATCAGGTCCCTTTGCTATGAGGACATTAACTGGGACAACTGCACAACTGAAATGGGTTTGGGGTGGGATGGTGCTGGTAAAGGGGAGTGCTGTGTACTGTCCCTGTAACTTTTCTGTAAGTCTGCAATTGTTTAGAGGTGAAAAGTTGTTAATGCTCTTTGCAAAAAATGTAAACACGGTATAAAAATTATAACACCAAAGTTAAAGATATGAAAATATCTTACAGAGTGCTTGGGTGGCGTAGTAGGTCGAGCATCTGACTCTTGATTTTGGCTCAGGTCATGATCCCGAGGTTGTGGGATCAAGCCCTTCTTCGGGCTCTGCGCTGACCATGGAGCCTGCTTAAGATTCTCTCTCCCTCTCTCCCTGGCTCTCTCTTAAAATAAAAAAAAAAAAAAAAAAAAAAAAAAAAATTTACAACCAAATAACTTAATTAGTGAAACTATCAAATTTTAAATTTCCTTACAACTGGAGACAAAATAAAAATTAGACAAACTGCTGTCAAACCAGGCCTAACTGGCCAAAAAGAAATTTGAAACTCCAGCCCTGCCAAAAAAAAAAAAAAACCCTAAAGGACTGAAATACTCAAGTTTCAAAAATCACCTCAAAGTACACAGAATTACTTGAAAATAACTCATCCTCGAGCTGTTCCAAGGCATACCTGCACCAACCCCATTCATTCTCATCTAGTTTCTAACCAATCACTTTTGAGTAATTTATCAAGTATTCTTCTAATCCGTGATTGCAGGCAAATAAAACCCAGACTGCTTCTAAAACTCACCGCTGGATTTTTATGAGTTTTTGAGACAGCTTTGGACTTTGTTATAGAAGCTGTCAATTCCATAGGCAGTAACCAGCTGGAGACACAGGCTTCCATGTGGAAGGCCCATCTAGAGAGCCAGCACAAGTGTAGGACAAAGCCTCCCAATGTTCTTGGCACAACAAATGTAATAGCTGCCCAAAATACTGGGGGGAAAGAGAGGAGTCTGCTTGAGACGAGGCCAGCATTGAGAACAGCTGCCCCAGGTGCTCTGAAGACCATTTCACTGTCTGAGGAGGATTACAACCTCTTAACATCAATAACTCATGCCTAACCAGCTGGGAAAAGACGAGGGCGTACATCATGAAGAACGGCAAACTCAGAGACAGGAGTTGTGAGTCTGGGATGGCTGTTTTCTAATCTGTACTCTTGGAAGACAAATCATGCACGCTCTACCTGGTGAAGGATCCTTTACTATTCAAATGTTGTCATGGTAGTTCAAACTCAATAGTCGTCCCAGCCTCCTCTCAGTGAAAGCTCTACCCGAGGGACCACTGCTTTCGCAATCAAGTATCACAATAGAGAAAACCTTTTACAGCCAATTTGTCAGCACCATTGTCCCTGTGGTGCCCTCATCACTGCTGCAGTGCTGGATCTCTCTCCTAGCAAGCTTAGACCTTCACTCTCCCTCCTTGTCACTGCCTGCCCTCCTCCCCACCCCGCCCCTCCATTCCCAAACTCCCTGCACTCTGTTCTGGAAACTAGTTTGCCACCCAACTAGGTCCAATGTCTACACTCCCCCATCTGGGGGTTCCACGTACTCTCTTCTTCCAGCTGTGGTCAGGTGCTTCCTCCAGTTGTCTGATCCTAGGGCCTAAGGATTCCCAGATGCATGCATTGCACTTCTTTGTTCTGGTGAATTCATCGCTATGCCAGGTTCAGCTTCAGACTGTGTGCTAAATTTCATAATTTGGCCGTGAGAGCAAGGAATAGCGCAGCAACAGCAGAGAGTAATTTCAGAGTAGCACCCGAAGACACCACATACAGTCTAGGCTAGCACGTAAGGCACACGATGCTTGATACTACTACTCTGGAAAGGACCTGTGACAGTCACAGGCAACCCAAACCAAAGGTAAGACCCAAAGTCAAGAAGCCAAGAATGTCAAAGCAACGGGAAGCATCATATACTTTAATGTATGATGGGCTAGTCACACAGAACAGTGGTGGCCAACTTCCGCTGTAAAGGGCCAGATGGTAATTATTTAGGCTTTGCAGGCCTTAGTCTCAGTTTCAAGTATTCAACAGCAAACCTCTGTAGCACAAGTAGCCACAGGCAATATGTAAACAAATGAGCAAGGTTGTATTTCAATAAAACTATTTATAGACACTAAAATTTTAATAATTTTTACACCATAAAATCCTTAAAAAAAAAAAGAAAAGAAAACCTTACCTCATGGGACTGCAGTTTGCCAGCTCCTGGCTTAGAAGAACAAAGTGGAACAAGATGGACATGGGAGATCAACTAAAAGGACATGTTGTAGCCAAGCCTCAGAGCCAGGGAACGCACCAGAATGGACTCGGTCAGGAAGCACTTACTCCCTGAAATTGCCTAATTTTGGTTGAATATTTTGTAGCAGTTTGAGGCTGGCTGCTAGAAGACAAGAGCATGGGAAAAACGGGAATTTACTCATTTTTCAAACTCATTTTTGCAAGAGTGTAGCAGGGAAGGGGTAGAGAGAGGGGAAGGGGGATAGAAAGAGGGGGAAGAGTGGGGGGTGGCGGGGAGAGGCAGAGAATGAATATGAATATATCCCAAGCAGGCTCCATGCTGTCAGCACAGAGCCCAATGTGAGGCTTGATCTCACAAACTGAGATCATGACCTGAGCCGAAATCAAGAGTTAGACACTTAACCAAATGAGCCACCCAGGTGCCCGGGAAAAATGGGAATTTAACTAAAATTTCTAAAAGCCATCATGAAGCTTGATTTAAGGTACATCAAGTATCCCATCTTTGTGTTGATGTTTTGGTTGAGAAAAACAGAGGAGACCCAAGAAAATTAAACTAGGACCTGGCCCCCCTACATGTTCACCAATTACTGAAGAAAACAGTGACGGGGCATTGTCAACTTTCAATCTAAGATTCTATATGGCAAAATTATTTAAAAAAATGAGAAATGCAATGGTGAATGTATTGAAAATATTTTATAATTAATTCTCTAGAATCCTAGCCATGGTACAGGAAAAATTTATATGGTGGAACACTTCAGTATTTTTAAACAATGCAAAAGACATATTTGACTAGAGGATGGCAATAAGAATTTAACAAATATAAACTTAAGCTTCCTCACATTTCCATAGAGAAACTAAACAATAAAAATATTTCAAGAAATAGATGACAGAATACCTCAAATGCAAAAAAATTCCAAAGTCAAAGAGCCACTTACATTAAAAGATTTACCAGAACTGTAAATTAAAGGTAACAGCAAAAGGTCACAAAAAGCCTATTTCTTTCACAGCATCTTGGCTAATTCTTTAAGCAGATAAAACAAGGTACTGTAAAGAATGGTCAAAACTTGGCCTGAAACTGTCTTCTTGTAATTATTAATCCCACTATTTGTGGTTTTGTTGTCCAAGGACAAAAACTCCGTGCCACCAACTTCTGCTGTCACTTTCCAGAGAAAAGAAGAGTCTGCTGCTGGGGTTTTGGTTTTTGCTTTTCTTTTTTCCAGTTTTCGCTATGCTGAGCAATTAGGTAGCAGATAAAATGGCATAAAATAAATGAAAATATTCCATCCTCCGATCAGAAATGCCACCCTCTTCCCAACTCAATGCTCTGCCTTGAAAGATGAACATATTTACAAATCCTCATTTTATTCTCCTGAGACATTTTGCATGATCCATTATAAAACATACAGGCAATACAAAGTCCAAAGGTCTGCTGTATTTAAGGTATAAGCATGAAGATTAAACTACATGATAACACTGTGGGGAGAAGTCATGGCTTCATTTATTTTCATAAGAGACAGGTACGAGTGCATGACGTAAAAGCTTCAAAGTCACCTCCAAACCTTGCTAAGGATTATTGCAAGAGATTATGCAGGGAGACATCTGTGCAAATTCATTTTCTTTACTCAGTATCAGATGGTAGGGGAAAAAAATTATTTCTTTAAACAGTCTTGTTTATATTCAGAAGAAAAGATTTGAAAAACTAAACAAGGAGATATTTTCCCCCTCTTTATGATCCAATAATATGCCAATGAAGGAGAGTCTAATAAAAAACAGAGCTGAAAAAAATCCAAATAAAAGCCAACACTGCTATTAAGATTTTCTTTTAATATGCCATGAGATATTTTTGATTGTATATTTTCCAAAGTACTTTTCCAGCTGCATCTCCCAACCCTTCCAAAAGATTATGCCAGTCTTTCCAACGCAATAAGAGATGCTGGATTTATACTTTTGTCCACCTTCTTTTTTGAAAGTAATAGAATCCTAATGACTTTAATGGTCATATATTCTTATCTAATAAGGAAAAACACTTATAAATATCAGAAACCCAGCTTTGAAACATTAGCTAATTTTGAACTGAATCAGCATCTTGTGGGTTTAAAAAAAAAGGCAAAAAGGCAGCAATTTGAACTCACGACTTACTGACAAACACATTTCTGCAGAGGGAAGGGGAAGAGAGGGAAACGAATGCTGCATTTCTCCATTGGCCCCAAAGTGCTAATTTCACAAAGGGATACATCAAAAGCAAACATGCAATGGTGGTTTTAAAACTTTTACTGCAATATAACAATGAAGTAAACAGTAATTAGACACCTACCAATTTTTTCCCAAAACAAACCAAAAAAAAAAAAAAAATGTAAACAGGAAAAGAACTCTGCCTATACTTGTACAGCTTCTCAAATCATGTTAGAAGGGTCTCACATTCGATGATCAAGAAATTTTAAAATAGCAGTAATTATTTTCATTTTAAGAAAAGGTTCCCCTTCTCCCCTCCCCAACCCCAAGTATTTAACATGAAAGAATGGGCTTTCTTACACATTAATTCAATACGTATTTGAAGCAGCAACAAAAACCATCAATAATTTGGCATTTCTGTTTACAATTGCTCCAAAATTTTTTCAATTTCACAAAGCCATTATCCAGTGTTGCCATGAAATAGAGACTGTAAATTCTAGGTAGCAAAGATTCTTTCTGAAACCAATGTTAAGTCAAAGAAATATAAAGCAGGGCATTACACTAAATTTCTGGATCTAGTACACTAAAAAGAGTGAAACCTAGGAAAAGTTACCTACTGTTTTATAGAAGAAATAAAGACCTGCAAAAGCTGATTTTTGGTTGTATAATATTTTACACACTGTGTGGATTTGCGGCATCTGCTACTTGAAGCAGACATGCACTGTATGTATCCCTGCCCTGTATCCTAGATCCCTCCCTCCCCACCCCCAACAATCTACTACCTTATACCAAGTATTGTGGATATGAGCCCAAGTCATCCCAGACAATCCAGTGAACAAAGTTAGTGTAATGCACTGGTGTGAAGTGTGAGATAAAAAAAAGTCCCTTTCAATCTTCATCAAAGTTTTGCTGTAGAAGAAAATTGGCAGCCAAGTTCTCATTCTTCTCACAAGCAAAATATGCTTGTATGACAAGTCCTTCAGGAAATCCTAGTGCCTTTAACTGGAAGAAAAGAAAGAAAACACACTGTGGGTTCCAGCACAGCAGTACTGACAGATCATGACCCGAAAACATGAAAGACACGAAAAACCTCTTGAAAATGTTACGTGAATGCCTACCTATCTAAGTGTGGATTCACCGTTCAACCCAAGCAGCTAGATGGAATCTAGACCCTTGCTCAACCACCTACAAAATTCTCTCTTCCTAGTTAAAGCTATTAGACAGATACTCTGCTAACACTCATTGGCATTAATATTCAAAATTAGTCGCTGTGATTATTTAAAAATAAATGATCCTACAGAAATTTGTAAATCAGCTTTGAATACCTAAGAGGTAAAGATATAGATGAAAGCAACTGGAGAGGAGTTTAACTACTTTGTTATTTGTAAAGAAGGCCATGTCCTTCATCATCACTTCAACTATCACTCTCAAGCTCCTTGCCATATCAAACACTTCATACTAAAAGAAATGGGTGATCAATGTAACATATACCACATGATATATTTTGAGATCAAGACATATCGTGTCCTGTTTATATCTGCTTAAATTTTACAGCATTTTAAATGGTGACACCGGCCACTTAATTTTGTTTTCCTAGTCTATTAAAAATCACTTGTGACTTAATAATTATCTAATTCACTAGAGACTATATATTTGTCAAATATTTTTTATGAACCCTCTCCTCAACCGTCTAAATCACCTTGTGTTAGACTGTATCAAGAAATGACCTTTAAAAAAAAAAGAAAGGGGCGCCTGGGTGGCTCAGTCAATTAAGCGTCCAACTTCGGCTCAGGTCACAATCTCACGGTTTGTGGGTTCGAGCCCTGCGTCAGGCTCTGTGCTGACAGCTCGGAGCCTGGAGCCTGCTTCAGATTCTGTGTCTCCCTCTATCTCTGCCCCTCCCCCGCTCATGCTCTGTCTCTCAAAAATGAATAAATGTTTAAAAAAAATTAAAAAAAAAAAGAGAAGTCTCAATTCAGCACGATTAACTACTCATCCATGAAAGGAGAAGAAATAACTCAAAAATAATTGTTACCTAGTTCTTGTCCAGATTAAAGCTGGGCTAGCTGAAGTAAAAGGTAGATAGGGCACGATCCAACTATGTGCTTCTACAAGACACACACTATAGATTCAAAGACACAAATATGCTGAAAGTAAAAGGATGGAAAAAGATATACACCATGCAAACAGTTACAAAAAGAGAGCTGGAGCGATTCTATTAATATCAGACAAAATACATTAACACAGAAAATTGTTACTAAAAACAAAGACATTATAGGATGATAAACTACAGGAAGGCTTTGGTTATAAATACATGTAATAACAGAGCCCCAAGATACAGGAAACAAAACTGACAGAACTGTAGGGACAAATGATTCAAGAATAGCTGGAAATGTTGGTATCATCATGTTCAATGCTGGACACAACAACCAGGCAAGGCAGAAGACTGACAAGGAAAGAGATGTGAACAACATCATAAACCAAACAGACCTAACAGACTTTATGGAATACTTAACAACAGAAGATTGCATGTCCTTTTTAAGTATATATCAAACATCCTCCATGAAGACCATGTTAGGCCATAAAACTAGCCTCAAAAAATTTTAGAAGATTAAAATTGTTCACAGTACATTCTCTGACCACAATAGCATGAATACTGAAATCAGTAACAGAAGGAAATTTAGGAAGTTCAAAATATGTAGAAATTAACCTAATCCTTCACCAATAGATGAGAGAAGGAACCACAAAGAAAGTTAGAAAATACTCTAATGAATGAAAACAACACCAAACACACCAAAACTTACGGGATGCTGCTGTAGCAGTGCCTAGAGGGAAGTTTATAGCTGTAGCTACCTATATTCAGAAAGATCTTAAATAGATAACCTAAGGATCTACCTTAAGAAACTGGAAAAGAGGAAGAGAAAATTAAATCCAAAGCAAGCAGAAGGAGAAAAATAATGAAAATCAGAGAAAAAGTAAATAAAGACTAGAAAAATAGAATCAATAAAACCAGAAGTTGGCTCTTTTTTTCTTCAGATTAACAACACTGACAAATGCTTTAGCTAAACTAACAGGGAAAACAAGAAATCTGAGGATTCAAATTACTATAAAACTCAGGGATGTGGGAACACTACTACTTTTTATAGAAATAAAACTACCAAAGGAAAATGCTGTGAACAATTCTATGCCAACAAATTAGATAACTCTTGATGAAACACACAATTCCTAGAAAGACAAAAACCACCAAAACTGACTCAAGAAACAGAAAATCTGAATAGCCCTATAACAAATAAAGAGATTAAATTAGTAATTACAAAATTTCCCAAAAAGAAAAGCAAGGCCCAGATAATTTTACTGGTAAATTCTACCAACCACCAAATGAATTAACGCCAATTGTTCATTAACTCTTCCAACCAACAGAAAAAGGGAATACTTCCTAACTCATTCTCTAAGGCCAGTATTACTCTGACACTCAACCAGACAAAATCATCACACACACAGAAAACTACAGACCAATGTTCCTTATCGGAAATCTTCAACAAAACACTATCAGACCAAAATATAAAAAAGATTACACTATGACCAGTGGGAGTTAGATCCTAAGAATGCAAGGTTGGTCCAATGTACAAAAATCAATATATTAAAGCATACTAATAGAAAAGAAACAAAATTACATATGATCATCTCGATAAACACATAAAAACCATCTCACAAAATCCTTTTGTGATAAAAACACTCAATATTAACTAGAATAGAAAGGAACTTAACCCAATAGAAAAGGAATCTAATAAAACCCTTAGCTAACATCATACTTAATGGTGAAAGAATGACTGCCTTCTCCTAAGATCAGGTTGCTAAGATCAGGAACAAGACAAAGATGTTGGCTCTCACCACCTCTATTCAACAATACACAGGAGTCTGTAGATAGGGCATTCAGACACACTCATGCGTACACACGTACACACACACACACACACACACACACACACACACACACACAGTAAGAAAGAAAAAGAAATAAAGGGCATCCATACTGGAAAAGAAGTAAAACTATGCCTATGTGTAATTGATATCCTGCAGACAGGAATCTTAAGAAACACAATAAATGAGTTCAGGAAGGTTGTAAGATTTTATAAAATCAATACACAAAATTAAGCGGTATTTCTATACAGCTAGCAATGAACAATCCAAAAATGAAATCAAGAAAACAATTCCATTTATAAAAACAGCAGCAAAAAGAATAAAAATACTCAGGAATAAATTTAACAAAAGAAATACAAGCTCAAGACCAAAGAATATTTCTGAAATTATAGAAAATCTAATAAACAGGAAGGCATCTCACATTCAAGGCTTGGTGAGACTTAATATTGCTAAGATGGCAATACTCTCCAAACTGGTCTGCAGAAAAAACAGTATCAAACCCCCAGCCTGGTTTTTTTTTTAAATTTTTTTCACTTTTCTTATAGAAATCAGACAAGCTGATCCTAAAATTCATACAGAATGCAAGGGATCCAAAAGAGCCAAAACAATCTTGAGAAAGAAGAAAATCAGAGATTCCAAAACTTACTACAAAAAGTCACAGTAATCAAGACCGTGAGGTACTGGCATAAGGAGAAACACATAAATCAATGGAACATAAATGAAAGCCCAGTAAACCCTCACAATGATGGCCAGTTGATTTTCAACAAGGATGCCAAGACAATTTAATGGAGAAGAGTGGAATTTTTAGTAAATGGTGCAGAGGCAACTGGATATCCACATGCCAAAGAAAAAGAAAAAAAAAAAAAAAAAAAGAAACCAGACTCCTACACCTCACTCTATAAACAAAAAGGAACACAAAATAAATCAGACCTAAATACAATAAGAGCTGTACAACTCTTCAGAAACAAGATAGGAGTAAATCTTTTGACCTTGGATTAGACAACTTCTCTTAGTATGACACCAAAAGCACAAGCAACACAAGAAAAAATTTCTTCTCCAAAACAGAAATCAAGAATTGGTAACTAACCCTAATTATTAAAACAAAACAAAATTTGCTATAGAACAATTGAGGCAAGTGTCATTCACTCACTTATGTTATTTGAGGGAGGAAAATACTAGCATGATATATATAAAGTACCTTTTAAGAAACATGTAATTATAAACCTTGAACATTTGATATGTTTTTATTATAAATACGGGCAAATTATCTCCCAGATGATTTTTCTAAGTATTAAGTTAAAATGCACTTTATCAGACTTCCATCTCAAAACACTTTGTAAAATAAGGCAGGGCAAGTGCTGTGTCCCTATTTACAAATGTTAACCATGGAGCCCAGAGAAAAATGAATGACTTATAGTATCGCATAAACTAAGTTATTGCAGTGCCTCAATATGAACTGGATGACCTAGTAAGGATGGAAACAGAAAAACAGTATCAGGAGCTGATGTTTAATATACATGTTTTTTTATACATAATTCATATACATATCTATTGTACATTTTAAGGGCAGTTGTGAAGTAAAATCTAGAATATAAAAAAATGGATAATCTTGCATTAAGCATACACTTTAAGATCATTTTCTTCATGAATGCTAACACCTAAAGGAAATCTTTAATTTTTAAATATATTTATAACGATTTTAGAAAGCTAAAGCAGTATTCAGTGCTAGTCCCTTGGCTTCACAAAGGACAAGATATGAGAGCAGGGACGAAAATAGACAGTCTTTGCTACAATCCTTAGGACAATGCTCTATCTGGCTCTGTCCAATAGAACAACCTCTAGCGGCAGAAATAATCTACACCTGTGCAATCCAATGCAGCAGCCACTAGCTCCACGTGACCACCGAGCATTTGAAATGCAGCTAGTGTGACTGAGGAACTCAAATTTTAGTTTTACTTCGACTCACCCTTTCTATAGCTTCTTTTTCCTGAGGTGTCACTTGAATGTAGTTCATGTGACCACTTCCAGCTTCGGCAATCCCTCCACTGCCACCTCCGCCCCCTCCTCCTTGCCCGCCAGCTTCCTGGACTGGTTCATTTAACATCTGAATAAAATGCTCCTGGTGTTGGCTAATTTGCTGTGGTGATATGAAGGACAGAAAAAAACAAGACAATGATAGAAGTATCTTCAGGAAGCCAAGAATTCTAAATACAAGTAAAAGAGAGCTAGAACTTTACAACTGCCATATTTTAGAATGACTCTGGATTATGTAATCCTTGGAAGGATGTGATTTCTTGTATTAAAGAAATTAGGGAATTAAGAGAATTCAAATTCTCTTTCATAAACGTCTCCTGGCCCCCAAATCAGTTTTAAAAAATTGCTTGGGGGGGGGGGGGGAGGGTCTATAAAAAGAAACAGACCTCACATATCTTCCACACTAGCAGGCAGTACAATGCTGTATAAAGCCCAAATACTTCATGACTTGGGCATTCATAAGCCCATGGGTGTGTTTCTAAGACGCAGTGCTTCACTAACAGTAAGTATGGGAAAAAAGATTCATGAACAGTTTCTTTGCTACAGAGCTTCTCAGATTCTTTAATAAAGTGGTTCCAAACTTATTATTTGACCAACTTAAATTAACCCAACCTCCACCCTCCTGGACTCTTTTGTTAGTGTATCTGATCTATAGCATATTCCATTGAGGGCAGCTCAAAAAAACAGTTTCTAGAGCATGTGGAGGGGAAGGTAGTTCTCATGGACTTTTAAAAAATGATATACTCTGTAAACCCACTTTTGAAATTGATTCAACAGTTACCTGCAGTAATTGAGGGTTTTCTCGACCTATCTGTTGTAGCAATGCTGGAAGCAGGGAAGGATTCTGTTGAATAATTTGTCTCATCTGTTGAAACTGAGGCTGATTCCGTAAAAATTCAAGAGGATGTCCTAAAATACACATAAACATTTTTAAATCAAAGTAGCAATTACACACATACAAAGAGCTGATTCAATCATAATTTTAGACAGCAAACACTGACAAGTAAATATGAGTTCTCAGATGTGTGCAAGAGGAAGTAAATAATGTCAAAAAATCTTTCAACGGCACCAACTCCCAAGTCTCATACTACAGAAATTACTCCTATTAGCATAGATAGAGTATGGAAAACTGAAAGAACAAAGTTTTTCTACAACTGTCCTGAGCACTCGATATTATCAAATAATGAGAATTTATGACTTGCATGTACTCTATCAAAATAAAAAATATTAAAATTGTTCCTAAGAAAAATACATACCTAGGACTAACAAAACCAAAAAAGCTGCTTACTTTATAATACAACCTAAACCCTCATGGAAAAAAAAAAACAATCTGAGTTTGAATCCCTGGGAAATTCTAAACCAAGTAAATGAAAGACAATTTGATACTTAGAAGTTAAGAGTTCAGATATGCAGATCAGTAAACTTAAATTACAATTATAAAGATGACTTTGGTTATTACCATTGAACTTCAAACATTTACAATCTACAAAAGCTTGAGATAAATAAGCTGTAAGACAACCTAGTACTAACTAATACATCTAGAACTCTTTAGTCCTAAATCCCACGGCAATAATAAATATTAAGGATACCAAATAAAATACAGAACTGTAACTTTTTGGGGTAGTGGTGGTTGTCTGATTATACTACAAGAGACCAAAAACTGCATATAATTATGTTTTTGAGATTAGCGATGAATTACGGAACATCTTTTAGATGTTATTTCCTAAATTATTCAAGAAGAATCATTCAAATTAAAATGGCCACATAACATGCTCATCCTTCTTTGTGTTGACACTGGTTGCACAGATGAAGAAAATGAGACTCAGAAAGTGAAGTTAACCCAGTAAGCGCTGCTAATTGGGACAGGAGCCCAAATCTGAACCAAAGCTGGGGCCTCTTCTTTCCATTCTTAGGCCAACTCTGCAGAAATGAAACGCCTGTCCTCTGGGAGACTGCATACAATGCATTCAGGGCTTTTTGTCAACCAGAGCTTACTGTCCTACGTAGAGCTAAAAGCTCTATGAAGCATCTAAGCAGGGCCACTTCAAAATTAACAGTTTAAATTACTTCATCAGTACTGTATACAGAATGAGGAATGAAAGAGAATGAAGTAACTCTTGGGTCCACCACAGGCTCCAGGCTTTCCTCTGTAGTCATGCCTTTGGCAATGGGAGGGTGGGTTCTGGCCAGTAAAGAGAGTTGAATTCAAGCTTGGGTTTCACCTTTAGATAGAAGTCTTCCAACCTCCCAGTGTTTTATTTCTTTGGTTGTATAATAACCACTGAGATCCTACTGGCTTTGAAATTATACACACTTTATGACATTTATAGGGAGAGAAAAGAGACAAGGTGAGCAAACATTCTGAATGGCTTCAGAATGTAACACGAAATGCAAACTGGGAAGCATCTCTTCGTGGCATAGGCTAAACAGGATGTACCCTTTGCCAAAATTAGAGCGCTAATGTTTCAGCAAGAACGTATTAAGTATCTACTTGGAAGAACTTGTTTTGGGCCCTTCTCTAACATTAATGGATAGAGAACTTGTTTGAAGAGTTATCCAAATGCTCCAGGAAAGAACCTCACCTCAAAGGTATTTCAGATTCATTTTACACTAAAAATTCAGGACCGTTTCCTCCCCATCCAAACACCCCACTTTACCTCCAGGACTTGCTGTTGTGGTCGATGCTGTTGTAGTTGCTGCAGCGGCAGCCACTGAAGACTGAGGAGCCCCGGTACTAACCGCTGGAGGGGTGTCGACCACAGCCTGACTTTCTCTATCTCCGGGGATCCCCTATAATACAATTTCCCAGCTTTAAAATATCCTGTCACATTCAAAGTTAGTTAAATATTACACAAAGTCAAAGATTTATTCATCTATTTAATGTGCTTGTCTAATTGTTCAAAGCATCAAACAGGTGCCTGAGTCAATTAAAAGTACAGGGATGAGGCACCTGGCTGGCTCAGTGGGTCTAGCGACCGACTCTTGATGTCAGCGCAGGTTGTCATCTCATAGTTGTGAGATTGAGGCCCCGCATCGGGATTTTCTCCCTCTCTCCCTTTGCCTCTCTCCCTCTCAACAAATAAACAAAAACAGATATAAAAGTAAAGGATTAAGACTTATCTGGAAGCTGTATATGTCCGAGTTAGATTAGAAATGACCTGAGTGTGGTGTAGAAGAACCCATACTGCTATAAGGCTGCACTGTCCAACAGAACTTTCCATAATGATGAAAATGTTCTCTGTGCTGTCCAATAAAATACTCATTAATCACAGGGCACCTGGATGGCTCAGTTAAGCCTCCAACTCTCGATTTTAGCTCAGGTCACGATCTCACAGTTCATGAGATAAAGCTCCATGTCAGGCTCTGCACGGACAGTACAAAGCCTGCTTGGAATTCTCTCTCTGCCTCTCTACCTTTCCCACACTCATGCCCATGTGGCATGTTCTCCCTCAAAATATATAAACTTAAAAAGATACTCATTAATCACGTGTAACTTCTGAGAACTTGAAATGTGGCTAAGGTTACTAAAGAAACTAACTTTTTTTAAAAAATTTTTTTTTTTTCAATGTTTTTTATTTATTTTTGGGACAGAGAGAGACAGAGCATGAACGGGGGAGGGGCAGAGAGAGAGGGAGACACAGAATCGGAAACAGGCTCCAGGCTCTGAGCCATCAGCCCAGAGCCTGACGCGGGGCTCGAACTCACGGACCGCGAGATCGTGACCTGGCTGAAGTCGGACGCTTAACCGACTGCGCCACCCAGGCGCCCCAAAGAAACTAACTTTTAAATATACTTCCAATTTTATTAAATTTAAATAGCTACTTGTACTTAATAGCTATTTTACTAAGTTGTGGAGATTTGTAATTTAAAACTGAAGTCATAAAATGATGTTTACATATAGCAACATAGGTTACACCTAACACCAAAGATCCAAAACTTGCATATTAAGTAATAATGTACAGTTTTATAAGGCCAACTATTAAAAAACTTAAAATATCAATACAAATTTTATTAAAATTGGACACATCTGGTTTTAATGCTATACATTGCCCTAGTTAATTTTTAAACTTCATAGAAACGTTCACCAGCTCAGTGACAAAAAGGTTTGTATTTGTAAACCTAGCCTTAAAATCATCCAAAGAAACAGGTTTTGATGCACACGTGCAGCTCTGAAATGAACCCTGGAATAAAAGCCTAATGGAGACAGGGCAGGTGGCCAATAGTGGCTGAGGAAGGAGGATCTCCACTATTGATCCATGGTTCTAAGAAAGTGTCATCCAGAAAGTATCACATAGAAAAAACTAAAATGGATTATTCACAATTCACAGAAGTAGTTATCAAAGAACCTTAAATATTTCAGTATTTAAGTGATGCTTATTCTAGGTTTGTACCATTCGTCTTCTGAAGTTGTAACTTAAAACTGCACTGAGACTTTGGAACACTATTCTGATGCATGATTTACAAGACTTTTCATAACAACATACTAAAAGTCTTTATGAAATCCACAGATTGTGAAAGGAGGAGAATGAAGAGGGAAATAAAACATTTGGGTAAGAGATGGTAATGGTAAATTCTTCCATTTCCCAATAAAAATCAGAAGCCAAGATCAGAAACATACGAAAAAATAAGCTTAATGAATAGCATTACGGGTAATGGCTGCCCAAGTTAGCGTTCCTCCAGCTATTAGAAACAAACATTTCGGACATTCCACCAATTCAAATCCGTAAGTGCTGACAGATTATATGCAGATTGAGGATCCAAAGCCTCCATCAAAATCTCAAACAGGTTTGTTAAACTAAAAAGTTAATCACTGCTATAGAAGTCTCAAAAATTAGTGACAGTTAAAGGTGGCCCTTTTTAGTCTATGAATTGAACACTAAATATATCAAAAACACTTTAAACTATTTCATGAAATGGGGTGCCTAGGTGGCTCAGTCAGTTCAGCATCCAACTCTTGATTTCGGCTCAGGTCATGATCTCATGGTCTGTGGGATCGAAGCCCCGCATCGGGCTCTGTGTTGAGAGTGGAGCCTACTTGGGATTCTCTCTCCCTCTCTCTCTGACTCCACCCCCCCACCCCCGCCCTTGCGCGCTCTCTCTCTCTCAAAAGTAAATGAATATTAAAATGAAAATAAAGTGTTTCATGAACTTGTATCTATTCATTTGCATTTGATGCTAAAAAGTAGTAACAACTTTGAAAACAGTGATCTATTTTTTATATCTTAAAACTTCAGATCTATTAGATTAAAATACCTGCTTCCATTAAACTAATGCAGAATTCCACACAGGTATACATTTAAGTCACTCCATAAAAGGAAAGGTAATACTTTAATAGAATATGGGGTTTGTTTTCTGAGGGGGGGGGGGGAAGGGTACCACAAACAAACTCACAATAGTTACCAATCCAAAATGATTCCTAAATTACAAACGGATAAATGGACTACCATCATTTTAAAGACTCTCATCAAGAGGACAATGGAAAAGAGAATTCAGAAGAGGAAATGATAAAAGGTTTTGTGAATCTCACATACAAATGAGTAGGCAAATAACTGGTGGAGGCAGCACAGTTACTCATTCTTGACTTTGACTCTCCTGAAGCTATTATCTGAAAAGGAGTTTCTAACAAAAGTACAACCTGGAAACAAATGAATGGGTTAAACTGTGAACTATATTCCCCACAAGAGTTAGGATTCTGGATTTCTAAGATGATATTTAGGGCAATTCAGAACTTGATAATACTGTAAAACACTGAAGACAATTATGGAATAAAATGTTAACATTTTTAAATTTTTTTTCATTTTTTTATTTTTGAGAGAGAAAGGGGGAGGGAGAGAGAGAGAAAGAGAGGGAAGGAGGGAGAGGGAGGAAGGGAGGGAGAGAGAATTGGGGAGGGGCAGAGAGAGGGAGACAGAGGATCCAAAGCAGGCTCCGCGCTGTGAGCGCAGAGCCCAATGTAGGGCTTGAAGTTACAAACCGTGAGATCATGACCTGAGCTGAAATGAAGATTTAGCCGCTTAATCGACTGAGCCTCCCAGGCGTCCCAGATTTTTAAAAAGCTAATTAAATGTTGCTCCAAAATTCTATGCTATTATTTTAGCCCATGCCATATCTGTAAATAACAGACATTCACTGTCATAAACACCATGTCCACAACAATCTATTTCTCAAAATTTTATGCTAGTAAAAGACAAGAACTTATTCAAAATCCCCTTGACTACCACTGACTATAAACAAGCTGACAATTCAAATGCAAAGGGAACCAGGCAAATAATATAACATTATATATTAAATTAAATGTACAATGCTATGTCAGGTAACAGGGGGGATGGGAATATAGTAAATTAAAGAGTCTATGATCTAAACCCTTGCAAAAATCTGGATCCAAGTTGTCCAGACAAACCAGCTATCTGAATTTATAAGTGAAATCTCTCAATTTTTAAAAGATGGCCAATGAATTACAAAAATGTACACAGTACAAGACAAATACAATTGGGCATGGGCTTCCACTTTGATATTTTTGCCTTAAACAGTATACCCAGGAGTAAGTATGCCGGTTGTCAAAAAGCTACTAAAAATGGAAGATTAGATTAGATTTAAAAAAATCTGTCTCCACTCTCCAAACACACAAGCTGTCATTATGACATGAATAGGCTAGAAGGTGCTGCTCCAAGTGGATAGCCAATTTTACAACTCATTTAGTCACGTTGTTTCCTAACTAAAAATCACATCAAAATCTTTAAAAGAGACTACATCTTTTCAACACAAAGCGTTAACACACTAATAAAAACGCATTATATAAATTATTAGCATATATTATCATTTTTCTGAGAACTGTTATTGTTCCTTTAAGATCTGTGAGCTTTCAGTTTAAAAGTAGAATGAAGTGAAATATTTCTCACCATTAAAAGATACTCCACTGCTCTGTCAGGGTTGTTGAAACTGGCTCTCAGGGCTGCAATTACTTGCTCTCGCTCATATCCCATTGACATGATCTCGGTTACCATATTCTCGTAAGACTGACCTGTCACTAAGAAAAGGTATGTGGGATGGGGGGAGAGGAAAGAAAGGAAACATTTAATAAATACACATTTTCCACATATTTCTTGGGGCTTCATGTATATACAGTGTTTCAGGCACTGCAGGGCTGGGAATACAAAGAGGCACAACAGCACAAACTACACACATGTGGCAGGTAGAATAATGCCCCCTGCGAATCCATGGAAATCTGTAATACCTTAGGTTTACAAGGCAAAGCAGAATTAAGGTTGTTTATCAGCTGACTCTCAAGATGGGGAAATTATCCTGGATTATCTGGGTGGGTCCAATGTAATCACAAGAGTCTTTAAGAGTGAAGGAAAACAGGGGAGAGGGTCAGAGAAACAGATATAAAGACAAGAGAAAAGAAGCAAGGTCACAAATGCTATGCTGTTGTCTTTGATGAAAGAGGAAGGGGCTATAAGCCAAGGAATGTGGGTAGCCTCCAGAAGCCTGGAAAAGACACAGAACAAATTCTCCCCTAGAGTATCCAGAAAGGAATGCAGCTCTGATAGTAGCCCAGTGATTCAGCCCCTTGATTTTAGAACAGTGAGTACCATGTTAGACTTCTAACCTACTGTACCATAATAATAAATCTGTGTTGTTTCATACCAGGAAGTTTGTGGTAGCTTGTAAGTACAATAAAAATATCAGGTACAAATGTAGCACAAATATAGGACAGAATTAGCAGGTCAGGGAAGGCAACCTAGAAGAGACAGATGAACTAATTTCTGAAACAAGTAGGAGGGACATTTCAAGCAATCGATTCGGCTATAACAAGTTCAGTTTTCCCTTGACACCTTCTATTATCAAAGCAGAGAGAGAAAGGAGGTTAGAAATCAGAAAGTTAGACTTTCTCATACCATACAGAGCTGGGGCAATGAACCAAGCACTGCTATTCCAGGAAATCACTTCCCACAGGCTGTCTCTGACCCAAACTTGCTCTTCATGGAAATGTCAGACAACAGACCACACTCTGAAAGAAAGCCAACTCTCTACACCAAACTCACCTCACTTAAGCCATCTTTTCTTCTCCTTGTGTTCTGGGTGCTATTCATCCCTTCTTGTCTCCTCAAAGAACTGTACCCTTTAGTTATCTTCTCTCTTTTCCACCTCCCACCCTTCACTCTCCACTTAATTATCCTGATCAGCAGTTAACTATATCCTAGAATGTCATCCTAAAAACAGAAGCATGCCCCCATGGCCACATCTCGATTTCTCTTTCAGAAATGTCCGCTCCCTTCCCTTTCCAGCCATAGCTGTTTGCACAGGCTGTGTCCACTTCTCACATTCCACTCACTCCTCAACCAATATTGACATGTGACTTTGGATCTCTAAAGGTTTCTCCCTCAAATGTGCTCCTCCACTACCTATCTGCCTTCTCCATTTCAATAAACAGCACATCCTTCCACACAAGTACAAGAACCAGAAAACTGGTGATCACAGTTCCCTTCCCCTTGTCTTTCACATCTCATCTAGCAGCGTTATCTGCAGATCCTCCCTCTGAATTACAGTGCAAAACTACTTAGGTTCCCCCCTTCTCCACTGCCTTCACTCAAGACCAGACCACAAAAGTCTCTGGATTACACCCTGCTTCCTCTCCTGCCCCTCCCCACTGCCTCCCTCAAGTCTACGATTCTTTCTTCACATGGCTGCAAACGCGAGCCTTTAAAAAGAAAACCTCCCAACCATCTTCAAACACCATGCTCCAACCACACTGATATTTTCCAGTTCATAAGTCGTACCTTCTAAAACCTGCCGCAGAACCTCTACACACATACCAGGCTTGTCTGAGGGCCAGTTCCTCTGCAGGCTCTAGTTCTCAATTTAAATGTTCCAGTCTCACAGATGTACTGCCTATCCTATGTATAAGCACCTTCTGTTTTTCTTTAAGGAAGCCGTTTGTTTCCTTAAAATCATTAATCATAATTTGCAATTTACTTTACGTTTCACCCTTCTTTCTTTACCCCATCTGAATGAAAAGTTCAACTTGCAAGGGACCCTGTCATTCTGCATCACCGTTTCCCTGGCACAGTGATACTCTTACCAGTTAAATGATTTTCTGCAGAATTTTCAAAAGGCATTTGTTACCTATAAAAGTATAGTTAAAAAAAAAAAAAACCCTAAATATCACTGAGCTAAGGTGGCATTTGATATCTGGAGTTAAGGACTTTTCCTTTCTGCTTCCATAGAGGACTTGTTAAGATATTTTTTTTCTTAATCACCTATTCATATACTTCTGGCACAAAGCTACTTAAGTGCCAATATACTCTGAGTAATTTAGTTCCCAGATTCAGAATTCAGCATCAAGATAAAAGAAATCAGGAGCTGTGGACTACCTGAACTAAACGATTTTAACATGGTGTTTCTCACTTAAGTCTCGCAGTAACTCCATGAGAAAGGTTTATTTTGATCATGGGATCAATGGCTGGTAAGTCATGGTGCAGAGACCAACACAGGCTGTCAGACTCCTGAGCCCCCAAACCAAGTCATCATGTCACACCTCCTAAAATCACGCCTAATTAGTCAAGTTACCAACGCTCAAAAATAAATGCTTATAAACAGTTTGCTACTCATAGGAAAACTAGGGACAATGGACAACACAAGAGAGAGAGCTAATGAGACTAAAAGTAGTAGTGACGAAGAACCTTTACGTGTCATCAAGAGTCTTATCTTCCCGGTCACAAGAAACTGCACAAGGAACTAACAATAACTTCATTAGATCAGCCTTTTTTAAAACCCACTATAACAGAGCACTGACATGTAGGAGAGAATAATGCAGGAGTATTAGTGAGGTAAGGGCGTGAACTAAGGCAGGCAAGTGGCAGTGGAAACAAGTATTCCGGAGACATTAGAAAGGAGGGCCGTCAGTACCCTGGGCTCAACAGGCCAAGAGAGGCAGGGGGATCAAGGACGACGCCAATGTTTGCTAGAGATGATGGTGCAAGCAGTGAGGAACAAAGGAGAAGAATTGGATGGGGGAATAAAACAGGACTCTGTCTGGAACCTACAGAGTTTATGGAGGTTGGACGTCTTCCAGGTGGCAGTTTAAAGAATGAATCAGTTCACATCTGAATCTGGAGGCTCAGAAGGAGATGTATACTGGGGTTATAATTTTGGGAATCATTATGGTATTTCCAGAGTTTGAACTTTGAACTATGGGCTAGAGCAGAACCGCAGAAGATCCGTATATTTAAGGGTCAGGTAAAATAAAAAGAATTAACTAGAAGGCCTGAAAAGGAGTAGTCAGAGGCATGGATCAAGAAAAGAGTAGTGTCACAAGCCATAAAAGAAAAGTTTAAAGCAGCAGGGTATCTACATAAAGACTGGGTGAATTAAAGAGTAAAGGGGTCCCATGACCTAAGCTGTACAGGTTGACAGAAGACGTAAAGGTAAGACACCGTCTTCAGAGGTGTACGCGTAGTAGCAGCAGCTAGAGCTTGGAGGCACCACGCTTTCCAGACTGAGATAGCAGCGGTGGCAGCAGACAGTTCGGCAGTCCCAGGGACAAGTGTCAGTGGGTTCCAGCTCTGCAAGTGGAGAGCACATTACCGATTTCTGGCTCATCTCTAGTCCTTTCGGTATCTCTGTAAGGACTTCTGAGGATTAAGCATGTCCCTGTATGAAACAGAGTGATTTCTATTTTGCTGATTGGACGCTAACTTATACTTATTTGGTAGCAGAGCAGTCCCAGACAACAGTAAATGTAAAGATGTGGGTGTGGTACATGTGGTGACCTTAGTAACATTTTGCCCCTACATGCTATGGGCAGCCAAGATGCCGTTTCCATGGCAATGAGAGGTTCATGGAGTTCAAGTCCAATCAGGTCAGAGGCCACCCTACATCTCAT
This sequence comes from Neofelis nebulosa, assembly GCF_028018385.1. Taxonomy (NCBI): domain Eukaryota; kingdom Metazoa; phylum Chordata; class Mammalia; order Carnivora; family Felidae; genus Neofelis; species Neofelis nebulosa. The sequence goes on from NC_080793.1 coordinate 26,358,748, forward strand.
GAGGTACTACTGCTGTTAGAACCCTGCTGCTGCAGCAACTAAGTAGGCAAAGAAACTAGAAGCCCATACCACTGAAGCTGCTGTTCCCACCTGTTCCCAGTCTTCTACCTCCCTACCATTTCCAGTAACACAGAATAGTACCAAAGGGGAGGAATGGGGTTCCCAGCCAACTGACCAATTATCAGCAGGCACAGGAGGAAACATACCAAAGTGTTATAATGGAAAAACAGGGGCAAAAAACAAAACTGATTTTGACATATTAAGTGTGATGGGGAGATGAAAGAGCGTCATCCAGCATAGTTAAATTTAAAGTTGGGATGGGGTGTCTGGGTGGCTCAGTTGATTAAGCAGCCAACTCTTGATTCTGGCTCAGGTCATGATGTCACGATTGGTGAGACAGAGCTTGGGGTCTGCTTGGGATTTTCTCTCTCCCTCTCTCTCAAAATAAATAAACTTAAAAAAAAAAAAAAAAAAGTTGGGATAGAAAGGTATGTTCACTACAAGCATGATATAAGCAATGAAATACAGACGGGACCCAACAGGGCTACAAACTGGAATAAAGGCTGAAGGAGAATAAGATGAGGTGTGAGACAGATTTAGTAACATTCTGTACCGACTTCAAAAACATTTTGTAATACACCTGTACATAGTTCAAACTCTGTTAAGACCATATTTAGAATTCACATTTGGAAAATGATCTGCTTTAACTAAAAGAATATGCTTACCTCGAATAACAACAGTACAATTCTAAGGATTCAATATATAACACATTAATTTACAAAGTCTTTAGAAACATTAATCGAACGATTATCGAAACCATTTAGCAACTCGATTATAAGTAACCATGAAGATGAACACATGACCTAAAGAAATGATCCCTCTGATAAGGTCATTTACAACGTAGACACTTACCAAGTGCACTTGTTGCATCTTCAAAAAGGTTTGACCGAGAAGAATCTCCTGATGTACTGCAAAAGGTTTTTAAAAAATCACACTTCAGAAAGTATATAAACTTAAAGTTTAGTAACTGTCCACTATATAAAGAGATTATTTTATTTTAATTAAATGTAAAAGTCTGGCTACAGTGTTTAAATTGTCCTCTAGATTAATCCCTAAAGCCTTTATCCATAACATTTCCAATCTTAATACTCATTCTTCTGCAAATGCATCATTTTAAATGTCCAAAGATGTAAAATAACCAGACTGCTTACTACTTAAGGAATATAAAAAAGAGAATGTACAACCATTTCCCTGAAAGAATTTACATGAGAAGTTAAATAAGTCAAGTCACAGTGGAAGAAATACCAAACAATGCAAGTATCCCCCACTTTTCCATAGTTCACTGCTTTGCTTTTACAAAAGATCTACATTAATACCTGCTTTCACTAACTATAAGAAATCCAAAGAGGATGGTCTCTGAAGAGGATTTCTGCTTTTACAAGAAAAGTGAAAATAGTGTTTCATTTGCTTTGCAGCAAGCCTTTCTAGAGGCGTACACCCCGAGAAGTGAGTGGCCCCACCAAGCTCCTTCAACTGGAACTACACCCAGCATCTCAGTATCAAATCACTGTTAATTCTGAACCGTGTGTGTGTGCATTTGTGCTTTGTCTTAATTTACTTTGTGCACCCACTAGCAAGGTGTGTCCTAAGCCTGGGAGGTTATTTTTTGGGTCTGGGAATGATCAAAACTTTTTCCATATAAATTAATGGTAATTGCTTCATTGCTTTATGCTATTTCTGCTTTTACAAAAGGTTTCAAAGGAACACTCTACTTTCAAATAGTGGAGAAAAACCTGTATATGATAAATAGCCGAAGTAGAAACCACATTAGGCTGGAAAGGCCTGGGATATCTTTACATAACAGAATTTCAGTTAGATCTTATACGAAACTGAAGGAAGGCATTTAAATCAAGGAACACAGCATAAGCAAAAAATGGGGAGACGTGTGACAAAATGCAAGTTGTAACCAAAAGTTAATCAGTTAAAAGCACTAAGTTTCTGTTGGGCAATTGCAGAAGATGAGTCTGGAAAACAAGGTAGACAAAAACAAGATTATGAAAGACCAGGAAGAGTAGGCCAAAGAAAAATAAATTCAAGTTTACAAAAGTAGTAAAGGGAGCAGTTAGATTAAAACATACATACAACACACTTATTCCCAATTTTAAAAAGAGAACACAGTGGACTTCAGTTCTGAGAAAATCCTATAGCATAGCAAGAGCAAGTAGAATAAGTTTGAATTCATAAATTACTTTCTAAGCCTCAGTTTGTTCATCAATACAATGGGGTCAACAATAATATCCATGTATCGCTAAGTTGTATGTATGTATGTATGTATGTATGTATGTGGAGTTACTGCTGGTAAAGTGTTTAGCAAAGTGCCTGGCATCCTAACATCCGATATGATTATCATGATTAAACTACTTGTTTGGTATAATTTTTAAAGTATCTTCATTAACTCGACAGGCTAACATGTACAGAAGGAAAAAAGTTGTGAAAAGTATACAGGAAAACTAATTCTGCCCAAGACCCCAACCTAGGGAACAACCACCACTAGCAGTTTCTATGTAACAAGAAGTTGTGTCTTGCTTTTGGATGTGTTTCACTTAACTTGATTATCTCAGTCAGCATAACTACAACTACCTGTTTTTCCCCAGGCGCACAGTACTCCATTTAATTGGCCAAATCAAGCTCTTACTAAATTCTTTCTATGGACAAATTTATCAATTATTCCTTTTATAACTTTTTAAAGATTTTTATTTTTCCATGTTCTCTTGTTTATGGTTTCACTTTTATGTTGAATCATGATCTGTCTAGAGTGATCCATCTTTCCCCTTCCATTTGGCTAGACATTAATCCCAACAGCATTTTCCTCAGTGGTCTGAAATCACATCTTTATCTTGCACGAAGTCTCTGGTATGTATTCTGGTCTGTTTCTAGAATACTATCTATTTAACTGAGCCGTATTTCTAGTAAGAGTCACTCTAAATTGTCGCAATTGTTACCATGTAGAGTACATTCTACTACCTGGTAGGACTAGTGTTTTTTCCTGCAGCTCTTTTACAGAACAGTTTGTGCTGTTTTGCATACGGCTTTAAAATTTCCTTTTACATATCACAGACCACAGTGAGGTGAGGTTGGACTGCCATTCTTCAACCTTGACTCTGCCTCATTGCTTCTCCTTCCCCATCTGCAGAGGAAACCACTTATCAGTTAGTGTGCTGTTCCTTTGTTACTACACGTTACTATATATACCCAAAGAAAATATATGATGTCGTTTTGTGGCTTTTGTTTGGTTTACGGTTACCGCCCATATTATTTTGTAATCTCTTTTTCTCACTTGATAACAAAGCCTTGAAACCACATTCACTCAATATGCATATATACTACATACTTTAACTGGCCTGTACTATTGGATATTAGGACTTCTCAAACTTTAGGAAGCCTAAAAATTCACCAGGAGAGCTTGTTAAAATACAGATTTCTGTGATCTGCCCCCAGAGAATTCTGACTTAGGTCAGGGGTTTAATTTCAAACATACTCCCAGTGACGCTGATGCTGCCTACTTACTACCACCTTCAAGCAGCATTGCTCTCCAATATGAATAAATTGCAGGTCAAGTCATTCCCTTATTAATGGATATTTAGGTTGGTTCCAATTTGTCTTTAATTACAAATTAACGCAGTCTTTGTGCACACAGGCAGTTTCTCTAAGGTAGATATATACAAATAGGATTTGCATTGCAATCGGTAGTTTTTAAAGAACAAAACTGGCCTAAAGACACAAATGACTAATAACGAAATGTCAGGCCAGGGGTGATGAATAAACTTTCTGATGTCCCTCGAATTGGTACCAGTGTATCTCCTGATAATTAGCCCACTAAGTTTTGTGCTTTACAGGACACTAAATGTTTTAGAGCAGATGAAAGGACTAAGGCACATTTAAGCAGCCAGTTTTCTGAGCTTCCCTCATCCTTCTGTTACCCTTCTCGAAGGTGGTGACAATTTGGGGAAATGGTGTACAAAGCCCAACCAAGTAAGTAACTCTAGTATCTGCTCTGTGGATCACTGATCATCTACTGATTTATGCAACCTCTGTAGGTCTGAAAAGGTAATCCTGAATCTTTTTTTAAATTTTTTTTTTTTTTTTAACGTTTATTTATTTTTGACACAGAGAGAGACAGAGCATGAACGGGGGAGGGTCAGAGAGAGGGAGACACAGAATCTGAAACAGGCTCCAGGCTCTGAGCTGTCAGCACAGAGCCCGACGCGGGGCTCGAACTCACAGACCGCGAGATCATGACCTGAGCCGAAGTCGGCCGCTTAACCGACCGAGCCACCCAGGCGCCCCGGTAATCCTGAATCTTAAGAATCGGTAAGTGAAACTGTACCTCCAGGAAGAAAATTTAAAAAAAAAGAGATTGTACCGATCAATTCTGAAGTTCTCACTATAAATAGCTTTTCGAAGAGCTGAAAACATGTAAGAAAATAGGCTATCCTGTACTGATGAACATATATTTAATTACATTTACAATGTTTAAATGGTCTGGGAAACAATGTGTTAAATTTGTTAACTTCCCTCCTTCACACAGAATGGACCAACAACCTTTTGATAGAACAGCTTAACCTGAGTTTGGTTGTCTCCCACTAGGTAAGAGTGTTGAATGCATTTCTAAATGTATGTGGGAGAAGCATCAAGTTAGGTGACAGTGTCTCAGAAGGCCTAAACTAAGGCAAAGTGCAGCAGGCAGGCATAGAGGAAATATTTAATTCCTTGAAAAGAGGCCCAAAGTGAGCAATAAACCAGATGACTCAAACCCCTCCAAACATGGTTGACTTGGATCAGACACAGAAACTGAACACATAGGTAAAAGACTAAAATAATCGTAACTAATTTTTTTCTGATCATTGTTGTATTTATCACAAACATGCTTCCCTCTCAGTACGTGTTTCCAACTCCTGTACAGATCTCCATTCTGTCTGGTTTTGATTCCAAGGACTCTAACTATTGCCACTGAGGTCCCAAGTTATACTGAAGTCACAAAACACAAACAGCTCCAGTGCCAATGCACACTGGACTTAATACAACCCATGCTGTCAGATAAAGCAGAAATTCCCCGTACAAGCTCCAGCCAAGCAAAATAAAGCACTTGCTTTGGTTCTTTTATTTACCATTGGGGGAAAAAACTTTTGTCATAAATTACTCAGTAATCTTGTCAACTTCTCACAAGAAATTATTTCTTGCTCCACAAATATCCCAGTGCTTTTTCTTTGGTTTTAAAGATCTACACAGGCAAAACTTAAATGTTTACAAAAGTTCACAAAAATATAGATAAAACAGTGGAAAACTGAAACAATCCATATGTTCAACAAAAGTTGGTAGGTGAAGTACCCACAACAGCTGATACGTATTGCTGTGTACCGTGTGCTATTTTACACCTTTTACAATCATTATTCCATTTAATCCTTATAACAACTCTAGGAGATAGGTTGTCATCCACAAATTTTCAGATGAAGAAAATACCCAAAGATGTTACTTTTCTAAGGTTGAGCGTGAACAAATGTCAGATCCAAACACAATGCTATGCAGCAAACGGAAATATTTAATGGAATGAAAGATGTTTACAATACAAATGACAACAATCAGAAAATAATATAAATAATGACTGGGGCAGTGTCAAGTTATTTATAATATGTCAAACTATAATAAAATATGAAGTTATTTTTATAATTCTTTTTGGGCATTTGTATTTCCTAATTTTTCTACACAAAATGAAGAATAACTTTGACCCTCTTTCCCTTCCCCCTGGGAAAAAAAATAACGGGAGTATACAAAACTGGATCACGAAAATTTAAACAGGCCCAAAAATTAGTTTTAGTGAGAGTTCAATGTTCAGAAAAGTTTAACAGAGTAGAAACAAAGTTAGTTTGATCAAAACAATAATCAAAACAAACACATGCATGAAGTTCTTTTTTTTTTTAATGTTTATTCATATTCATTCTTGAGAGAGAGACAGAGATCAGGCAGGGAGGGGCAGAGAGAGAGGGACACACAGAATCTCTAGACTCTGAGCTGTTCAGCACAGAGCCTGATGTGGGGCTTGAACTCACAAACTATGAGACTGTGACCTGAGCCGAAGTCGGACGCTTAACTGACTGAGCCACCCAGGCACCCCTACATGCATGAAGTTCCTAATATGAACGTGTTTTGGGATACAATTTCCTAGAATACAGTTCTTACCTGTCAGTTGATGTTGGACTAGTAGCCACTGGTGTTTCTGCTGGCTTTTCTGCAGGTTTCTCTTGTTTCGCCGCACTAGCAGGCGCAGGTTCAGAAGATGCTGTCGTTGATGCTGGAGTGATGGATGCAGGGGTAGGAGTGGGAGCCAAAGCGGGAGGAGAGGTCGGGACCTGGACCACAGCTGGAGCTGTGGTGGAGCTAACTGTGGTCGTGGTGGCAGGATTTGACTGCTGGGTTGTAGCTGGTGCTGGTGTAGTCACTGCTTTGGGCTAAACACATTAAAAAAGTAAAATAATGAATCATGATAAAATACCACATTATTACCTGATCTCTAAGTAGACTATCATTATAGGAGGCTACAAACATAACACTAATATAAACTTGTAACTTGAAAATAATTTCGTAAAGTAACTTAATAAATGATCAGTATTAGCAATCTGAATCACGATGTTACTCTTTCAAAGCTGATATATTAACTAACAACCTTAATTAGCTTTTAGCTAACAGTTTGTCTTTGTTATGTTATCAAGTCACTACAAAAAAGAGCCAATAGAAGCCACTATTCAGAGATATACAAAATGTGTACTAAAAAAAAAAGGACCATTTAATTACCCCCTACCAAACTTTACAGTTTAAGTTCCAAGGTTATAACTTCAAGGTATTTATTGTCATTTAAAAGCATCACCAAAAAAAAAAAAAATAAATAAAATAAAATAAAATAATAATAACAATAAAAGCATCACCAAAATAACTCTCTTGTTTGATCTGAGCTAGTTCAGCATGCACTGGAAAGACTTGCTGTGCAAGGTAGGACAGGGGACTGAAAAAAAATAATACTAGGAGCATTCACTCCCTCTTTTCTTTGTTCTAAGAGTCTTGTGTTTAGCCCTATAACTTTTCAAACTGCCAATATAATACTCTGCAAATTATTAATGTTCTAAACTCTGATTTAGATTAAAATGTAAATGTATTATGCTAATTTAATATTTCCCTTAAGATTATTTATGATGATTATAATAATATAACATTTCATGCCCTCGCGAAGTCTCTGTTGCCACAGTGCTATTTAAGCCTCATTCTAAATGGTAGCAAACCCATCTGCTTTTTGAAGTTTTGCTGCTTACTTCTGATCTAAACAGTTTTCCTGGCTCTTTATAATAAGGTCATTTCTCTTTGCCTCTTTAATGCCTAATACTTCCCCTTCTAATAGATGACTTCTATTAATAACTTGAAAATAAAATAACCACAAATTATCAGTAGAGTCCTGTGTAAAATAAGAAAAAGCTTGGCTCTAAGTAGCTATTCTTCAAACACATCCATCTATTCTGAGACCTATCCTGCTTAATTCTTAGTTACGTTCTAAACAGTCAAGGTTATTACAATACTAAAGGAAATAAGACCCCAAACATATACATATCCAAATATGTGGCTACCACATTTTGCATACTATTCATGATAAAACTAGATAAGACAATGGAATATTATTCAGCCCTAAAAGGACAGAAATTCTGGCACATGCTATAACATGGATGAACCTAGAAGACACTACGCTAAGGGAAATAAGCCAGTCACACAAGGAAAATACTTTATGATTCCATTTATATGAGATGTATAGAGTAGTTAAATTCATGGAAAGTAGAATGGTGGTTACCAAGGCCTGGGGGGGGTGGGGGCAGAATGGGGAGTTACTATTTAGTGGGTACAGAGTACTGGAGATGGTTGCACAATGTGAATGCACTTAATACCACTGAACTGTACAATTAAAAATGGTTAAACTGGTAAATTTTGTGTTATGTATATTTTAACACAATTAAAAAATACTCAATTGAGACAAAGTTTCCTCATGATTCTGTTCCTTGTATGTAAAGTTTAACATTTAATGGCTAAGTGAAATAAGAGAAAGACACCGTATGTTTTCACTCATATGTGAATCTTGAGAAACTTAATGGAAGACCATGGAGGAGGGGAAAGGGAAAAAAGTCAGAGAGAGGGAGGCAAACCATAAGAGACTCTTGGATACTAAGAACAAACAGGGTTGATGGCGGGTGGGGGAGACGGGAAAGTGGGTGATGGGCATTGAGGAGGACACTTGTTGGGATGAGCACTGGGTGTTGTATGGAAACCAATTTGACAATAAATTATATTAAAAAAACCCAAACATTTAATGAGTAAGTGCTTTAACATAGCAAAATCACAATGGTTCTCTTAATGGATTATACAAACTTTTAAGTCCAACACATGTAAACTGTTTAGCTGCTTTTACTCAGGACAAAAATATGCAGTAATTAAAACTGACTTGCTAACCAGAAGAGACTTTTTTTCTTTGACTCTTTTTTTTTAAATTATTTTTTTAATGTTTATTTTTGAGAGAGAAGAAGGAGGGAGGGAGGGAGACACAGATTCCAAAGCAGGCTCCAGGCTCTGAGCTGTCAGCACAGAGCCCAATGCAGGGCTCGAAACCACGAACTATGAGATCATGACCTGAGCCGAAGTTGGACACTTAACCGACTGAGCCACCCAGGCACTCCTCTTTGACTCTTAAATATAGAAAAAAACTGAGGGTTGCTGGTAGGGTGCTGGGTGTGGGGAAGGGCTAAATGGGTGACGGACACTAAGGAGGGCATTTGTTGGGATGAGTACTGGGTGTTGTATGTATGTGATGAATCACTAAATTCTACTCCTGAAATCATTATTACACTATGTTAACTAACTTGGATTTAAATAAAATTTAAAAGTTAAAATAAATAAAATTTACTTGCTCATCTCTCTATTTCTACTGCATATATTACCTTAAACTTAAAAAAAAATCCTCACATTTATTTTAATAAATGGTTTATAGTCCTTAATAAACTTGGTTTCCAATTACTTATTTAAACCTATTTTCAGGGTTACAAGTATCACTGTTCTCAGATTATGATAATTCAATCCTAAAAATTCATGTCACGAGTACACCACTTCTCTGTTTTAACTCTCTACTGCATGCTTATGCATCTTTAAATAAAAATATTACAGAATCCTGACAGAACCCATATCCATTCTGTTTTAGAGAAAAACTTTGATAAACTGTCCCAAGTATATTTCAGTCCAATAAATCACAAAAAATTCCCTTTAAAAAACTTCCTCACAACAATCATTCCTTCATTTCTTTAACTGCCTTTTTCTTTTTTAGTTTCTAAAAATCTACCCCATCAACTAAGAAATATCATTGAATTTAGGAGTCTACATGTCTTTTCTGCTTGAGCCTATCAGATCTAGCACATAATTTAACAAGTCTCTTTAAGGCACCCTTATTAAAACCACAAAATAAGAAATATTTATTCTAAGAATCACATTTTTAAATCTTCAAATAATTAGCAATTTTACTACTCCAGCAAAATCTAACAATTTTTACATGATATTTTATCAACTGTTTTAATTTATTTAAAAATGTTTAAGCTATAAATGTATAAAATTATTAACTTTATGGTTCACACAAAGTAAACTTAAAATTTTTTAAAAAACTGCCAAGTGCCTGCCACTATGGATGTGCATAAACTGTATTCACTAAAGTATAAAGGCTGGACTTGGGATCTTTATTTTTTTAAAAAAAACCTCGCATGCATAAAAATATACAGAACAAGGCTAAAACTTACTTTTGTCACCATAACCACCACAAAGTTTTTTTCATCAATTTTATATTCTTTTAGAGCAGTATCATCATTGAGGATTTTGCCTAGTACATTAAGAAAAAAAGAATACATTATTTGAAGCCCATAACCTTTGTCTTACACATAACTGAAGTTAAAACAATTACTAATGTCAATTCTATCAATTAATACTTTCCCCAAAGAAAAACATTAAGTGATCAGTCAAAATAAAGAAAAATATAATTGGAAATATAATCAGGTAAAAAGGCACTAACATTTGATTAAAAGATACCAAACACAAACACTGCGTATGTGTCTGACAGAACGAATTTGTCTACACAATCTGAAAGATAGCATTACTTTCAATATTTAATTCATACCTGCATAAATTAATTTTTGACCTGCTACAGGAAAGGCATCTTTCCCTTTTTCAGATTCAATCTTCTCTTTCAGCGCCTTCACCTAAAGGAAAAATAAACATTTTTTTTCTAACAGGTCTAAACAACAAATGACTATCCAGAATCTGAGAAATGCAAGGTAAAATTTTTATACGTATATTAATCATTAATACTTGCAAAAACTTAAAGATCATGTCTTCACAATATTGTATTAAAAAAGACTCATTCTTAATGCATATCATTAGGTATAGGTATAAACTTTACCACCAGCTGCTACACATACACAGATTGAAAGAAAAAACTTTTACCAGTTGACTTGATAAATCTACTCAAAATAAAAATTGCAACATCAGAAGTCTTGATTCTCATTATAAAGCTTACGGGCTTATTTCCCACAGAGTAAAAAAGAAAAGCTCTCTAACCTAAAAGGTCTAAGAAAGAAAATAGTCACATCTACAATAAAAATAAGTTAAATACGAATGTTAAAAAGCAAATGATTCAGGGGCGCCTGGGTGACTCAGCTGGTTAAGTGTCCAAATCTTGATTTCGGCTCAGGTCGTGATCTCACGGTTTGAGAGTTCAAGCCCTGTGTCAGGCTCTGTGCTCACAGTGGAGAGCCTGCGTGGGATCCTCTCTCTCTCTGCCCCTCCACTAACTGCGCTCTGTCACTCTCTCTCAAAAATAAACAAACAAACAAACAAAAGAAAGGCATATGATTCACTTAAAAACATTTTTTTTTAATGTTTATTTCTGAGAGAGACAGAATGTGAGAAGGGGAGGGGCAGAGAGAGAGGGAGACAGAATCTGAAGCAGCCTCCAGGCTCTGAGCTGTCAGCACAGAGCCTGATGCAAATGATTCACTTTAAAAGTGGGATATGTTTCATCATTGTCATCTGAGTGATGACACTCAGATGTGTGATCTTCATAAAGATCAATTAGAACATAATTTCTAGAGATGGGGCCTGAACACCTTTATCTTTTTTTAATTTTTTTAAACATTTATTTATTGTTGAGAGAGAGTGAGCAGGGAAGGGGTAGAGAGAGGGGGAGACATAGAATCCGAAGCAAGTTCCAAGCTCTGGGATGTCTGCACAGAGCCTGGATGTGGGGCTCGAACTCATGAACTGGGAGATCATGACCTGAGCTGAAGTCATATGCTTAACCGACTGAGCCACCCAGGTGCCCCTGAACACCTGTACTTTTTAAAAAGCTTTACAGGTGGCTCCAAATTTCAGCCTTGGCCGAGGACTACTATCTGTTGTCTCATCTACAAAGTAAGAGGTACTGTAACAGATGATCTTTATGATCTCTGTCTTGTAAAATTACATGACAACAGGCTCATTATGAGGTATTTTGAAAATGAGTCCAATTTCTGAAACTAATCAAAAAGCACGGTGGCAGAGGAGTAAAAAAGGCAAGAAGATATAATGGAATTAGTTTCATTACTTTAAAGGCACAAAAATCAAGAGGAAAAATTCCATTCCTTCTATCTCCCAGGATACTTCTAAAAATTGTCTAAGTTGATAGTTCTGAGCTTTAGGTGAAAGACTGCTTGATAGGGATACACAGAGAGAGCACCACTTTCATTACTTTAAAGATACAAGAATCAGGGGCGCCTGGGTGGTTCAGTGGGTTGAGCGTCTGACTTCGGCTCAGGTCATGATCTCACAGCTCTATGAGTTCAAGCCCCACATCAGGCTCTGTGCTGACGGCTTGGAGCCTGGAGCCTGGAGCCTGCTTGGGATTCTGTGTCTCCCTCTCTCTCTGCCCCTAACCCATTTGCATTCTGTCTCTGTCTCTCTCAAAAATAAATAAACGTTAAAAAAAAAAATTTAAAGATACAAGAATCAAGGGGGAAAATTCCATTTCCTTCAATTTCCCAGAATACTTCTGAAAACTGTCTAAGTTGATAGTTCTAAGCTTTAGGTGAAAAACTAATGCCAGCGCAGAGCCTGATGCAGGGCTTTAACCCACAGATCGTGACCAAGAGTCGAATGCTTAACCAACTGAGCCACCCAGATGCCCCATAAGTAACAGCTTTTTAAAAAAGCACTCAGGGGGGTGCCTGGGTGGCTCAGTCGGTTAAGCGTCCGACTTCGACTCAGGTCATGATCTCGCGGTCCGTGGGTTCAAGCCCCGCATCAGGCTCTGTGCTGACCACTCAGAGCCTGGAGCCTGTTTCAGATTCTGTGTCTCCCTCTTTCTCTGACCCTCCCCTGTTCATGCTCTCTCTGTGTCTCAAAAATAAATAAATGTTAAAAAAAAAATTTTTTTTTAATAAAAATAAAAAAATAAAAAAAGCACTCAGAGAATCTGACGTCAACATCAGTAAACCCAGGATATAAATTCCACAAGATAGTAAATTCTATGCTATGTGTGGGTCAGAATAAAAAAGTACAAGGATTGACAAGTCTAACAACTCTACAGTTGGCCCTTGTTCTATAATTTATGTTGGCAGTTCTGATTTTACCTATATAATTCAGCTAGCATGTCATGATAAGTGCAGGAAACAAAAGATACTATCCAAATTTCTAAGATAAAGTAACTTTTAAAGACCCATTTATTTAAACCCTATACTGCCAAGAGCAACGATTCTCTAGGTGTGATGAAGGAGCCATAAACATTCATAAGACCTTACTTATCAGGAGGTCTACCAGGTCAAAAGATATTATTTGCCTTTTGTACTCTCATTTTCTCACAAGTATATACTTGAGTTTTCCAGAGGCTACAAAACATGTGACTTCACAAAAGACTGAGTGCAGAAGCAGATGAGAATCTAGCTATCTTTTTCTATTAAGCCAAACATTAAAAAGTTTTGCAAAACAAGGGCCACCTGGGTGGTTAAACGTCTGATTTCTGCTCAGGTCAGAATCTTATGGTTCAAGAGTTCGAGCCCTGCATCCTGCTCTCTGCTATCAGTGCAGAGCCCACTTCTGATCAAGTCATCCCCTCCCCCCTCGCCCTCTCAAGCTTGCACACTCTTCTCTCTCAAAAGTAAATAAACATTTTAAGGTGCCTGGGTGACTCAGTCAGTTAAGGGTCAGACTTCAGCTCAGGTCATGGTCTCACGGTTCGTGGGGTTCAAGCCCTGTATCAGGCTCTCTGCCGTCAGCACAGAGCCTACTTCGGATCCTCTGTCGCCATCTCTCTCTACCCCTCCCTTGCTTGTGCGCGCTCTCTCTCTCTCTCAAAATAAATAAACTTAAAAAAATTTTTTTTAAATAAATAAACACTAAAAAGTTTTGCAAAGCAAGTAAGATAATGCCAGTCTTACTGTTTTTTGTTGTTTTGGAAAATAATTTTTCACACAAAATGTATTAGTTATAACATTTAATAGGTTTATTATATTTAAATGAATATAACAATTTAAATTTATTATATTTAAATGAACATTTAGAAAATTCCTCTGCTTAATTTCTAATACAGTAAATACAAGTACATTGGTAAAAGTTATTTTGGGGTCCTCAACAAATTTTAAATGTAAAGGGTCTTGAAAAAAAAAAGAGAGGACTGCCTAAGAACTTCTACTTTACATGCTAAATGACTTGCCTGAAGTCAGCTGAGCGACAGCACAGAGCTCAGAGCACTCTGTGGTGAATAATTTCCTTCCATACTTCTTTGTTCAGAGGAGAAGAGATGCAATATTTGCAACTGTGGTTGGTTAAAAAAAAACCTCACAAATGAATGATAGACCACATGTGTTACTATGAGTGATTCTAGTTCTCAGAACAGTACATAGTGGTGGAGCACACAGTAACTGCTCAATTAACACTTGCTGAATGAGTAAATTAATATAGCATAAATATATGTAAGGAAAGGAAAATAAAGAAATATATGAAGCAAAAAATAAAGAACGAAAGAAATAAGCAGGAATCTCATTCCTGACAAGAATGTGTAGCCAATTTAGACTTAATTGATATGTATACATAGTTTCTAACCAATGGAAATTATACTTTTATTTCCAGCACCCATAGAATATACACTTTAAAAGTTTAGCCATAAAGACTATTCCACTGTATTTTCATAAGCCCAAACAAATAACGGACCTACTCTCTAGCTTTGTATGTCAAAAGAGTGAGGAAGGGACAAAACCCAAAAACCCTTGTAAGTTAAAAAAAAAAAAAAAAAAAAAAAAAGCAGGACAAACAACAAGAACAAACACCTCCAATCATTTTGCTCCAAAAAAACCCAAAAACGGGTGATTAAAAAATATTAAGTACATAACAATGAGAACTCTACAGACATCAATACCTATATGATTTGACTAAAAAAGTAATCATAGACTAACATTAAAACTGTTTATTAAAGAAAAATTAATAAACTAAGCATGCATTTCAGACAGAAATAGGACAAATACCAAAAGGAAAAATGCAAAAAAATTGAGAGAGAAATGGTAGAAAATACTTCTTGTGCCAAGAGAAATAAGGGACAAATAAAAGGGCAACAATTCATAAGTATAGTCAATAAAAAGTTCAACCTTATTAGTAACCAAAATCACAAATTTTAGTGTCAGATGTCATTAGTTCAATACACCATCATACTGGAAAAGACAGTGTTGAACAATTCTTGGTGTTATGTGTGAAGAGACAACACTCTCAGAATGGGAGTGTCAAACAATAAAATATTTGAAGGCAATATGTCAAAGTGCAACATTTTTGGGGCGGTGGCCATTCAATCTAGCAATACCACTTCAGAACGTAAAATCAACTTTATATATAAACATATATGTGAATATATATAAAAATATATGTGAATATACACACACATACACATCTACTAGAACTAGACTTTAGTTCCGGGTGCACCGACCTGTCCAAAATTCTGGCGTTGTTCCTTAACCTCAACACAATCTTTACTTTCCAATCTACTTAAGTCACCTACCCACACAACACAGGCTGAATCCTGTTATCCCCAAACTTCTCCATCTTTGAAATTGTAAACATCAATCACCTATCCCTACCAGCTCTCAGTAACTATTCACTACACCTGGTCTTGCATTTGGTCCCCAGAGTGCCTACTTTCACTCTGATCTTTATTGCCAGTTCTATTTGGCAAAGACAATAATTCCAATGCTTCTATCACTTTCTTCCCATTATCAGACTTTCTTGTCTTTCTGCTGCTTCCCCCAGGCAAAATTCCACATTTGGACCCACACAACTGAATTTATTTCCATCTGTACTCAACAAAAAATTCACTTTGACCACTCTGTGCTGCCTCCTACCTCACTCAGCTAACAAATCTTACTTTAACTATCCAACCCCTACCTATCCATTTACATCCAATCTTCTACATGCTGGAGAAAATTAAAGATACCCTAAATCCTCACTTCTTTTGGTTCTCCTCCATTCTCCAAGAGGATATTTCAAACCTGCACTCTTCTCTAAATTTGATTGCCAAAACTTCCTCCCCCACTACAGATGACCATCTTTCTACTTCATTCAAAATATATCAAGGGCGCCCAGGTGGCTCGGTCAGTTAAACTTCTGACTCTTGATTTTGGATCAGGTCATGATCTCACAGTTCATGAGATCAAACCCCACTTTGAGCTCCATGCAGGAGTATGCTGGGGACTCTCTCTCTGCCCCTCATCCCCAAATTAAAAACAAAGACAAAAATCAGCAGATATCAGAGGGACCCATCCTCCACCTTCTGCCACCAAAGCGACATACTTTCTTTTTTTGCATCCAGATCCACCTAATCTCCTTCCTTCCTATTAAAAATTTTTTTGAACATTTATTCATTTTTGAGAGAGACAGAATGTGAATGGAGGAGGGGTAGATAGAGAGGGAGACACAGACTCTGAAGGAGGTTCCAGCACTGAGCTGTCAACACAGAGCCAGACGCAGGGCTCGAACTCACGGACTGCGAGATCATGACCTGAGCCGAAGTCGGCTGCTTAACAGACTGAGCCACCCAGGTGCCCCTCCTTTCTTCCTATTAAATGAAAGAGGCATCCCTCTCTTTCAAATCTAATCCTTTTCACTTGTTCCTTGGTTCTCCCTCCAGTGTTCTTCAATACCTTGCTAGTTGTTTCCCACCCTCCCCCAGCTGTATTTTCACCCTCTCCTTCAAGGCCAGTTCATTTCCATTCACACTTAAACAGACCCAATTTTCTATCATCTTTAAAACAAAACAAAAACTTCACAACCCCCCATATTTCTTGCTAGGTATATTCTCCTCCCCTTAGTCTCAGGCATTTAAAAAAAAAAAAAAAAAAAATTACACACATTGTAATACTAGTAACCCCACACCGATTACTCAAGAATGCAATGTAGTGCTGACAGAAGCATGGACTTTATTCCCAATTCTGCTACTTGTTTTTCTCCCTATGCTCAGGATTCCATTAAGACTGTTCTTACCAGTATCTCTAAATTCAGCAAAACCATAACTAGATACTTCTTAGTCCTTCACTACCTTACCTGACCTGTCTCTTAAACAGTACTGACCTGTCTCTCCTCTTCACACTGTCTTCCTTTGGCTTCCATAAGGCCATACTCCTCAGGATTTCCTCCAATCTCTCTGTTCACTAATTTGTGAAATCCTCTCCTTATCTTTAGTCATACAGACCCAACTCTCTACTGGATACTTTTACTAGATATCCTAGTATAGGCATTTCAACCATAATGTGTTTACTGCAGATGGCTTCTAGACATCTAGTTTGTCTAAACCTTCCCTAACCCAATCAAATGGAACACGCTTTAAAACAGCTTATAAAGAAAGGCCTTCTTTCTGGATATTACCAAAAACAAACAAACAAACAAACAAACAAACAAACAAACAAAAAGAGGAGGCAGCACCTCTCTACATGGTTTCTCTTGGGAAGGTTATGGCAAGCAACAGATGCAGTTGTGACTCCTCTACTAACTGTGCTGAGTCCCATGCCAATGCTCTTGTTTCAATAAGCAGTAAACGAGATGGATCTATAATGGAGCGCTACAGTTCCAATAAATAACCAAGGCCACTCTATCCAAGGCTAATAATAAACAAGAAGGAGGGACTAAACTTTCATTTTGCTGTTTATTTCCCCCTAAATAAAGAATGGAAATTTATCGGGGCGGCTGGGTGGCTCAGTCGGTTAAGCAGCCAACTTCAGCTCAGGTCATGATCTCGCCGTCTGTGAGTTCGAGCCCCGCCTGGCCGTGCTGACAGCTCAGAGCCTGGAGCCTGCTTCGGATTCTGTGTCTTTCTCTCTCTCTGACCCTCCCCTGCTCGTGCTCTGTCTCTCTCAAAAGTAAATAAACATTAAAAAAAAAAAAAAAAATGAATGGAAGTTTATCATCAACTCAACTATCAACAAAGCATGGTTGACAATCAAGAAATCAAACTTTTTTCCTAGCCACATACTTCTTTTTCTCTTATATAATTGTGTGCATTTTAAAGGAAAAACATACTCTGTATCTAACATTAAACATGGTTGACAATCACAATAGTCTATTAAAAAGTGCCAACATAAAATCTGATCAATTATACTGTTTCATCCCATTCCCATGAGATGCTTGTCTCTTCTTCCACCTTCCTCACATCAAATCATTCATCCAGTGGTTCCAACTTACCATCTAATTATTTCCCAGTGTGAACATTACTTTGCATCCCATGGTACTACCTTAGTTCAGGCCAAGAACCATTAAAAGTAGTCATTTTCATTCAACAAACTTAAGTTGTAGGTTTCAAACATAAAAATGTTTTATAAATTAATATCCCCATGATAGTAAATGTCGTTTTGCATGTCAGTCTTTTTTTTTTTGGCGTGTCAGTCTTCTTACACGGCACTTTTGCACAAGATTTCTAGGACTATAGCTTGTTGATTGGGTTAGCAACTGAATATTTATGATAATCCAGTTTCCTCAATATTACAATATATTTTCCTTATTACTGTTATAATTACATATACCGTAAAAGATTTATGCAAGCTTTAATGGGTAGCCCTGAAGTACAGAGGCTGAATGAATAACAGCTCATGGATGCTATGTACTTAGCACATGCCAGGCAGTATATTAAGAGCTTCCCAATATTTAACTCAATTTAATCTGTGCCTCATCTCCTATTTGAATCCTGGCTAGTGCTACTGTGGAAGCTGATATTTGAGAACAACAACAAATGTTGATATTTGTGAGCGCTAATGCAGGCAAATTTGAGTTCCTTTGATCCAGCAGCTCTGCATCTGGAAATCAAAGCTGAAGAGATGTTTACAAAAACACTTTAAAGATACACGAACAAGTTATGTGTTCTACACTACTGTTCCTAACACTGAAAACAACCCTAAACATTCATCAATGGTAAAATATATTACTGCAGATGCATTCATTTAAATACAATGCAATACAAGAACAATACTATTCGTGCAAGGTACTCACTGAATACATGCATATATGAATGAATGACGTATTTATAATTATCTATAAAGGGCAAAAGCTAGTTGCTAAGCAAGTGATTTTTAAGAACATAGTGAAATTATGTTTATATATTACACATAGGTAAAAAAAAACAACTGTCTAGCAGCAAACAGAGTCTATAGTGGTTATTTGGACCAGGGGCATAAAGGCTTCTACTTTTTTATATACTTTAGTAACTATAACAAGCCTAGATTATGTTAGTAATTTAAGGGAAACAACCACTGCTTACTAATATCACAGAAGAATATACTGCAATTTTGAGGAGTCTGCACTAAAAAAGAAAATTCTAGAGTGCCCAGCCAGCTCAGTTGGTAGAGCATGCAACTCGTGATATTGATGTCTTGAGTTTGAACCCCACGCTGGGTGTAGAGATTACTTAAAAAAAAAAAAAAAGTCTAAGGCAGTACTCTAATACCTACTTAAATTTCGAAAAATAAGAGCAACCAAAATTTGGCAATTAACATTAGCAAAAGGAAAGAGTCCCAAACCTAAATATGTTTACAAAAGGATTTCATAGATTGTGTGCATCTATGTGGGCAATGTTTTTGGTTTTCTTTTTCCTTTTGATTCCTTAAGTGGTATCCTTCCATTTGGGAAACTAGCATAGGCACCAAGGAGTATTTTCTGGATTCTTCTCCCCAAAGTATATTTCTGCGAATTCTAAAGATAGATTTGATGGTAAAAAAGTCAGTTTACTAGTGCAATAGGAAAAATCTTCCCACTGGACCCAAGGAATAAAAGAATGTAGCAAAAGTAAAGAGTTTTTTTTTTTTTTTATTACTGACAGTACAGTATTAATAATGTATGAACATGGGAATGCAATTGGTGCAGCCACTCTAGAAAACAGTATGGAGACCCCTCAAAAAACTAAAACTAGAACTACCCTATGACCCAGCAATTGCACTACTAGGCATTTATCCAAGGGATACAGGTGTGCTGTTTCGAAGGGACACATGCACCCCCATGTTTATAGCAGCACTATCAACAATAGCCAAAGTATGGAAATGGCTCAAATGTCCATTGATGAATGAATGGATAAAGAAGATGTGGTGTGTGTATATATATATATATATATATATATATATATATATATATATATATACACAATGGAGTATTACCGGCAATGAAAAAGAATGAAACCTTGCCGTTTGCAACTACATGGATGGAACTGGAGGGTATTATGCTAAGTGAAATTAGAGAAAGACAAAAATCCTATGACTTCACTCATATGAGGACTTTAAGAGACAAAACAGATGAACATAAGGGAAGGGAAACAAAAATAATATAAAAACAGGGAGGGGGACAAAACAGAAGAGCCTCATAAATATGGAGAACAAACAGAGGGTTACTGGAGGGGTTGTGGGAGGGGGGATGGGCTAAATGGGTAAGGGCCACTAAGGAATCTACCCCTGAAATCATTGTTGCACTATATGCTAACTAATTTGGATGTAAATTTAAAAAAATAAAAAATAAAATAAAATAATGTATGAACAGACAGTATATAAAGGCAATCAATTCTCAAACAGGGTTATGATCCAAAAGGCTATGATTTTAAATATAATTTGAAGTTCAGAACCTATTCTTCCCATACAAACTATGATATTTAAGCTACTCCAACTATTCATGCCAATTTAATTAATCTATTCTAAAATATATTCCTAACAATATGATTTCAACGAGATTAAAACCGACACACTTTGAAAACTGATTAAGTAGAAAAGTAGAAACTCTCAAGATACCTGTAAACTTTTAAAGTTTCTATATAGGCAGAGAATGAATCTAATACACTACAAAAAAGTCACCTACCTAATTTACCCAAAGTGTGAGAGGGAGAGGAAGGAGTGACAAATAATTTTTATCTACCTGTTTGAAGTATTTAGGATCTGTTCATACGTATTAGTCATTTGCGGCCAGTCTACCTCCTCTCCTAGAAAAGGTTTATGTAATGTATAAAAGGTTTATAAAGTTCATTCAGTATAAAATTAGCTCTTGGAGAAACTACATAAAGAATTTTTCCAAACTTATAGGGAACAGATGGTGTGGTGTCCTTCAGCAGAATTCACTGTGCTACGGCAAGCTCAAATTTAGCACATTTCTTTCCAAAAGCAACAGAAATTTTATACATTACCTATCAAACCATCTCATAATTTCCAAACTAAAGAAAGCAGAACACTGCTCTTAAAAACTGTTCGAAACTGCCGATCACATCAAGCTGACCCAGTCCGAGGATACCACATTCACACAAACTTTTTGTAAAAAAAGATAGTAAAAACAGTGATCAAAATAATGGAAAACTGATGAAAGCACAATTTGCTGAAAAAAAGTTGCATGCATTTATTTCTAATTTCACAATTCGCTAAAAATTTTCAGATACATGATCTCTTTTGATTTTCACATCAACTCTACAAGGAAGGCAGGGAAGTTATTACTTCTATTTTACTAATGAGAAAAGAGATTTAAGTGCTCAAGGACAGAGGATAACTACAAAGTGGGGGGAAAAAACTCTTCCCTACACTAGCAGTGCTGTGATGTATTTGAAAGAGAGCAAAATGTAAAAACAAGTAAACAGACTCAAGAGTTACCATTAAGTTTTTGCTATAAAGAGCAGCAGGGAAACGAGGCAGTAGCCAAAGAGGGATGTGGAGACAAGGGAGAGTTTTATTAAAATTGGGAAAACAAACATTCTACAATGGAAAAATCAATGAGGCAGAAGAGAAAAGTTGAACTGGGAGTGGGCCCTTCACAGGCGAAATAGAGCAACCAAAATGCTGTGGAAAAGTAGGACTAGCCTCAGCACCACCCACCATAGATAGCTACCCACAACAAAAGGAGACTAGAAGAAGTAGGTAGTTCTGGTAGGATTCCGCAAAAGTTCTTCCGTTCCAATTGTTTCTATATTCTCAACAAAATCTTAAATCTGGGGTCATCAGCTGACAATAAGGATTGTATATGAAATCTGCCTATGACAGCAGAAGAGTGAATGGACAGACTAGTGGAGAGTACTACCAGGCAGTAAAAGGGCCCAACGAAGGTTAATGTTCATGAATTTTAGGTGAGACAAATCAATGTGGCTATGTGTCTTCTAGCTACACAGGTGTAAGCACAACAGAACTGAATTTAATCACATCTGGGGTTTTCCGAGCAGAAACAATGAAGTGAGAGTGGGACCACGTTGCCAGGCACAGCCACAGTTCTAAGCACTCTGTGTATGATCTCAAAATCATAAAACCTTCCAAACAACCATATGAGGTTAGTACTTCCAGTGGCAGTACCCTCATTTTAAGCTGAGGAAACAGGCACATAACTGGGTAACTTGCCCAAGGTCACAGAGCAAGTGGTACAGCCAGGATTGAAATTCAGGCAGTCTGGTTCCAGAGATATGCTATGCTGACCCTTGCAAGAAAGCGATTATAATCACTGACCCTATTTTAGCTGGGCAAGAGTGGAAGCAATAACATGAAGGGAAGGTCAGCAAAGAGAAGTATGGATCAAATGAATTATAGGTCTCATTAGAACTAGAATCAGAGGAAAGGTAAAGTAGGATACTAAAAACAGATTACTGGGGATGGGGGAAGTTTGTTACTGGTAATAAGATCTAATTACCAGTCATGGGACTGAATAATTGAGGGAGCAGAAGGAAAGATCACCGGATGAGACATTAAGGATTACAAGACCAGGGTACAGGCAAGATACATATATACTGAAACTACCAGAGCCATTGACTGTGTGATGGCAGCAAGTTACTAATCGCATTGGCCTTCATTTCTTCTTTTTAAATCATACACTGTTACATATTTTCCACAATTCTAGTGTGGGGTTTTAAAATATGTCTACCATATGCTGTGGAGCTCAGAACTATGATAACTTTCACACGTTTTTAACACAGAGATAAAAGCAGCTACATCAGGAAAAATGACAATGTCAAAATAACAATATATGTCCATAGCTACTATCTACACTTCCTCATCTCCCATTCATTTCTCAATCTACTCAAACATAAGTTTTGGCTCCAACACTGCATGGAGATTACTTGTCAGGGTCATTAATGAACTACAAGCTGCCAAAACCAAAGGGCATGTCTCTTTTGAATTCTCAAGCATCAGACACATTTGATCCTTTCCTCCTTCTTGCAACATTTTTTCTTGGATTCTTCCTACCTCAAAGATTGCTCCTTGACTGACTCTTCACTATCCAATCTCCACGTGAAATCTTCAATTCTAAACCAACTTCAACCCCAGGACCCATCCTACTACCTAGCAACATTCTCACCATGGTTCTTCAATTCTAGAAGCATACTATTAATTACATATAGTGGATAATTTAGGGTTCATTTTTCAGAAGGAATAGGCATTGAAAAAGACTGCTAGATAATCTCATCCAGTCCCGCGGATTGAAGTCAACCACATATGCTGCCTATTGTCAGGTCTCTATCTCTAACCAAAACTTTTCTCTGGGACAGAGGTTCATTACAAATCTCCTTGCCATCTCTACTTGAAAGTTTTTTTTTTTTTTTTTTAATGTTTAAATGTTATTTGAGAAAGAGAGAGAGCAAGAGAGAGAATGTGCTTGCGCAACTGGAAGAGGGGCAGAGAGAGAGAGAGAGAGAGAGAGAGAGAGAGAGAGAGAGAGAGAATCCCAAGGAGGCTCCACACTCAGTGCAGAGCCCGTTGTGGGGTTCAATCCCAACAACTGTGAAAGATCACGACCTAAGCCAAAATCAAGAGTAGGATGTTTAACCGACTGAGCCACACAGGCACCCTTCTTCTTTAATGTTTAATAAGCATCTTAAACTTAAATCTTAAATTCCCACCGCAACCCCAAACCTGCTCCACTCCCAGCCCTCCACATGTGAGAAAAGAACACAAGTATTCGCATAATTTATACAACCTAAATCTAAGTTTAATCCTCTATTTCTCAATTTTCCCCATTCCAACCCATCAAAAATTCTTTCATATCTACTCTCCCAAACATATCTCAAATCCATTCACTTTTCATCATATCTTAAACAGGTCAAAACCCTGTTTAAGACAACAGTACAAGCCTAACTGATCTCCGTGCTTTCACTCTTGCTCATCCTACTATCCATTTTCCATACAGCAAAGTAACCTTTAAAATCATAAAAGAAATAATTTTCCTCCTCTGCCTAAAATCCCCTAAAGGCTTCTTCCTATTTTACCTTGAAAACCCCTACCTTAGAACAAAGTCCTACAGGCTCTGGCCCCTTGCCTAACTCAGATCTATTACCTCCCTTCACCCTCACCTACCAGATCAGCATACAGGCCTTTTTTGATTCCCAAAACACACTCTTAAAAGGTCTTTCCCCACAGAAAACACTCTTCTCCATGGGAGTAATTATTATTCAGATCTCAGTTTAAATGTCACTGTATTCAAAAAGGCCTTCTGTGACTAGTCAATTTAAAAGTAGCCACCCAGTCATGTACTATCATATTACCTCATCCTATTTCAGTTCTCTATATAGCTCTTAGCATTATCTGGTTATTAAAATTTGTTTTTAAATGGATTTGTTCCATTATAAAATATGCACTGTAACAGCAGGACAAGATATTTAAAGTGCTCAACAAATATTAGATAAATCAACATACAAACATTGGGGGATCACTAACTTGATAGTTCACTAGAAGAATGTATTCAACTCATTCAAAAGATGTTTACTAAATGCCTACTATGTGCTAGGTATAGGAAGAGCAAAATTCTGGCAGAAATCATACCAGATTTCCCAGGTACTTCCAGTATTGTGATTTACCAATATGCCAACAAATCTTAATTTCATCTCTGTGATACAGTATTTTAATACATTTATTCTTCTTGTTTTAATAATCTAGGAAACTTCTATAATAAAGTACTATCTCCAGCCCAACCATATTAAAATGTAATAAACTGCAATAGGAACAAGTTGCTAATAAATGATGTCTAACAAATACCATATACAAGTACAAAACAGCATTTTACAGCATAATCACCAACATTATACAAATAAACCACAAAGCAAGGTAATTCTTTGTAGATTACTGTACAGTATGCTAAGTGTGCAGTCTACAGTAATTAAAACTGTTTTATCTTTACAATTTTCTTGTCCAAAACTTCCAACGTATATATACAGCTTTGATGTGTTAATATAATCGCATTTCAGCTTCTTCATTTAAAGTTTCATGTCAGACTTATTATTTTTTTTTCCAGTTATTCAAAGCACACAACAGTGACAAGGGTTAGCATATTGAAGGATTAAATCTGTATATCACATATTCTTTCTTGTCATCATTTTCACAGATACAATAAGATCTGCAACGTATTACAATCATTTCAAATTTTGTTCTAATCTACCTGTTCCGGGTTGGGTTGAAGTAATAGCAAAAGGGTTTTTGAAGTTAAAGCAATGGGTTGAAGTAACAGCGAAAGAGAAAAAACTAAGTGACTTTGGATCTGAGCTTTAAAAAAAAAACTATTCCATTTTCCTCTAAATGTCCATCACATGACCAAATTTCAAAAAAAGTTGTTTTCTAACGTTTATTTGTTTTTGACAGATAGAGCCCAAGAGGGGAAGGGGCAGAGAGAGAGAGGGAGACAGAGGATCTGAAGCAGGCTCCGCACTGACAGCAGAGAGTCCGACATGGGGCTGGAACCCACAAACCGTGAGCTCATGACCTGAGCCAAATTCGGACACTTAACCAACTGAGCCACCCAGGCGTCCCACCAACTTTCAAAATTTTAAAGAATTTTATACAAGTAGCAGTCTATTAGACATCTCAGAATGCTAATTTCTATTTTTTTTACAGTAAATCATCTCTTTAAAACAAAACTTCACATAATTAAGAATATTCTCTTTTAGCAATGGTCTTCTCATCCAACCTACTCATTTTGTTTCTATCTTGTTTGAATATTTTATAAGGGATGCATTACTATCGTGATAATAAAAACATTGTTTTGCATTGGTTAACACTAAAGGCAGTGCGTGCTAATGGTCAAACAAATGGTACAAAATGGCTGATTAAGTGTCAAGAAATTTTGGTGGTTAAAAAAGATGGAGAGGAGGGGCGCCTGGGTGGCTCAGTCGGTTAAGCATCCGACTTCGGCTCGGGTCATGATCCCGCAGTTTGTGACTTCAAGCCCAGGTTTGGGCTCTGTGCTGACAGCTCAGAGCCTGGAACCTGCTTCAGATTCTGTGTCTCCCCCTCTCTCTGCCCCTCCCCTGCTCACACTCTGTGTCTGACTCTCAATAATGAATAAACGTTAAAATTTTTTTTTTAAATAAAATAAAAAGAGGGAGAGGAGTTTCAGCATTCAAAAACTAAAGCAAACACAAACAATTTAAAAACAAATCCTGTTCCTTTTTCCACTTTGTACATCTCCTACTCTATAGCTATTGAGCCACTAGGTCAGCAAGGCTCCCAGAAGACCCAGACAGACCCTGTCCAAACATGCCTGTATTCCTCCAATGCTGCCACTCAAAGACCACTAAACATATAGATGTTCAACAAATGAATCACTCTCATGATTCCTATATCCCAGTCCTTTTTTTTCCTTTATTTTTGCTCTTGCACATCTGAAGCTCTTACGACTTTCTATATTGGCCACTTGAAGTTACTTAATTTTCTTAATTCCTTCTAGGTAAACATCAAACAAGGGCAAACCTTTGAACAGCCAAAACTCAAGTCTCAGAGAGCAAAAACTGTTCATTTTATGTGGATCTCCTTACAGGTCTCACTAAAATCCTGTTTTCTCCGCTTTATTAAAAAATCTATTTCTAATATCCCCGGTTACCTAGTTTTCACCACAAATTAGAAACAGGACACTTAGAGTCTCCCTATATTAATAGAACATTCATCGTTTCTTTCCTTACAGTAATTCTACTAAAATACTGTATCAAAAATAGATATTAGGGGCATCTGGGTGGTTAGGCAGCCGACTTCAGCTCAGGTGATCTCAAGGTTTGTTCAAGCCCGCATCAGGCTCTGTGCTGACAGCTCAGAGCCTAGAGCCTGGAGCCTGCTTTGGATTCTGTGTCTCCCTCTCTCTGCTCTTCCCCCTGGTTGTACTCTCTCTCTTTCTCAAAAATAAACATTAAAAAAATTAAAAATATACAGATATTAAAAAAAATCACTATAAACATTTCTGAAATTTAAATCCACTAAAATGAAATCCTACAAGGGGTTCCTGGCTGGCTCAATTGGTGGAGCACAGGACTCTTGATCTTGGGGTTGTAAGTTCAAGCTTCACACTGGGTGTAAAGATTACCTAAAAATGAAATCTTAAAAAAAAGAAAGAAATCCTACAAATCATGTTAATGTAAATGCTCCATATCAGCGATTAAATGTTTTCATTTCTTGCTCCAAACAATGCTAGTTTTTATATTTGTATAAATAGTAACACAATTATATTTAGAAAAATAGCAACAAAAAGCTGAAAAAGCCAATCTCCATGACAATGAACTTTCTAAAAATACGCTTTTAGAAGCGTATTATATTTATAATTCATGTAACATAAGACATTCCCTTGTAAATAAACTGGTAAACAGCAAATATAGTTAAGAATATATACAAAAGCAATATTGGCTCTAAAATAATTAATGCACAAAATGCCTACAAATCTTACAGAACAGCCAGTAGAGCTATAGAAAGTCAGGGCATAACTTCAATTAATCCACAGATATTTACAAAAACCTCCTTGAGGCTTCAATAATTCTGGAATTAATTCAGAACATTACAAGCTGGTAAAGTTCCTGTGGCACCAGTATTACTGCAAAGAACCAAAGTCAAATAGACATTTTATAAAAAGTTTCGTCTGAAAACGTTAAACAGACAGCTGCACTTTAACTTTCATCCTGTAACTTACTAGTACACACTAAGCCATAAAGAAACATTCAAGAAAAATCTGACTTATTAGTAATATCAATCCACAGGGTGTTGTCAGTTACTCAGGATACTGAAAAGTTACTCATCTATAATTGCTATCTCCTGTACTTTAAGAATTTATCACAAAGCATACTTCTACATATTATTGAAATAAAATTATTTTGTGCCACAATTCCACAAAGATTGGAAACTCTGTTTCTTAAATAATTGAAGATGTAGAAAACTTGAGGTTAAGTGAGACAGGTAAAACTTAACACTACATCCTCACCCAAAGACAGCCATTGCTAATGATCGATTTCATTTACTAACGACCAATTAAATACCATTATATCCTCACATCTCCGAAAGGCAGGTACATAGCAAATAAGTTAGAGGCACAAATGGTACTGGTCTATTTAACACCAAGAACCCTGATCTCCACCAAAAATAGAATCAACTGTTTTTTTAAATATAGATTGTTAAAAAGTAGCTAGTTTAAACTTAACATGTCAATCTTAATGGTGTACAGGAACCACAATTCAAAAACAAAAGCAATAGATTTACACCGGTGGCGTTTTTAGATTCTTGGCATAAAGTTGTACTGACATCTTGCAGTCACAAATACAGACGATGGCACGAGAATTTACCACGTGGACTTCGAAGTGTTCGTGGGTTTGACGACAGAAGAGATTCAAAGTTTTTATTTCTTTTTTTCTTCCCTGAAATTCTGTTATTTGGGGGCCGGGGGAAGGGTGCAGGGTTTCCAATACCTACATTAGAAGACTTCTACCACAGAGGAGTCATTAACCTGGAGTTGAGTGTGAGCCTGGATTTGAAGGGCTCTAACGCAGAAAATCTCACCACCACACAGGCCTGGAAGTGCGAATTACGTATGGGTGTGGGCTTGGTGGCGGGAGAACTGCGGCTAAACGATTCACGATAGTATATGCAAATAAAAGGATTACCAGTTCTGGAGAAGAGGCAAATAATTCATTTTCACCACTCACCTTTCGCTCTGCGGCTGACGGAACCTGATAGCTTTTTTTAAAAAGCTCATTATCTTCAGTTACCACCTCCTAGACCTTAGCGCCTAACCAGGTCCGAGCAGGGGTAGTGGCGACGCCTACAACTCCCTCCCGCACCTAAGCACCCAGAGAGCCCGGCTCCATCACCGAGGAGGCCTTGACCTCCCCTCCCCCTCTGGCCCCACTACCGAGAGCTCCCGGGCCCAGGCCTCCTGTGCCCGGCGGCCGTGTGCTCCACGCCATCTGCCACCAGGGCCTCGGCGTCCGGCTACTGCTTCCCCTTACTCCTGCCACAAAGCCTGCGGCCAACTCCGAAGGCTCGCGTGGGCCGCACGCCGCCGCGGCCCTGAGTCCTCAGGCCTTAACCAGCTCCCGGAGCTCGAGCCCCACGCTCGCTGCACACTCCCGGGTGTGCTGAGGGCTCTCTTCGATCGGGCGCTCTGCCGGGCCCTGCTCGGAGCTGAAGCCCAGGCCCAGCGCACAGAACCGCCGCACCGTCCCCGGCTCAGGCCCGGCGGCCCCCTAGCGCTCCCCGAGGCCCGCGCGCGGCCGCCCCCGCCCTGCCCGGGCCCCGCGCTCCCCACCGCTCGCACCGTCTCGTCGGGGTCTATGTCGATCTTGAAGGTCTGCTGCTGGAGGGTCTTCAGGGTGACCAGCATGGTGCCGCCGCGCAGCTCCGCTGCCGGGCCTGCTCCGGGTGCTGGCCGCTGGGCGGGGTCTGTGGCCTGGCGGGGCCCCGGGGTCGCCCGCGCTCCTAGCGCACTCGGGAGGAAGGCGGTGGGGGTGGGGGCTTGTCACATTCGCCCTGCGGAGCGGCCTCTCCCCCAGCCCTGGGCCCGGGCCGCGCCGCTGCCTCCGCGACTGCGGCCTTCCCCGAGAGTTTGGGCCGCCGTGCTTCCTCACGCGCCCGGCGCCAGCCACTGAGTCCAAGAGGCACGAGGGGTCTGCGAGACAAGCAGAGAATCCGCTAGCTCACCACAAGCTGGTGGCCGCCATCAACGTGACTCGCCGAGACGCGCCCCCTCCCCCACCCGAAAAAATCTGGGGGATGGGGCCGAGCTGGCTAAGCACGCAGGCGTAGGGTGCGGCGAGGCTGTGCGCAGGCGCAGCCAAGAACTCCGCCCCGGAATTGGGGCTGGACGGATTGCGGCTCTGGAATGTCGGCGGCCTGGATCGAGCGTGCGCAGGCGCAGTCAGTGGGCGTCTCGAGGGCTGTCGGGGCTTCCTTGTGGCGTCTGCACCCGGGGCGTTCTCCCGCCGGTCGCTGCTCCGCCTACGTCCAGGCTCCTCCCGGCTGCCTGAGTTGCGCAATCCGTAGCCGGGGAAGCGCTACGTGGAGACCGCGCTAAGTGGAAGCCGAGCTCTGGAGCTGGGGAACAGGAGGGCGGTAGGTTGAGGCGGGGTTTGAATGAAAGGATCGTGGTAACCACGGTACTGGGCCGGCGCTTACTGGGCGCTTGCCGTGTGGATGAGCCACTGTGGTGACGACTCTGATCCTTTACTCCTGAGAGCGCAGACCCCTGTGCCACACTGCCTGGGTGGACCTTGGGCGTAAATAGAAGGACCGATATAGGAGGTCAAGTTCTTTCACTCCTCTGGGCGGAACTGTCCAGTGGCTGCTGTCACCCAGAAGTCAGACTGCTTGCAGCTGGATACATAGCCCTTGCCTTTCACCACGTCTCCCTCCTCTCCCTTGCGCTTGGGTGGTTGGTGGGTACTAGGCACGTGCTCCTGCCTGAGAGCCTGCCTTTGCACTTGTGCCCGCTCCTGAGTCCTCTTTACCCAGATGCTTGAGTGGCGGCTCACTGTCTCGCCTCCTTCAAACCTTTGCTCAAAAGTCACCTTCTCAGTGAGGTCTACCCTAATACTCGGCTGAAAACCGTAACTACACTAGCTTTATTGTCCTGTTCTGTTATCTCTATAGCATTTATCATCTTATAATTACTAGATAATATACATATTTATTAAGTTTGTCATCGTTCTTTTCCTCAAACCCCAGACTGAAACTGCACAAAAGCGAGGATTTTGTTGTGTTAACCGATGTGTGAAGAAACGTGCCTGACAGCAGGCACACGATAAATATTGGAATGGGTAAATGTGCTTCCAGTCCCTCATCAGTAAGGCACAGATAATAATAACTCAACTCCATTGATTTTGGAGGGGGGTGTTGAATAACGTATGTAAAAACTTAGTACAAGGAACATAGTAAGCATCACCTTAGTAGTTAGCTATTTGTAGTATGCTCATTTACAGATAAGAAAAGTGGAGTGCAGAGATGCTGAGTAATGTGCCTGGAGTCACCCAGCTAGTAAGTGACAGATGCAGCATTTGAACCCAAGCAGAATAACTCCAGAGAACTTGCTCCAGGTGTCCGGCTGCTCTCAGTAAGGTACACATTTGACATAAAGTGGTTCAAGTATAAAGGAAAATAACAGTTATACCACTAACCATGTGGCCAGTTGCAAATTACATCTCTGTGCCATGATTCTGACTGATATAATGTCCCTGCTTGGTTTTTCTTGGATCTTAGCGCTCAGATATAATTCTTCCATGGAACTTTCTTTCCCTGACCAACTTCCTTCTCCACTGACCTGGCATTTCCCCTTTCACAGCACATATCTCCTTGTATTGTAATACAATATCTAATCCGCTGCGGTCTGTATTCCTGTATATCCACTGTTGGTCACCAGGTGATCTGATCTTGTCCTTTGTTTTGAAATACCTCCAGCTTGGACCTGTCCCCTTCGGTGTAGACAGAGTTAGCCAATTGCCTAAACAATATCTTCACTTAGAGTATAACAACCTTCTGAAGACTATCGCAACCAAACAGAACCATTGATTTTTGTCTGGACCTCTCTTCCCCCTGAAACCTGCTTTTCTCCCAGTCTTCCCCCATTTTAGTTCACGATACCAGTGTCTACCCAGGTGCTCAGATCAAAAATCTAGTCATCATCCCTGGTAAATCTCTCCTTTGTTCCTGTCTTCCCATCCACCATATCTAATCCATTATCGAGTCCTGTCAACTTTATTCTCCAAATTATATCCCAAATTCAGCCATTTTTACCATTTCTAATTGTACAGCCTTAGGCTAACCCGTCATTATCTTTCACCTGCCTCCCAACTCCACTTCTATTCTTTTCCCCATTAGCCTCCCCAGCAATCAGAGTAGTCTTTTCAACTGTAAATCAAATCATGTCACATCTATTCTTTTTTTTATGTTTATTTATTTTTGAGAGAGAGAGAGGCAGAGAGAGGGAGACACAATACGAAGCAGGCTCCAGGCTCTGAGCTGTCAGCACAGAGCCTGATGTGAGGTTTGAACTCACGAACTGTGAGATCATGACCTGAGCCATAGTTGGATGCTTAACCAACTGAGCCGCCCGGGCACCCCTCACATCTATTCTTAATACCTAATTACACTTGAGAATAAAATTCAAACTCTTTACCTGGCTTTTAAGAATTCACATGGTCTGAGTCCTGCCAGATTCTCTGGCCTCATCTCTTTTCTTCTGTCTCTGGCTTATTCACTGCCATCCCTCTGCACCAGCTTTCTCTCATGCTCCAAGCAGGCTAAGCTGGTTCTCACCTCTGCAGTTTGCAGTAATGGTCACTTCAGCCTGAAACTGTCTTCCTACATCTTTGAATGGCTAACTCCTTTTCATCATTCAGATTGCAGGTCCTATTTTACTTCCTTGGAGAGCATTTCTCCAAAAACTGCAATGATCTATAATAAACGTATAATAACCCTCTAGGCGAGGCTCCATCCTAATCTGTTTATGTGGATAATTTCATTTGGGCCCCAACAAAACTACGTGAGATAGGTGCAACATTACCCTGGCTTAAATTTTTTCATGGACCAACTTGAAATTATTATTTTTCAACCTGTTTATGGCCTGTCTCACAATACTACTCGCTTCCCATCTCTGTATTTTAGGGGCAGGAACTCATTTGCCTTACTCATGGTCTTTCCCAAGCACCTAGAACAGTGCCTGGAACACAGTAGGTGCTCAGTAGTGTATGTTGACTGACTCCCAACTCATTTGTAAGCTCCATGAGGCCAGGTGTTGTGTCAATCTTGCTCAAAATGGTATCTTTAAAGTATAGTGCAATGTCTGCTAGGAATTTATCCAAGGGATACAGGAGTACTGATGCATAGGGGCACTTGTACCCCAATGTTTATAGCAGCACTCTCAACAATTGCCAAATTATGGAAAGAGCCTAAATGTCCATCAACTGATGAATGGATAAAGAAATTGTGGTTTATATACACAATGGAATACTACGTGGCAATGAGAAAGAATGAAATATGGCCTTTTGTAGCAACGTGGATGGAACTGGAGAGTGTGATGCTAAGTGAAATAAGCCATACAGAGAAAGACAGATACCATATGGTTTCACTCTTATGTGGATCCTGAGAAACTTAACAGAAACCCATGGGGGAGGGGAAGGGAAAAAAAAAAAAAAAGAGGTTAGAGTGGGAGAGAGCCAAAGCATAAAAGACTGTTAAAAACTGAGAACAAACTGAGGGTTGATGGGGGGTGGGAGGGAGGGCAGGGTGGGTGATGGGTATTGAGGAGGGCACCTTTTGGGATGAGCACTGGGTGTTGTATGGAAACCAATTTGACAGTAAATTTCATATATTAAAAAATAAATAAATTAATTAATTAAAAAAATAAATAAATAAATAAAGTATAGTGCAATGTGAATGCTCAATATGAATTGGCTGAAAAAATGGTGAAGGAACTTTAGTTAACAGTCATTTTAGTTGAAATTTAAATAGTTGTAAGAAAGCCTGTGAAAACATTTTATAATTTGTTGTAGTTTTGTTATAATATATTTTATAAATTTCACTCACTTATAATATGAAGTTATAACTTACTGTTATTATAACATAACCTTTTATTATATTAAATTTATTATATTTTTATTTATTGTATTTATTTGTTATAATTAAAACCTTTCCTGCTACAACTACTGTTATCCATCTGAAGTAAAAGGGCAGTGAGAAATGCCTCTCCATATATTGGAGTATATTTTTAAAAAAATCTTTTGCTTGTGGCAAAATAAATCAATATTTAGAAATATTGATTTAGAAATATTCTAGAAATATCTAGAAATAACCACCGTTTTGAAGGTCTTTAGAAATTTTCTAGATACATATATGAGAATATATTCTTTCAAATAGTTGTGGCAACAGTAGATTTTAAATGCCAATTGAAAGATTCACCTGATACATTTTCTAAAGTCCAGTGTTCAGATAAAAGGTTGTTTTTGTTTTCTTTTAATTTCTGGAAAAACTGTATGCCAGGCATAACCACTCTTGGCCCAATAGCACAGGTTGGACAGGCTGTATGCCTCCTTGGAAGATGTAGTTGCCTTTACTCAGAGTCCCACAGTTCACATGATAGATGATAGGACCTCACTCCCCAACTGTCCCTGCAAAGGCCACTGAGGTGAGTTTGCTCATGAGTAAGGCCTGGTAGGATAAAGCCTTCTTCACGAGCTATTTTGCAGGATAAAAAGATGGGTAAGAGTTGTTAATTCCAAATACTTGATAACAAGGTTGGTAATTTTGCTTGCATTTTTGGAAATCAGTCAAATGATTTCAGAGAAGTAGATGAGCAAGCAGAGATTTAGCAACTGCTGACTTACGGCAAAAATGCCAGACTTCAAGCTATTCGTTCAGCAAATAGTTGTTGAGACTCTCTCCATGCCAGGAACTGTTCTGGGTGCTGTGGATACAATAGGGAACAAAACAAAGTCCCTGCCCTCATGGAGTTTATATTCTAGTGGGATAATAGATAAAGAACTAAAAATCAAAGATATCTACAATCAGGTGATAAGTGCTATTTTTTAAAAAACACACGAAGAGGATTGGGGCACCTGCGTGGCTCAGTCAGTTAAGTATCCAGCTCTTGATTTAGGCTCAGGCATGATCTCACAGTTCATGTGTTCGAGCCCCACGTTGGGCTGTGTGCTGACAGAGGAGCCTGCTTGGGATTTTCTCCTTCTCTCTCTGAGCCTCCCCTACTCGCGCATGCTCTCTTTCAAAACTAATAAATAAACTTTAAAAAATTAAAAGAAACAAAAACAAAAAGCACATGAAGAGGGTCAATAGTGTTCAGAAAAGTAGAGTTGCTATAGAGAATGTGCCAGATACCTTTCATTCCTTTTCCTCCCATCATTCTTTCTTCCCTCTTCTTTCCTCAGCAATTGGCTCCAAGAAGGCTGACCTATGTGGACTACCACAACTGACTTCCTGGGGAGTCCCTGCAGGAGATAGGAGTGAGCAAAGAGAGTGAAATTAGGGAATTTATTCTTTGTGGTTGGTAGTGCTCTTTATTACAAGGGCATTGCTTCTGTAGGGTGGCCCTCCAGGGGGCAGAAAGGTACCCAGTAGGTCACTGGGATTGGTAAATGGGACCACTCCTGCTTCCCTACCTTGGTTCCTAGACCCAAATAGTCTTC
This sequence comes from Neofelis nebulosa, assembly GCF_028018385.1. Lineage (NCBI taxonomy): Eukaryota > Metazoa > Chordata > Mammalia > Carnivora > Felidae > Neofelis > Neofelis nebulosa. The sequence continues at coordinate 26,393,744 of NC_080793.1, forward strand.
CTACTGGGGAAACAGTGCCCTATAGGCTTCTCTGATTCAGTGTATAGATTGCATTCTGGAGAATGAAACCCTGTTCTTGCACAGTATTCCGTCTGAGATGTTACTTCAGTTGTACCATCAGCAAGTCATTCCATTGCTCTCTCGGGTTGGCTCCTCTGCAGAGGGTGGTATATGAAAAGACCAATGGGTCCTATGATCATGAGATCGCTCCCAGACCTCCGGTACGAAGTGGGTCACTGGTTGGATGCTATGATGCCTGGAGGTTCCGTGTTTATGGATCAGGTGCTCTGTAAACTCCTGTACACTGCTACAGGCTAAAGCTCTGCTGGCAGGAGATGTAAACGTATACCAAGAATAAATGTCTATTCTTATGAGAACAAATTGACCCCCGGTATGCACGGGGCCCAAGACAGTCAACTTGCCACCAACTGCCTGGTTGATCCTTCAGAGAATAGTACCATACCAAGAATTAAACACTAATCTTTCTGGCAGTTTGGATATTCAGAGGTGATGGTAGCTAGAACAGCCTTACTGCAAGGTCATGCCTAGTCTCCATCTCTGCCACCACACTCACCCATTTATGTGCCCATGATGTTTCTACTCTTGCCTCCTAAAAGTCTATTTTAACTACAATACCCAGGTCAGTTCATTTACACTCAAAACTCTGTAATGGCTCCCCACTTCAGTCAGTAAAATCCCAAGACTTTACAATGCCCTTCCTCCTTCCTCCTCATTACTTTTCTGACTTTATTAGCTACATAATTCCCTGACTTCACTGTGCTCCCGCTGCACTGGCCCCCTTACTATCCCTTGAACTGGCCAGGTCCACTCCCACCTGGGTCTTTTGTTCTCTCCCTGAAACACTCTTCTGTAGATAGATATCTGCCCTCTCCTTCACCTACTACAATCTTTGTTCGAAGTTCATCTTCTTAGTGAAACCTACCCTGTCCCTTTTATCATCTTATTTAATATGACATAATGATAATGCCCCACGCTTCCCCATCCAGCATTCCCCATGCCCCTTACTCTGCTTTCCTTCTTTTCCCTATTAAGTTAACTGTTTTCTTACATGCAACTTTATCTGTTGTGTTTCTTGTGTAGTGTCTGTCTCCCCTGCTAGATGACAGGGATCTTTGTTTTGTCACTCACATTCTTTAAACATCAGGAAAAGTACCTGGAACAGAAAAAGAAGAAAATTGAGCCTCCCAGGAATAAAGGCAAATTAAAACAAAGGTGACACTTTTGTGTTAAAATTAACAATTAAGACTTAGTAACCTCCAAAAATATCAAAAGTATATGGGAAAAGTGTTTCCATAGTTTACTAGTGAGTTTACGATTTGTAACAACCTTTTGGAAAGCCCTTTAGCCATATAGGTGGCTTTTAACCTCTAGAATTTCAACTTTTATACACATTATCTCCAAAACTACTTTTCTCAGCTTAGCTATCTAACTATGACTTGAAAAGTTGATTTAACGGTGTAGTCAGCCAACCAGTGGGGCAAAGGCCTGGCATTCACATGTTTTATGTTTAAACAGTATTATTTACACAACCCAACATTCCTTTTTCTCATTTGAACTGATTTTCCCATTAGTTTTGCAAGACTAGAAAAACCGTTAGCAATAAATTGTGAAATAGATCTTTTGCTAAAGTTCAGTGTGTTTAAACAGTTTGGGTTCTTTTGTTTTCTCGTTTTTCCCAGCTCAACGTTGTTTTTTTCTCATTCAACAGGTTTTTTCATTTCTAGCTAAAGTTGATTTTAATTTATGATTTATTTCAAATATACCTGACTTGTCTTTGGAGCTAAAAATCAGAGCTGGCTTTTTGTTGAAATCATGTTTATTTGCTAATGAGTTTATTATCATTTATTCTCCAGTATTCATTGGGAAACAATTATATGCCAGGCCCTACATAGGTCTAGCGAGGCTCTGTCTCTGCCCTTAGGAGGTTACTGGGGGAAACAAACAAGTAACTGTGTAGAGTGCTGGGATTGGGGCAGGCTCCAGGAAGGCAGTGTGGCTTGATTGACTCTAGGTAGGGTGGGAAAGATGGGCACAGGGACTCAGCGTCTTTTCAGTTCTCTCTCTCTCTCTCTCTTTCACAGTTGGTTATCTGATCTGTATATTGGCCAAATGTTCTGAAAATTGTATGAGAACTAGAATATTGTTTTAAAGGAAACCATGAGTAAGTTAATATAATTCTACAAGCTTCTCTGAAGAAACTTCAGAGCATTTAAAAAGCATGGTTTTTTTTTGGTTTTTTTTTTGTTTTTATTTATTATTTTTGGGACAGAGAGAGACAGAGCATGAACGGGGGAGGGGCAGAGAGAGAGGGAGACACAGAATCGGAAACAGGCTCCAGGCTCCGAGCCATCAGCCCAGAGCCTGACGCGGGGCTCGAACTCACGGACCGCGAGATCGTGACCTGGCTGAAGTCGGACGCTTAACCGACTGCGCCACCCAGGCGCCCCAAAAAGCATGTTTTTTAAATCTTTCAATGGGAAGTATGCATTCCTTTGTCCTGGACCCATGTTTATTATTTGTGGTTTTGTAATATATGCCTGCCTATGTTTTTGCAGAATTGTTGCACTATATTAATCAAGAAGAGCCCCAGGACCCAAAGTGTTTGAAGTTCATATAGCAGTTGTCCCACTGATACCTCTTTTCTTGAGTCCCACTGATACCTCTTTTCTTGAGTATTTATTGTTACATGAAATTGGTTTTACAGTTTCTACCTCATATATGAACTAGCTATAGGGGCGCCTGGGTGGCTCAGTCGGTTAAGCGTCCGACTTCAGCTCAGGTCACGATCTCGCGGTCCGTGAGTTTGAGCCCCGCGTCAGGCTCTGGGCTGATGGCTCAGAGCCTGGAGCCTGCTTCTGATTCTGTGTCTCCCTCTCTCTCTCTGCCCCTCCCCCGTTCATGCTCTGTCTCTCTCTGTCTCAAAAATAAACAAACATTAAAAAAAAAAACTAGCTATATATAAAATTATAAATAATTAATAGAATTGGCAACATAAAGATTTTATGATGTCATCATGTAGTAACAGTGTGAACAGAATAAAAAGCATACAACCAACTGAAAAATATTTCAACATGTGACAAATTTAATATCCTTAATGTATAAATTACTCACAAACTGGAAAACAAAGCATTATGATCCAATTAAGCAAAAGCATACAAGGTTTATACAGAAAATGCATGGGAAAATACAATTAATAGTGCTTATTATGTGCCAGGTGTTTTTCTAAATGCCTGCTAGATTAACTTTTAACCCTCATGTCAATTATGAGATGACCCTGATCAAGTTACTTAATCTTGCTGTGCTTCAGTTTTCCTCCTCTGTGCACATGTCTAAGAATTTTTCTATGAAAGATGCAAAGAAGTGAGGTTGCTGGGTCCTAGACATTGTGTATTTTAAATTTAATAGACCCCACCAAAATTCTATCCAAACTGCTATGTCAACGTATGTTCCTATCAACACTGTTTGAGATTACTAGTTCCCCGCCCCCAGCCAACACTTAACAGGCTCTGTTATTTTCTCTTTTTGCCATTGTGATGGACAAATCACTTGTGCCTTTCATGAATTCAAATCCCGCTCATCCTTAAAAGTACATTTAATTCCCTGTTCTCTTAGAGTATTTCCTTTAACTGCTCAGTAAATTATTTTTCTTTTTTTTTTTTTTTTAATGTTTATTCATTTTTGAGAGAGAGAGAGAGAGACAGAGACAGAGCACAAGTGGGGGGAGGGACAGAGAGAGACACACAGAATCCGAAGCAGGCTCCAGGCTCTGAGCTGTCAGCACATAGCCCCACATGGGGCTTGAACCCATGAGGCGTGAGATCGTGACCTGACCCTAAGTCGGACGGTCAACGGACTGAGCCAACCAGGCGCCCCAGTTAATTATTTTTCTTTCTTCTCAATTGCCTCAACACTTCGTCTACTCATTCAACAAATGTTTACTGAACATTTACTGTGTGTTCAAGTCACTGCAGATAAAGCAGTGAATAAATTAGGCAAAGATTTCTACCTTTATGGAGCTTACATTCTAAGGAGGAAAGCAGACAATAAAAATAAAGTTAAATTTATAGAATATTAGATGGTGATAAGGACAAATAAAGCAGATGTGGGCAGGCGGGTAAGAAGAATCAGGGTGGAAATAGGATTGAAATCCTAGATACCATGTCTGAAGAAAACCCTAGGGAAAGGTTACTTGTGCCTTTTTAGCATTTATCACTTTCTATTCTATGTTTATTTTTTTTATTGTGGTAAAATATGCAGAACAAAATTTACCATTTTAACCTTTTTTAAAAATTTTTTTTTTTTAACGTTTATTTATTTTTGAGACAGAGAGAGACAGAGCATGAACGGGGGAGGGTCAGAGAGAGAGGGAGACACAGAATCTGAAACAGGCTCCAGGCTCTGAGCGGTCAGCACAGAGCCCGACGCGGGGCTCGAACTCACAGACCGCGAGATCATGACCTGAGCCGAAGTCGGCCGCTTAACCGACTGAGCCACCCAGGCGCCCCAATCTTAACCTTTTTTAAATGTACAGTTCAGAGACATTAGGCACATTCACATTGTGTGCAACCATCTTCACCATCTATCTCCAGAAGCTTTTCATTTTCCCAAATGGAAACTCTGTGCCCAGCAACCAACTCTCCATTCCTTCCCTTCGCAGTCCCTGGAACCACCCTTCTACTTTGTGCTTCTATGACTTTGACTACTCTCGGTATATAATATCAACGGGATCGTACAATATTTGTCCTTTTGTGTCTCGTTTATTTCATTTAGCATAATTTCTTCAAAGTTCACCAGAATTTCCTTCCTTTTCAAGGCTGAAAAATATTCCTTTGTAGGTATATACCGTATTTTGTTTTTCCATTCATCCGATGGACATTTGCTTTCTTTTCTCCCTTTTGGCTATTGTGAATAATGCTGCTGTGAACATGGATGTACAAATATCTATCCAAATCTCTGCTTTGAATCCTTTTGGGTATATAACCAGAAGTAGAATTACTGGGTGAAGTGATATTTTTATGTTGAATTTTTTGAAGAACGGCCATACCGTTTTCTGTGGTGGCTGCACCATTTTCCATTTCTGCCAGCCATGCGCAAGGGTTCCAATTGTTCCACATCCTTGCCAACACTTGTTTTTTTCTGTTTCATTTTGTTTCTGTTTTGTTTTGTTTGTTTTAGTAATAACCATTCTGACAGGTGTGAGGTGGTATCACATTGTGGTTTTGATATGCATTTCCTTAATGATTAGTGATGAGTGTCTTTTCATTGCTTCATGGCCATTTGCATATCTTCTTTGGAGAAATATCTGTTCAATTCCTTTGCCCATTTTTGAATTGGGGTGTTTTTTGTTGTCAACAGCAATATATAGGAGTTCTTTATGTATTCTGGATGTTAATCCTTTATCAGATAAGTGATCTGGAAATATTTTCTCCTGTGAGTTGCCTTTTAGTTCTATTAACAGTGTCTGTCTTAGTCTATTCAGGCCACTATAACAAAATACTGCAAACTAGGTAGTTCATAAACAAAGGAAATTTATTTCTCACAGTTCTGGAGGCTGGGGAGTCCAAGATCAAGGTGCTGGCAGATTCAGTGGATGGTGAGAGCCCTCTTCCTGGTACATAGATGGCCGTCTTTCTGTAGTGTCCTTACATGGCAGTAGGGATGAGGGCTGTCTCTGGAGTCCCTTTTATAATCAGGACAGTAATCTCATTCATGAGGGCTCTACCTTGATGATCTCATCATATGCCAGAGGCCCCACCTCCTAATACAATCACCTTGGGGGTCAGGATTTCAACATGTGAATTTTGAGGGAACGCAAACATTTAGACCATACCAGTGTACTTTGATGCACAAAACTCTCATTTTCATGCAGTCCACTGTATTTTTCCTTTTGTAGCTCATGCTCTTGGTGTCATGTCCAAGAAATCATCATCACATCCAATGTCATGAAGGCTTCCCCTATGTGTTCTTCCAGAAGTTTTGTAGTTTTGGATCTTATGTTTAGGTCTTTGATCCATTTTGAGTCTCATTTGCATACAGTGTTATAGAGGGGCCAATTTCCTTCTTTTGCATGTGGATACTAGATGTTCATTTTTATTACATTTGATAATTTTCCATAATGCAAGGTCCCTTGAAGACAGCACTGTGTCTTATAATTTTTTATATCTCTTACATACCATGTATTTAATAAGAGCTCAATATGCTTTAAAAAAATAAATGCTTTGTGGTTACTGACTATTGAATTGAATTGAAAATATTACTGTGCATCTTAATTGTAAGACCAGCTCATAATAGGCATTTAAAAAAAATTTTTTTTAATTATGGAATTTAATATATTCTTATTCTAAGGGATTTCATTCTCAAAGAAAAATTGCTTTTTCAATTGATGGGATTGGAGAATGAGGATTATTGTAAATGTATTACATAATACATACATATATATATATATAGAGAGAGAGAGAGAATAATATAAATACCAAAAAATAAAGTACATAGCCATTTTCAAAGCAAATACTCAACTTCTACTTTGAATATGGTGAATTAAAATGAAGAATACTTTTTTTTCACTTCTCCAAATCTTTTTGAAATAATACAATCAAAAGAAAAGCCATAAGGGATAAGCACTGGGTGTTGTATGAAAACCAATTTGACAATAAATTTCATATATTTGAAAAAAAAAAAAAAAGAAAGAAAAGCCATAAGAACTCTGGGAAACCAAAAAGGGTGATGTAATAGTTGCACAGAAATGTTCCCAGTGAACTAGGCTTGTTGGCACTCATGTGCTTGTATAGTCCCTGCCATTTCAAAGCTGGACTTTAACCAGTACATCAGTGAGAGTAATGCTGTGCCATTTGGATCTAAGCCTTTAAAAGTTGTGTCAGCTTCCTCTTTTACACTTATAGGGAAGGAAAAGAGCTTTTTTCCTCTATCCATCTTAGGGTCGTTGGCTGGGCCCTTGCAGATTAGACCAACTAAAGACAAATTCAGAAGAGAAAAACAAAAGAATTTTATTAACACATACGTTGCACATACATGTAGGAGAACTCAGTGATAAATAACTCAAAGAGGTGGTTAGAACTTGGGCTTATATGGCATCTTAGCAAAGCACAGTAAATTCATAGAGAAGTGACAGGATAAAGGAAAAGGGCTGTAGGCTTCTAAGGGTGACCAACTGTGGGAAGGTAAATATTTGGGGGAAACTAATGGAGTAAGGTTTGTTTGTGGAGGTCCATCTCAGTGTTGGCTTTCTGTCCTTTTCATGGCTATAAAACTTCCCTGGGAGAGGTGAGTTATGGCAGTCCTCATTTCTCAGAAGTTCCTGCTTTTAGTTAGATAAGGGAAGCTCCAGGTAGGCTTCTTTCTGCCTCTGTCAGTTTTGCCTCCAGCTAATAATAATCCTTATGCCAAAGTGGTGTATTTTGGAGTGGCCTATTCTGGTCCCCTACACACTCTTGGAAGCTAGCAATACGTGAAACAGTCTTTAAGATTTTTTTATAATTTTGGGGGGTGCCTGGGTGGCTCAGTTGGTTAAGCATCTGACTTCAGCTCAGGTCATGATCTGGTGGTTCATGGGTTTGAGCCCTGCATCAGGCTCTCTGCTGTCAGCTCAGAGCCTGGAGCCCGCTTCAGATTCTGTGTCTTCCTCTGTCTCTGTCCCTTCCCTGCTTGTTCTCTCTCTCCCTCAAAAATAAATGAATAAACTTAAAAAATTTTTTTAAATAATTTTTGACAGAATAACTCTATTTCTGGGTATTTGTCCTAGGGAAATATTCAGAAAAAAGAACTCCCTTTTGTAAGTTAGATGTACATATCATTATTAATTATAATAATAAAAATGGGAAGGTGGAAGTGGCCTTACTGTTGAATGCTAGGAGAGCATTCAACAAGGTACATTGTATATGACTGCTTAAGCATTATAAATCATGATTTTGGAGCATATTTACTGATAGAATAAAATGCCACTCATTCATGTATTCATTCATTCTGCAAATATATATGAATAACGTGTGTCAGATACTATTATTACAGATACTGGCTTTTCATAGTGAGCAGAACTCTCTCATGGAATAACTACTATCCTGGAACACTCATTCAGGAAGGGACAAAAAATAGGCAAACAAATATGTAAGGTGGTGGTAAATACAAAAAGAAAGATGAAAATCAGATAAGAGGAGAGTTAATATTATTAAAATATGATACAATGATGCAATGTTGGGAGATGTTTATATAGTATAATCCCAGTTTTATAAATAAATAAACAACAACCATTACCACCACCATGATAAATACACGTACATAGGGACACCTGGATGGCTCTGTCGGTTAAGCGTATGACTCTTGGTTTCAGCTCAGGTCATGATCTCGCGGTTCATGAGTTTGAGCTCCACGTTGGGCTCTGTGCTGACAGTGCAAAGCCTGCTTGGGATTCCCTCTCTGTCCCTCTCTCTGCCCCTTTCCAGCTCGCACTCACTTGTCTCTCTCAAAATAAATAAAATTTTAAAAAATTTTTAAAAAAATTAAAAAATACGTGTACATAAAGATAGAATAATGACTTGAAGAAAAAAATTCGAATATTCACAGTGGTGAGCCCAGAGTGGTAGAATAACTGGTAATTTTTTTTATATGTTCCCACTTTCCAAAATGTCAGTAATGAACATTTATTTAGACTCAGAAACCGCAACACAAATCATTGAAAAATCCATCGAATTAGGTTTAGAATGAAAAATTAATTTACAGATGCTTATTGTTAAGTTTAATTGCTTAAAAGAACATAACATTTGTCAGAACCCTTAAAATGTACGACACAGAGTGAACCCTGACTTATGCTATGAACTTTGAGTAATAACGATGTGTCAGTGTAGCATCATTGAACATAACAAATATACAGCCGAGGTACAGAATATCCATAGTGGGAACGTTGTGTTGGCAGGGAGGATAGGGGATATATGGGAACTCTCTGTACTTCCTACTTCATTTTGCTGTGTGCCTAAAACTGCTCTAAAAGAATAAAGTTTATTAATTAGAAAAAAAGAGAGAACGTAACGGCCATAATGATGTCAGGCATAGGTATTCTTTAAACAGGAACTTTTGGAAATACCCTTTATCTCAGTAAATTTGGCACACATCACATTTCTGTTTCTCACAATTCAAGAAGCACAATTTTTCCGTATCACGTGGTAAGCACATCCATTTATAAGGGGCAAGTCAATATTTACCAAGGTCACCAAACTGTAACTACAAAACCAATGCCTATTTATTATTTAGAATGAGAAAGAGTGCTGTCACACGAGCTGGAATACATGTTTTCTGTGAAGCAACATATTTTTTTCTGTGAAGGCATGGAAAAATGCCTTATTATCAGAATGTCGCCTGGAGAGCCTGAAGTTAGAGGAAGTAGTAGCCAGTTTTATGATTTGATTATCAAATGAAGTGTTTCTCAAAGTGTAGGTCCATGAGTAGTTCCTGCTCAGATTCATCAAGGGGGGGTGCGTAGGTGGCTCAGTCGGTTGAGTGTCTGACTTTGACTCAGCTCATGATCGACTCAGGTTTGAGCCCCACGTCGGGCTCTGTGCTGACAGCTCAGAACCTGGAGAGTGTTTTGGATTCTGTGTATCCCTCTCTGCCCCTCCCTCCCTCAAAAATAAATAAACATTAAGAAAAACCTTACCAAGGGTATTTATTAAATGCAGGTTCCTAGGCACTAACGTAGATTTACCTTGCCATAATTTCCAGGTATGGACCCAGAAACTACATTTTTAAAAAATTTTTTGTAATGTTTATTTGTGTGTGTGTGTGTGTGTGTGTGTGTGAGAGAGAGAGAGAGAGAGAGAGAGAGAGAGAGAGAGAGAGAGTCCAAAGCAGGCTCCTTAGCTGTCAGCACAGAGCCCAACGTGGGGCTCAGACTCATGAACCATGAGATCATGACCTGAGCTGAAGTCAAACGCGTAACCTACTGAGCCACCCAGGCACTCCAGAAACTTCGTTTTTAACAAGCACCCACAGTGATATTTATGTGCATGGAAGTTTGTAAACCACTGGTACTTGGACAAAAGGTAGTGATGCCATTTCTTCACAATCTGGAAAACTTTGCCAATGGGAAATTAACAACTCACGGGCATTGGTGAAACTTGCTTTTCCCTAAGTCCACTTCAAGAGCACTGCTGAATTTTAAGTTCTGAGCCTCTAGTTTTCTCTGATTCCTTGACCGTGTTAACTTCATTTAATTACTGTCAAGTCATCATAGAAAAATCATTCTTTTTTCTCTTCATCTCACTACCCAGATTTATTACATTCTTTTCATGTATTCTATACAGGGGTAATTACATACAGTGACAGTTTGATGAGTTTTGACAAATGCATATATCCATGTAATCAACATTCCAGTTGAAAAATAGAATATGCCATCATCCTAGCAAGTTCACTAGGGTCCCTTTCTATCTTATCCTTGCTCCATCTATCTTGGCAACCACTATTACAATTTATATCCTCACAGACCAGTTTTGCCTCTTCTTGAACTTCATAAAATGGTGTATTGAGGGGTGCCAGTTGGTTAAGCGCCCGACTCGATTTCAGCTCAGGTCATGGTCTCACGGTTTGTGAGATTGAACCCCATGTTGGGCTCCATGCTGACAGTTTGGAGCCTGCTTGGGATTCCCTCTCTCCCTTTCTTTCTGCCCCTTCCCCCACTTGTGTGTACGCTCTCTCGCTCAAAATAAATAAGCTTAAAGAAATGGTGTATCGATTATGAGCTAACTCCATAGTTATTATAAAAGATGACACTCATTTTTGCAAGTCCTTTCAAGAGAAACCACTCTAGGCAAATTTTAAGAAACTCCAACATATTTCAGTTTTCATTGGTAAAGGTGGAGTACCTTAATTAAGATTCCTTGGCCTACAGAAATAAACAGGATCCTGCTGAGGACTATCCTTTTGTAGCTAGTTAGTGTTATGCCTTCAATTAGATGTTTCTGGTTTTATTAATTAATTTACTTACATAACTTACTTACTTACAGTGGCAGGGGGAGAGGGAGAGAGAATCTTAAGCAGGCTCTGCACCCAGCAGGAAGCCCAACTCAGGGCTCAAGCTCACAGTGGTGAAATCATGACCTGAACCATAATCAAGAGTTGGACACTTAACCAACTGAGCCACCCAGGGGCCCCTCGATGTATCCAGTTTTAAAACTCTGATAGTAAAAGAGAGAATGCAACTGGAGGAAATTCTTCTGACCAAAAAGAATGATACCTTGTAGCTTCTGCAATAATTTGAAGATCAACTTGTTGAAATACCGTTAGTAATAGTAAGAAGAAAGTTTGCAGACGGGCAAATGTATGCCACTTGATCCACGTGGACCACCACGTCTGGTCTCAGATTAGATTCCCAAAGGGATCAGTAACATTTTCCCCAGACTTGGATTTCACCATACTCATACACTTGTGTTTTCAGCCTCAAATCACAGTGCTAATCAGAGCCTAAACGAACGTAACATCATTTGAGAAACAATACAACCTTTCTGCCATCCCTCATCATAATTCCTTTGGTCCCATAACACTATTCTCTGGTCCTTACCATTTTTGCATGCTTTGTGCTTTGATTCTTTTAGGATTTTAACATTCCTGCTATTTGTGTGGTTCCAGGTCAGTCTTGTAGCATTACCATTTACCTCCATGTTTCTAAATATTTAATCTGTATCGTAGCTTAAAGAGTTCTATGCCATCACTTTGATTTTTTTTTTTTAAGAATCTCCCCACCTTTTTTCTCCTCATTGGAATTGCCCAGAGTCATGTTTCTGAGCACTTCCTGGTTTTGTCTTCTTTTGAAAACTTGTGGAATTATGCCTATATTTAAAAAAAAAAAAGTGTTCAAGTCTAGCTTCCTAAAATCCTCTGTACACATTTTACCCAGCTCAGTCTTGCCCCACTTTGAAGATGATGTGGCCACATTTTTCCAGGTTCCCATCCCTTCCATTCCGATGAATGGCTTCTTCCCATTGGTTGGAATCAGAGCACAATTATTTCTATTCCTTCCTATACCCTGTAGGACATGAAATTGTAGGAAGGAAAGTGAAAAACTCTGCTTTTATCTGAATCAAGGGTCCAAATGTTATCTCCACTGTGTGTGCTCTGCCAGTTTTGTGGATTTCCTCCATGTGGCTCAGCTCTGCTTCCATGAAAATGTCACTTCTGTCCCTCTCTTCTGTCATCTTCATCCAAGTGTTCAGGGAGTCCTCTGAATCTATTGTTGTCACAGCCTACAGTGCTGCCCCATCTACTTCCAACAGGTCTTTGTGCTCAGCACACCCTTCTATCACTGTGTTCCCATGGATCTGTTCCATCTCGCCAACTCTCAGTGGTATCCGTGAGGTCTTGTTGGTTGCCCTGGGCCTTAATATCAAAGTTGCTGTTTGCTTATGTATGTTCTGTGCATGATATCTGGACATCTGCTACCTACATTTTGTTTCTGATGTCCTTCCTGATTGTTTTCGTATTGAATCACTCGGCACCTCCCTCACTGTTGAAATTCTTCCCAGCCCTCCTTAATGTCATTCATGGAAACACATTTCAGTTTTATCTAGGTGTTTTTTTTCTCCCTTCCCATCTGTTTTCCATTTACAGCCCTTTTGGCCAGATGAATTGGTATCTGACTAAACACATTCTTTTCAGTCTTTGAAAAATTCTCTTCATTCTTAGTCAAATATCCATCATTCCTACATTTGAAGCTATTGCCCTGAAATACAAATTTGTGTCAAGTGTGTACCTAGTCATTTACTTTTCATGTCATATTTTTGTTCTAAACATTTGTGCCTAAGTCTTTTATATCCCAAATTTCACATCATCTTGAGATGCTTCCATACTCTATTTTGATGGGCTTTCATTTCCCTGTAACTTGGCAGTTGATGACTTTGACCAGCCTCAGGAGGCTCCGCCATGGGCCAGATTTATACTCCATGAAGATAACACCCTGTCTTCCATGACTTGACTGGGTCAATTCACAGACATTACCATATTCCTTATAAGGAGGTCTCCAAGTCCCAGTGCTTGACTTTTCCTCCATAGCTTTACCATTTCATGTGTCCTCTTCCTCTGTAGGAAAGGATTATTAGAAGTGGTGTAGCATAGTAGAAAAGAGCCTTGCTGTTACTTGTTTCTTGGTAGCTAAAGAAGACAAATAAGGGACCTCTACAAGCCTGAGCTTCTTTATCCTTCAAGTGGGGATAGATTACTGACCCAACAGAGTTGTGTTGTTTAATAAGACACTATGTATGAAGCCACTTTGTAAGCTAAAAGTAACATAGACATAGGTTTTAAGAATAATCGTTGCATTATTTAGTTTTCCTCCATCATGCAGAGCACATGGAGCATGCATGACAAGTTGCTCAACATTTGCCCCAGCCCTATATTAACTCATTTATTGAATGTCTCCTGGAAGCCAGATCCTCTGTAAGAAGCAACAAGGCAAGTGCACAAAACTTGGTGGTGGAGTACGTGGCCAGGAAGAATTGGAATTTGGGAGCATTTCCTTTCCCCAGAAGATTAAATGGGCATTGTGATAGCCTGTACACTTCCTACAGTCATCTGCACCGTGCCTTGTTCTTTGGATTTGAACACTTCAACAGATGTTTTGGGGCATCCAGAGGTCCTCTAGTGGTGTGCAAAAATCTGCTTATTTTCTAGAACCCTGGACCTCTAGCTTATTCAGGATCCACCCTAAGCTAACTTCATCTGGGATCTTGCCACAGTACACACCCCTCTCCACCTTGACCATGATGGGACAGCATAGTTCTCTAGTGAGTTTGTAGGACAATCATAGTAACAACAAACCATGATAGTAACAACTACAATTCACACGTATTGAATATCTACCTTGCGTCACATACTCTGCTAGGCTCTATATACATCAGTGCTTTTCAGCCATTAAAAAAATTGTCGCTCCCCTAAGGAGACTTTTTAGACATGTTTTTCTTGATATCCCTTCTATGACACGTTAATACCATAGATGTACTGTGTATTTGTTAGGTACTGCATGTAGATAGGTATTTTCTGTGATTTATATTTAAAGAGAACCCCCAAGAATCAATTTTCACCCTCTTGAGGGTGATATTACCGCCATTGAGAATGTGTGTGTGTGTGTGTGTGTGTGTGTGTGTGTGTGTGTGTGTGTATTCCCCTGCTTTTCTCAATCATTCCTCAAGTAATTTTTAAACTGTTTGCTCAGTCCCTGAACCTATTACACAACTATTGACTCCAGGGAAAGAAACCTTAATTTGGAAGTAACAGCAAACACTCCATTTAAGGAAAGGCTACATTTTCCACATAGAGCCCACCCCAGGTCAAGCCTGGACAGACCCCAGCTTGATGAAGTCTTATGGTCTCTCTCACACACGATTTTCTTTGTGACTTCTTCCCCCAGGACCTTGAATAGATGCTGGACATTCCTCATCAGAAACCTGAGGAGGATACTAAAAAGACAGCCACAATTTTCCTTCTGCTTGCTGCCAAAGTTCTTGAGGCCAGCTGTTGGGGTAAGATTTTCTAGGATTTTACATACATACATATACATATATGTATATATATATACACACACATACATACATACATACATACACACACAAATACTGCAATCTGAGGTTTCAAATGCCGTCTTAGTTTTCTGTGTCAAAGGGCTAGAAAATGTGGAAATGAGGGAAGGTAGTAGAAGGATGGGTAAAGGAGAGAAGGAGAGAGAGAGAAAAGGAAGACAAAGTATCATGGAAGGAGCAAGGGCTTTGCAATCAGACAACCAGCTTGGTCACTTTGTGACTTTGGGAGAAAGTTACTTAAACACTCTAGGTCAGTAAAAGACTTGTTCTTCCGGGTCTATCTTTGTACTCACAATATCTGGCGTGTAAAAGGTGCCCAATTGTGTGTCAGCATTATTATTATCACATACACATGTTGGTAATAAAAGGAATTGGAATCAAATAAATTTGCCATTCAAGTTTTCAAATCTTAGAAAAGGCTTATGCATACCAATACACATGGGCACAGCCATGAGGCATTCTGGGACTCCAGGAGCAAAAGCTGATGGGAAAGGACCCCCATTCAATTTTTGAACCAGGAGAAATAAGACAAGGGAGTCATCAGTGGAGGTCAATTTATGGCCCTCATTACTGATCAATGCCGCTTTATAGAGCTGAGCTTCTATCTGTGAGCAGGTGGGATTCTCACACCAAACTCCAGCAGTTGACCAACTTGCTCATCACCCTGAGGCCACACCAGAACATGGCAGTCTTCCCCTTGTGCAGAAAGATGCCTTCTGTGGATATTACCTAAGAAAAGGAACAGAAGCAAGAGCTAGGCCACGTGTGACTTCTTTCTCCTTCTAAACTCACCAAGCAGGCTAAGTCAGTTCACCTCCCAGGGTGGGAGTGGGGACAATGTGTAAAGGAATCGAAGAGGCCGGGTGTGTTATGCCAGTGGATGTCCTTCAACCTGGACAAGATAAAACAAGAGAGGGTTGGCTGTGAAAGTCCCACCTTCTATTGGATCATAGTTAGTAATGGGAGGTAACAGAACTGGCAGCATTTAATCAGTCCATAGAACTGGCCCTGAGTGGGAGGAAAGGCTACTGCAGTATGCTTCAAAATGGTTAACAATTAGCTCTCTGGGGAAAAAACAAAATGATATCCATTTATAAATTTTACTGATACAAAGGTTGTGTAGCACACAATTTATAAGTAATAATAAAACATACAATCTCCTTTAAATTCCATATAGCCAATTGATTCTCACTAAATGTTTTCACTGATTGTTGCTGAACTCTTGTATCCATAGCCAACCTGTAGTTACAGTTCAACCATGATTTGATAAGTGGAGTAATTTCCACCATCCAGATAACAAAAGATGTAAATAACTCACAAGCACAGGCAATAGTAAAATGTAGTAAGATTATTGAGAAGTGATGAGTTTGTGTATTTATGACCTTTGCTTTTAATGTAAATTAATTGTATGTTTATATCATTTAAATTTTAATAATGGCTGTGTTTAACAGTCCAACTTGTAAAATGCCTGAAAACTTATCAGTCAGCCCACCACTGAGGGATATCCCATAATCCGAATTATGTTCAGACCCCACCTAAGGAGAACAGCATCCACCAGGGGGCAGTGTGGCTCCAGGTGGTCCCTTATGCAGGGAGCCAGCCCTCAGGCTGCAGTTACTAGAGGAATAGTCAGAAGGTTGAGACTTAGGGCTTCTCTCTGGGTGTTGACCCAGGAACAATCTGGAGACCAAAACACATGACCTGAAATGCTAGTGGAGAAGGGGTCAGGGGACAATCCACCTGCTCCCTGCACCCATGTGGCAACAGGACAGGGCAGTAAGGCCCATTGCAGACCCCACTCTCTGGTGATGTGAAGATGTACTCTGGACAGAAGATGTTCTCGGGCTCAGGAGCTTGAGTGAGACAGAATTTAATTACCTAAAATTGGGTTCAGGGCCTGTAGTTGAGAGAGCCAGGGAGGAGAGATCAACACTAGAAGCAAAGCAGAATTTCCTAGTCAGCTAAAGAATGTGGAGCCTTGGGGGACACAAGCAGAATCATAAAAATCCAATTTCCAAACTGCTTTCTTCCCTGCACACCGGAGCTGTAGTTTAGTTTTTAAAAGTAGGAGCAAGTTATGTAGCATAACGTGCTATTCAACAGAGGCTCTATACTGATAAATACTTCATATTTAATTTATCCTAATTCCATTTTGTATGCTTACAGTCACTTTCTAAAAGCCCCACTTGAGGCTTAAATGCCTCTTGTAGGACTTTGAAAGTGTAGTTTCTTGGTGACTTAACTTTTCCGTATCCAAAGTAAATGTAGCCACCCTAACAGAGCAAAAGCAAAACTAGTACCTGGAAAAATCACATTTTCTTACTAATGTAGGCAAAATTGTCCCCAGAATAATAAGCTATCCAAATCATTTATATAAAGTTTTTGTTTTTTCTCTATACTCACCTGTTAGGAAATTGCTTCCTTATTTTGTTTATTAAGATCTAGCTTTGTAAGTCCAGGATTTCAAAAGAGTTGTGTTTATCTCTTTGCTTGCTTCAGGCATGAATTGCTCCCAGGCCACGGGAGAAAAGTGAGTTCATAACTGATGTAAGGGCTTTATATTAATAGAATATCAACAATTTTGGTTTGAGAGAATAATGTCTTACATTGTTATTTTTAACAGTTTGTGAACAATTATATTCAGTGGTATATTAGAAACAGTGGGAAAACAGAAAATTTTGGGTGATCAATGTCTAACACAAAGTAGTTCAAGTTGTGAAATTATTTATTCCAAAAAGTATGTTATGTCTGTGTTAAACAGCTAAGTCATGTTTCAGTGTAGAAGAGTAAGAGAAAAGATATCTAAAATAAACTAAGGCATAGGATCACAGAATATATCCTGTTTTATAACTTAAAATATTTTTTATAATGCATAGTTTTAAATATGTGCATAACTAGAGAGTAGAGTATAATGAACCCTCAAACTTTGTGACTCTTGTTTCATCTATAGCTTTACAACACCATTGATATAACATTTCATCTCTGAATACAGAACTTAATAAGTAATAATATACTATTATCACATTTAAAAAATCATCATAAAAATTTCCATAGTATCATTCAATATATGGTCATTGTTTAATTTCCTCAACTTTTGTGTATGTGTGTGTGTGCACACTTGAATTTATAAAGATGATACAATATATTGCAGTTGGTTAACATGTCTCTTAAGTGTCTTTTCATCTGTAGTTTGTCCTGTCATTTCTTTTGTTTTTACAATTTATTTTTTAAAGATAACATTTTTGTTACTATTAAAGTCACAAATATTTACCCATCATTCTTTAAGGCTTCATAATATTCCATTGTGTGGGTGTTCCATGATTTATTTACACAGTCTTCTATTGTTGGATAATTGTGTTCAATGTTTTCCTAATACTCAATCTATTGTGAACAACACCCTAATACATACATCTATGGAGACCTGCTTGATTATTGAAGAAAAATTGATAGATACAGAATTCCTGGTTGAAAGAATCAGTCTCTCTTTCTCTTCCAGTGCTTTTTCCAATGGTTTCTTTACTTCTAAAGTAAAGGTATGAACTTGCTTTTGAATTTGATTTAAATTCAAACTGTCCAAAAATTGAGGATTCCTGCAATAAATATTGAAACCATTTCTTTCTATACTGGTACGGTTCAGGTAAACAGAGTCTTTCATTACAGATGGGTCAGGAAGAGGTTCATTGCAAGATGACTATACAGGTGTTCATAGTCAAAAAGCTGGTTAAACTGGAAGGTGTCATATGTCCTCAGTGACCCACCCTCTGGCTTGATGAGTCACTTTAATTTGAACTGAAGATGTCACCCTCTTTCATAAGATTGATGAAAAACCCTGAGCATGTCAATAGAATGCCTTGGAAAATGTGTTCATTCCTTCTTTGATTAGCTGTACTTTTACTGTGAGGTTACAAGAAAGTCTAGTCTCCAGTAGGGAATGTGAGTAGTTGTTATTGCCACGGGATAAGATTCTTAACTTCCTTTGAAAGCTCTCAGGAATTCAGTGTGGGGTCGGATGAATGGGAAGGGGATGGGGGTAAAGATAAACAAGATCAGCCGTGAACTGACAATTATTGAAGCTAGGTGATGGGTACATGGTAATTCATTCTACTATTTTCCCTAATTTGGAGTATGTGTGAAAATTCATGTCCATAATAAAAATTTAGAAGATCTCCCAGAGCAATATGGCCAGTCCATGGCCTATGCCCCTGGGTGGCTCTTTGGGGCTCCAAGTACAGCCCTTGAAGCAAACATGAATAAGATTTCATGATAAATTATTGTAATGGGGGTGTTTTTAAAGTAATAACAGGTCCTTGGAGAGATTTCAAATGATATTCCATGCAAGCGTGTGCTACCATTCACTTTTATTTCATGCAATAAATGAATCATATAGGAATATTTTACAAGGGAAATTATTGTAGCGCCTCATCAATGACACTGGAGGGTTCCGCCTTATATCCTCTGTCAAGGAGACCACTCTTACAGAGCAGTCTTTAAAAAAACCTTCACAATCAGGAAATTTCACTTTCTATACAATCTGGTTTATAAAAGGTACTGAAAAACACCTATGGTGTACCAAATTGGGATTCATGAGATAACACCGAATTTTTTTTCTTTTAAACTTTTTCAGAAAGTCAGGCGCATCCAAGGACCTCATACACAGTAGGCCATCACCTAGAGTGGCTCTAGAAAATCAGGTGTCTAAAATTTTAATTGTAGAATGAATCCCATGTTCTGATGGAATATATTGTAGATATAAAGAATGCTTACAGGGGTGGCCTGGGTGGTTCAGTCAGTTAAGCGTCCAACTGGATCTTGGCTCAGGTCATGATCTCACAGTTCATGGGATCTATCCCTGCATCAGGATCTGTACTGATGGCAAAGGGCCTGCTTTGGATTCTCTCTGTCCCTCTCTCTCTGCCCCTGCCCTACTCGGGCTTTCTCTCTCTCTCTCTCTCTCTCTCTGTCTCAAAATAAATAAATAAAACTTAAAAAAAAAGAATGCTTGTTTAGTTATATAGGTATTTGATCTATTAGATGCCTCCTCTTAGTAGGCTAAGGACTAGGTGTTGAAAGTGCAAAGTGAAATCACTTAACCAGCCTCAGTGGTGATTCTCTGACATACAGAGAAGAGGGGCTATTTCATTTTATGAGTCAGCAACCACTAGCAAGCAGATGGCTAATTTTTTCTTCCCCTATACCCTGACAATGAAACAAGAAAGCTATAACCCTTAATGAGCATAAATTAGATCTTGATTATAAAAGACCTCATTTCATAAAATAAAGATTCTATCCCTTCAAGGGATTCTTCATTGTACACATAAGGGAACAAAGGATGAATGATGCTTATAAACTCAAGGTTAGATTGAAATCATAGTTTGTTCTGATTTGATTACATCAAATGGCAAAGTCCAAAACTTGTCTGGTGACTTCCTTCATAAAATAAGAGAACATTTCATATTCTCTGTGAAAAAATGGGTTGCATTCTGTCTGCCACCAGCACCGGCTTGCTTCTCACTAATACCAAAGTACACAGTATCATTTCTATTTAGTTTGTCTAGAACTGAGGCATAATACAATGGCTTGTATCAGCTCATGAGAGCCTGTCTACACATCTCTTCCCAACTCTGTGTTCTGTAACATCATGTGGATGGCTTGAAATCAGGCGTGGTGGGAGTATCTACACCACAGAAATTGGCAAACACTCCAACCGGGACTTTTTTTTTTTTAACTGGGAGAGCCAGTTTGCCAGTATGCCACTTGTTACACTACAGATGCTTAATAGCCAAGGCTCTAATATTTACAGTTTCAGCCTATTTCCAGATGACCATCGTCACATTCTGACAACGCACTGATCAAATCTGAAGTCCTCAATATAGTCTGGCCTTCGTCCATGTTTGGAGCTTCATCTCATGTCATCCTTTTTGCATGCTCACCTTTCTGCAGACCTGCAGACGTGCCTTCATTTCTTTGAAAACTCCTTGCTCCTTCCCCACACAGTTTTCTCCGAGCTGCAACCCACCTGCTCCTAGGTAACACCTCCATGTCCTTCAGCACAGAGCTGAATTTCCACTTCCTCAGAGTAGCATTCCTGGACTCTATGTCTAGGTCAAGTATGAGAGTTGAAAGCCTTCCTCATACTCTGAACCTTAGTCTTGCATAACAGCCCTGTCTGTACCTCTGTACCCACTATGTTTGATTCAGGACCACCTTCTTCACGGGGCAGTGGTCATCCTGCCACTGTGGTGGGGCTGTGTCTGGTTTTCCTGTGTGTGCTTTCCCTACTAACTAGAAAGTAGCGTAGGGCCTTTCAAAATATGTATTTAGAAAATAGTCCAAAGATTCTGAAAAATGTGGAGAATAATGCAATAAGCATCTGTGTACTTATCAACCAGCTTTAACCTCAACATTTTACCAGAATTGTTTTACTTTTTTTTCTTAAAGAACAGAAACATTGGTATTCTGACTAAACCCTTTGTGAATTCTTCTCAATCCCATCGCCATCTTTTCCTCCCTGGAGAAAACCCTGAATGTGAAGGTGTTGTGTATTCCTCCACTGTAAGAAGCCATAATTTGCCTGGGAAGGTCTCTGTGTATATTTAGAAAAGATATTACTCATCTTTGCCAGCATATGTGGTGGCTGGAAGTGAGCAAAAGACCCTTCCTCATGAGGATTTATGAATGGCATGCTTCTTAGAAAGGGAGTTGATGCCCTGTTTAGGTCAGGATTTCTCAATATGTAGTGTGAGTCAACCATTTTATACTGTTGGATGGCTTAAATTTCTTGCCTTTGATCAGTTGTTAGATTATAAAATTTTTAAAGGGTATAATTTTATAATTTGTTTGAAGTTGTCTAAGTTCTGATATCAGCTTGATTTGTAGATACTTTAAGCTCCATTAATATAAGATGACAAAGAGGGAGTGTTCAGTTGTGGTAAAGAGCATGAATGGCTGGAGTGAAGTCTTTCTGAACTCTATGATCCAGAGCAAGGCAGTCCCTGAGCAGTGTCGTGGCATCACTGGGGAACTTGTTGGAAATGCACATTCCTGGCTCCCACCCCAGAGCCCCTAAATCAGAAATTCAAGGGTGGACCTCAGCAATCTGTTTTAATTAGCCCTCCAGTTGATTCTGGTGCCCACTAAAGTTTAACAACTGATCTAAAGCAGCAAATTTAAGCCCTTCGAGCTTCAGTTTATTTCTCTGTAAAATAGAAATAATAATAATAATACTTAAGAGACAGGATCTCTGTGAGGATTAAAAATTAGTTAACATTTACTCAGCACATCTCCCAGCGCCAGGCATTGTTCTTAGCACTTACCATATTTTATTTCACTTAATCCTGAAATTAACTTCATCACAAATAAAGATTAGAAAAGTACCTAGCACGTAGCAAGCCCTCAATAATTGTTACTATTATTACCTTTTTGATTTAACCTTTGTAAAGATTAAATGAGATGATATAAATGCTTAGCACAACATCTAATGCCTAGCGTATTCATAACAGGTATTAACTATTTACACATAAAACTACTTGTCTCAAAAGTAAACATTATTTACATGGGTCTTTTTGAGAAGTGGGATCTAGTCTAAAATGATTACTGAAAGGGAATCTCCCACTGGAAAAAGAAGCCATTACAGAAAAAAAATGTTTACAGATCACATTTCAACATTTCTTTTAGTGATTTGTCAAAAGTCAAGGAAGCCAAAGAGAGCTCTTTGAACTAATTGGGAGGGCCAAGAAGGTATTAACTACTCTCTAATTAAGCTGGTAATAGCTGCCCTCTATTGGTGAGATCAAAGACCAGAGAAACACTGCCTGGGAGGACTTTTGAAGACCGGCTGCTCTCAATGACAGCCTTGAAGTTTCGGACCCTACAAAGTAGCTCAGAGGGAGAGTTGCTCTGTCTGTGGGGGTCCAAGTGAAAGAAGGAGAAGGTCCAGGTGGATGGAGAACAGTTAAAGGTTTGTTAGGAAAGCGTTAGCTTAGATTTGGGCATTTGTATTTGTTTCAGAATCGTACTCTGAATTGTGTCTTCTAAAATAAAAAAGTAAAATTAAATAAATAAATAAATAAATAAATAAATAAATAAATAAATAAATAAAATAAAATAAACAAGTCACTAGCAGTAGTTGCTTTGCAGCTCGATGTAAAGAATTTCCACATATTGGGAAGGGATTGGGGCAAAAGCACACTCTCCCTCGTCTACAGCTGTGAATGGGAAACCACACAGTCAAAGCCTTTCCTGTTCACACTGTCATTCCCAAAGCTGACCTCTCCTTTGTACCCAGAACACCACTGGCTTCTCCTGTCATGACATCTGGTATGGGTGGAAGTGCTTGGGGTTTTTTTTGGTTTTTTGTTTTTTTTTTCTGGTCTAGACCAGAACTGCCCAATAGTGGGAGCTACATTTGTTACTTTTTTTTAAGTAGACACTAAAATATAGTGACTAAGAAAAGATGGAATTAATTTCAATAATGTAGTTCATTGAAACCAAGATATCCTGAATATTATCACTTTGATATGTAATTAATATATGAGTATTAATGAGATATTTCACAATTTTGGGGGGGTACTAATTCTTTGATATCCAGTGTGCATTTTACACCTACGACACTTCATAATTTGGATTAGCCACATTTTCAGTGCTCAATAGCCACATGTGGCTGGGGCTCCTGTATTGGATAGTGTGGGGCTAGAGCATGAGCAACTCAGAGGCAGTATCTAATCTATCCTTGTACCCACAATGCTTTGTTCAGTGCCTGAAACATAAGTGTTGTTCCCTAGGTAAATATGGTATGTAGAATTCTAAGTTCACCTCCAGCGATCGTTGCCTTTGTATAATCTCTTCCTCTTTGAATGCGGGAAGAGCATATGAGTATGATGTGATATCAATTTATTGATTATGGTATGTTATATGGCAAAAGGGAGATTATTTGGGTGGGCCTGCTCTAATCAGGTGAGTCCTTTATTTTTTTTCTTTATTGAGTTTTTAATTTTAATTTTTATATATATATTTTTCAATATATGAAATTTATTGTCAAATTGGTTTCCATACAACACCCAGTGCTCATCGCAAAAGGTGCCCTCCTCAATACCCATCCCCCACCCTCCCCTCCCTCCCACCCCCCATCAACCCTCAGTTTGTTCTCAGTTTTTAAGAGTCTCTTATGCTTTGGCTCTCTTCCACTCTAACCTCTTTTTTTTTTTTTTTTTTCCTTCCCCTCCCCCATGGGTTTCTGTTAAGTTTCTCAGGATCCACATAAGAGTGAAACCATATGGTATCTGTCTTTCTCTGTATGGCTTATTTCACTTAGCATCACACTCTCCAGTTCCATCCACGTTGCTACAAAGGGCCATATTTCGTTCTTTCTCATTGCCACGTTGTACTCCATTGTGTATATAAACCACAATTTCTTTATCCATTCATCAGTTGATGGCCATTTAGGCTCTTTCCATAATTTGGCTATTGTTGAGAGTGCTGCTATAAACATTGGGGTACAAGTGCCCCTATGCATCAGTACTCCTGTATCCCTTGGGTAAATTCCTAGCAGTGCTATTGCTGGGTCATAGGGTATGTCTATTTTTAATTTTCTGAGGAACCTCCACACTGTTTTCCAGAGTGGCTGCACCAATTTGCATTCCCACCAACAGTGCAAGAGGGTTCCTGTTTCTCCACATCCTCTCCAGCATCTATAGTCTCCTGATTTGTTCATTTTGGCCACTCTGACTGGTGTGAGGTGATATCTCAGTGTGGTTTTGATTTGTATTTCCCTGATAAGGAGCGACGTTGAGCATCTTTTCATGTGCCTGTTGGCCATCCGGATGTCTTCTTTAGAGAAGTGTCTATTCATGTTTTCTGCCCATTTCTTCACTGGGTTATTTGTTTTTCGGGTGTGGAGTTTGGTGAGCTCTTTATAGATTTTGGATACTAGCCCTTTGTCCGATATGTCATTTGCAAATATCTTTTCCCATTCCGTTGGTTGCCTTTTAGTTTTGTTGGTTGTTTCCTTTGCTGTGCAGAAGCTTTTAATCTTCATAAGGTCCCAGTAATTCACTTTTGCTTTTAATTCCCTTGCCTTTGGGGGATGTGTCGAGTAAGAGATTGCTACGGCTGAGGTCAGAGAGGTCTTTTCCTGCTTTCTCCTCTAGGGTTTTGATGGTTTCCTGTCTCACATTCAGGTCCTTTATCCATTTTGAGTTTATTTTTGTGAATGGTGTGAGAAAGTGGTCTAGTTTCATTCTTCTGCATGTTGCTGTCCAGTTCTCCCAGCACCATTTGTTAAAGAGACTGTCTTTTTTCCATTGGATGTTCTTTCCTGCTTTGTCAAAGATTAGTTGGCCATACGTTTGTGGGTCTAGTTCTCGGGTTTCTATTCTATGCCATTGGTCTATGTGTCTGTTTTTGTGCCAAGGTGAGTCCTTTAGGAGAGAGAAACATTCCTGCTGGCCTGGAAGAAAGCATACAGCTATGTAGTGACCTGCCAAAGGAAAGGATATGCTTCTAGAAACTGAGACACGTCCCCAGCCAACCAACTAGAGAGAAATCAAGGACCTCAGTCCTATAACCACAAATAACTGAATTCTACCAGCAACTAGTGAGCCTGTAAGAACACCCTGAATCCCAGATGAGAACTGTAGCTGACACTTTGACTTCGGCCTTGTGAGCCTCTGAGCAGAGAACCTAACCACGCTGTGCCCTTATTTCAGACCTACAGAACTGTGAGCTAGTACAGGGATATTGTTGTAAGCCATTAAATTTGTTTTAATTTGGGGGCGCCTGGGTGGCTCAGTCGAGTGTCCGACTTCGGCTCAGGTCATGATCTCACAGTTCGTGAGTTCGAGCCCCGCATCGGGCTCTGTGCTGACAGCTCAGAGCCTGGAGCCTGCTTCAGATTCTGTGTCTCCCTCTCTCTCTCTCTGCCCCTACCCCGCTCATGCTCTGTCTTAAAAATAAAACATTAAAAATTAAAAAAAAATTGTTTTAATTTGTTAGATAACAATAGAAAACTAATACAGTAAACAAGTGTCGTAATTCAGCAAGCATCAATCAGCTGGTGGCAATGTCTCTAAACCGCAGGCGTAGTCCCTAAGAGGAAATAGTGACCTCTGAACTTTGGACTTGAAAATCAAACCAGTGTTACGATGACAGCATATTTATTTAACTGTGCCAGACTATTAGCGGTCTCGGCGTTTGAATTAGTCTCTCTTCCCAGTGCCATTTTTATCAGAGGGAAGAGCTAAATGAGAGGCAAAAAATCAAAAACAAAACAAAACACAAACCCTCTGGAAATAAGTTTGATATACTTATCTTGTAAAAGAGTGACCATTGATTAGAGGCAAATATGACAAATCATGACAATAATAAGGATAGTTCACACTTGTTGGATTTGTACTCTGCACCAGGCATATCACCCATTGCCTCACTGTCTCCTTACCGCAGCCCTAAAAGGCAAATACAATTATTACCTTCCTTTTATGGATGTGGAAACCAAGCTTGAGAGGTAGGAGGAGATTTAGCTGCATAACCAGGCAATAAAGGTAATTAGGAAGGAAGAGGAAGAAGAGGTATTTTTGGATGAAGTACTCTTCAGAACAGATTAGCTTGACTCTCACATGCAGCTCTTTCTCTTGGATGACAGAGAGCTCTGTTTCCTCTCTGTTAGCAGGTCCTCTTTAAACCCCTTCCTTTTAACAAGGTACATTTCCCTAGTGGTCCTCAACCTTTGCATTCTGCCTTCTAGTTTCTCCTTTGGGGAAGTCGTTGAGTCCTCTGGCTCCCAATAATACCTCTGGTCCTGGCTCTGAAAGGCACATCTTGAACCTTGTTGTTCCGAGCATCTGCCCTCCCGTGACGTTTCCACTTGGATGTCTCATTGTCCTCTCAAGTTCAGCTTGTTCAAGGTGGAGTTCATCACTATGCCCTGAAAATCAGCTCACCTCTGCAATACTCTACACCTGCCAACAGTTCCATAACCACTGGCCAGTCTGCCAGGCTGCAAACCCCAAACTCTTCAACCCTTTCTCATCTTCATTCCCTTTAGCCAATCAACTGCTAAAAGTATCTTTCCAGAATGTTTGCTCAACCATGCCTTCTACACTCTCCAACCTCCTGAGCCTTTTAGTTCACTGACCTTCTTTACTGTTTTCCTTATCCAGCTTTTATTCCAGGGTGCCTCAATTCAATCACCCTTGCCAGGGCCCAAGTCCCCTTGCCACTCTATTTTCATCATTCCTGTTTGACATAATTTGAAAACAGCCATCTTGCTCTTCAACTGGGAGGCTGAGTAATATTAGAAACATTGCACAGAGGGAAGATAAAGTTAACATAGAGCCCTCTGTTCCAGTTTTCACTGAGGCCCCAGGACCAAGGATGCCAAATGCTATCACATTCCAAAGCAAATTACTGGCCCCTCCCTGTGTGTGACTCCTAAAGAAGATGGATGAAAACAGGTTTTATGATCTTTGTTTTTCACTGACCTTGAGCTGTGAGTTTTTCCTATCCGAAACTCCCTCATACTTACCCCCCTAGCCATGAGGGAGCTTCATAATCATCGTTGATAGGTATATTTTGAAGCTTGGGGGGGTACAGACAGACATTAGACTCATGCCTAGGGAAAAAAGTCTTTTTTTTTTTCAACGTTTTTTTTTTTTTTTTTTTTTTTTTTTGGGACAGAGAGAGACAAAGCATGAACGGGGGAGGGGCAGAGAGAGAGGGAGACACAGAATCGGAAACAGGCTCCAGGCTCCGAGCCATCAGCCCAGAGCCTGACGCGGGGCTCGAACTCACGGACCGCGAGATCGTGACCTGGCTGAAGTCGGAGGCTTAACCGACTGCGCCACCCAGGCGCCCCAAGGGAAAAAAGTCTTTAATGAGAGGCTGGCTAAAGTGTGTGTCAGCACAGCAGAGGGCTGCATTTAGGAAATAACCACATTCTGGCCTATGCCAGGCCAAAGCTGCCTTTTTGCAGGGACCAAATGTGAAACTGATGGTGGGAATGTGAGCGTGGTTTGTTTAGAAAGGAATCTTGATCCAGAGGGCTTCCTGCAGTCAGTGAGGTGTCCTCAGCAAAAAGAGGTCAGGGGTTCCACTGGAGAGAGAAGCAGAAGGGAATTGTAGGTGGCCTAGAGGAGAGGCACCATCTGAGACCAAGGAATTCTGGTTGGAAGGGTGCAGCACAGGAGCTTCTGAGGAGGCTGTGGATGCTCCCGTGAAAGAATAAATTAGTTATCTGGATACGACAGTCAGAGCCAGAGGGAAACTACACCAGCTTGTATCTGTGTCCGTCAAATAAGGCCTTCCCCCCTTCTACCTTTCTGTTGTCTCTGCTCCCACCCTGGACGGCCCAGTAGTAGTCAAATGGTGGAGGAACAGAGTGGGGGGTCAGGGAGAAGTAGCACTAACGGGGAAATAGAGATGAATATCCCAGTCCGCACTGCAGGCCCTTTGGTCTAAAGCATATCCGAGCTTGCAATGAAGTTTGGAGTTTTATCACGCATGTTAATTTATACATTGAGGTTGCGATTTGGGGATGAAATGACCAGAGGACATTTTGTTATCTGAAATGATCACAGTCAGAAGACCTTCCTAGGGGTGTCTAGGTGGCTTAGTCAGTTAAGAGTCTGACCCTGGATTTCGGCTTAGGTCATGGTTCTCATGGTTCATGAGTTTGAGCCCTCTGTGGCACCAGCACAGAGCTGCTGGCACAGAGCCTGCTTGGGGTTCTCTGTCCATCTCTCTCTTTGCCCTTGCCCTGCTCTCTCTCTCTCTCAAAATAAATATATAAACTTAAAAAATTAAAAAAAAAAAAAGACTTTCTAATGTCTCATCTGAAGGGTTGGAAAGAGTAGACCCAAGAGGATTCAAACAGGCAGTTGGGGGTGAAGAATAAAATTGTTTCTCTTTGCATCCTATGTGTCCAGCTTGCTCAGTGAGACCACTCAGTTTGTATCACTGAAAATAATGTGAGTCCACAGTCAACCTTCAAGCCATGGCAATGTAACGTTTTTCTGGTAGACATACTGTCCTATTCTCTGCAAAGTCACCTTATGCTTCTCCACCTTCCTTGACGTCGGAACTTCACACTGGCCCCTCACTCTCAGATGATCTTGCCTGAGTCATTGCAGAGAAAGTAGAATCCGTCAGATGGGGGGAGTCTCTTTCCATTTCTTGTCTATCATTAAATGGAGCTTAGAACTGTACTTAGACTATTAATTGTTAATTGACACATGTACTGTAAGTCTATGAAGGATGCTTCCACTATTTGACAATAGCATACTCTCTTAGGCAGGTAGACTATTTCCTCCATGATCTTATTCAATATCGATTTGCCTATTTCATTTTCATATAATGTAAAAATAAACTTTTAGCTCAATTTGAAACTTGGAAACTTTTTGCATGTATATTAAAATCTACGAGAGAATCTAAAGTCAGGTTTTAATTTATTTGTATTGCATTCTGCAAAATACGTCCACGAGATTACCATTTGTATGGTGAGTATTTTGCAATATGTGAAATAGGGCGTTTCACGCCTTTGCCATCACCCTCAGAGAGCTTTTCCAGTCTCAATTCTCTTATTCCATCTAATTCCAATTTCATTTTAAAAGCAGTCGGGAACATATATACCCTGAGCATTTAAAAATGTTACATTTAATATATGTAACGAGTTTTTAATTCCAATATAAGTAACAAAAATAATTGAAAAACAGAGTTGCTAATGGAAACACGCTTCTCTATAAAAGTAATTTATGATATCTAAAAGAATTCTAAGTTCATTATGGAAAAATTTGAAAATCACAGGGAAGTAAAAAGAGTAAAATAAAAATCAGCCATAACCACACCACCACTTCTATCCTCATTTTTTGAGATCTTCCAGTCTTTTTTATTTTTCAAACTTGGTATAATAATGCACACACATTTTATTATTTATTTTATTTTAATTCCAGTGTTGTTAACATACAATGTTATATTAGTTTCAGGTGATTAACATACAGTGTTAACATACAGTGATTCAACAATTCTATACATTACTCAGTGCTCATCTTGATAAACTCTTAATCCCCATCACTTATTTCACCCATCCCTCTACGTGCCTCCCCTCAGGTAACCATCTGTCTGTTTTCTATAGTGATTCTGATTTTTAGTTTGTTCCTTTTTTCCCCCTTGTTTTGTTTCTTAAATCCCACATATGAGTAAAATCATATGGTATTTGTCTTTCTCTGATTTATTTCACTTAGTGTTATACCATCTAGATCCATCCATTTTGTTACAAATGGCAGGATTTCATTCTTTTTATGGCTGAGTAATATTCCATTATATATATATATATATATATATATATATATATACATGTATATGTATTTTATATATATATATACATATATATATGTATTTTTATATATATAAACAAATATATATATACATGTATATGTATTTTATATATATATACATATATATGTATTTATATAATATACATATATATATGTATTTTATATTTATATATATATATAAAATACATATTATGTATATATATATGTATTTCTATGTGTCACATCTCCTTTATGTATCTATCAATGGGTGCTTGGGTTGTTTCCATAATTTGGACACTTGGGTTGTTCCCATAATTTGACTATTGTAAATAATGCTGCAATAAACATAGGAGAATGTGAACACATTTTAAAACCCTGCTGTTTTCCAATGGTACATTATATTGAGGCCATCTTTTTTCTGTGCTATTGAATACTCTCCAGCAATCTGTTTTTGGTGACTGAGTTGTATTCCATCATAATGTAATGTTGTAATTTATTATATTATTGTCATGCAATATATAATCTGGTCTTAAAATTTCTTTAACAACCCCAGCATACTTATTTTTAGAAGTAGAAAAATCTAGTATCTCGTTGGCTTCTGGTACATATTCAGTTTCGTATTTTCACTCCACCATCAAATACCTTAACTTAAATTTTGCCAAATCGCGTACTTCCTGGCCTAGTAAACAATTGTTTTATTTCTTTAAAAAATTTTTTTCAATGTTTATTTTTGAGAGAGAGACACGGTGTGAGTGGGGAGGGGCAGAGAGAGAGAGAGGGAGACACAGAATCCAAAGCAGGCTCCAGGCTCTGAACTGTCAGGACAGAGCCTAACGTGGGGCTCGAACTCATGAACCATGATATCATGACCTGAGCCGAAATCTGATGCTTAACCAACTGATCCACTCAGGTGCCCCTAGTAAACAATTATTTTAAATTCAGCAAAAATAAGGAGGCCACCAAGCTCTTTAGGTTTCTGAAATTGCGGCCTCTGTTCATGGTATCTCTTTCCCTGTTTCTGTTACTTCCTAATCCCCTGTTATTCTGATTTTGCCCTCCTTTGAATTCTTTTAACTCCTTCCTCTTCCTTCAACATGGAGTTTGTTTTATTTATTTTTTAAAATATTTATTTATTTTGAGAGAAAGTGTGTGAATGCATGTGAGCAGGGGAGGGGCAGAGAGAGAGGGAGAGAGAGAATCCAAAGCAGGCTTCGTGCTAACAGTGCAGAGCCTGACATGGGGCTTGATCATATGACCTCAGATCATGATCTGAGCCAAAATCAAGATTCAGATGCTTAATTGACTGAGCCACCCAGGCACCCCATGGAGTTTGTTTCCTTGGATTTTCCCTTCTTCAAATTCTTTTTTTTTTTTTTAATGTTTATTTTTGAGAGACAGAGAGAGAGAAAGAGAGAGAGAGAGTGAGCATGAGTGGGGAGGGGCAGAGAGAGAGAGAGAGAGGGAGACACAGAATCCAAAGCAGGCTCCAGGCTCTGAGCTGTCAGCACAGAGCCCAACATGAGACTTGAACACATGGACCACGAGATCATGACCTGAGCCAAAGTTGGAGGCTTAACCAGAGCCACCCAGGCACCCCTGGATTTTTTCCTTCTTAATGCTCACTGTAGAAAAATTCAGATATTGTACATAAGACTCATAGGCCTTACGTTTGTATATTTACATTTGTAAATATACATTTACTTGCATATCAAGGGTGGAACCATCTGGTGAGAGATTCATATATACCAAGTTTATCCCACTGATGTATAAAAGCAGAATGCCGGTTTTTGAATTTACCCGTTGAGCAATGGAGTTGACCTGTGGTCTGAAATGCTCTACTATGACTAACACATTCCCTTACTGAAGGAAGACCTTCAAAGAAAGCTGAATCATAAGGAGAAGTTTGCCTTTAAGAATGAAATCAGAGGAAGGGGTTTCAAATTGATTAGACATTTAGAATGTTCGGTGATATCAGGCTAAGGCAGACTTATGTATGCATCATTATAATTAAGGTTAGATGTGGGGTTAGAGTTAGGCTGAGGGACAGTAATTGTGACCCTGAGAAATTCGTCAAGGGAATGAGTGCTGCCTTCAAGTGCCTCTTATGTTAAATCCGTCTGCGTTCCTGTGCATGGTCCATCTTCTATCAGAAACTTCTGCATTGACCACCTGCTTCCTTCTTCACTCTCTCTCCTTCCTCCTGGTCATCCATGACTCCTGCTTTCTTGGGCCTCCTCCTATGTCTAATTGTTTTTCCTCCATCTTCTTTCCATGCTGACTCTTAGTTCTTGCATCTCTGGAATAACATGTATACAAATTTTCTCCTGGGCACTGGGGTAGTGATTCGTGTGGCTCTGCTGTTAACACTCTTCCCCTTCCAGACACACAGTTGAACGACACGTTCTGCCTTCTTTGTTGTTAGGTGGAGCTATGTGACGAGTTTTGGCCTAATATTACGTGCAAGAGCAATATCTGTCACTTCTGGGGTAGAGCATTTAATTATGACTTTAACTTTATCCTCTAATTAAATGAATTCCAAATTTACTGAAACAAACTTAATTGATCACCTGAGCACAGGTCCCAGTTTTCTAGTTACCTTGCAATTGATTGTCCTGTTTTCAAACCCATTCAGCATGTCTGCCGTTGGAGGCACCCTGGCATCCTTAATTCCCATGACTCTGGGGATTCTGAGCATGAACTGGTTTGCTTCTGGTTGACTCCTCCTACTGTGCCCCCTTTCCTTCCTTTCCTTGGATTTCTATTCCCAAAATACTGTGACTGTTTACAATCTGCTATCATCTCCTTTTTTCTTCTCTTGTGGGTTCATATTTTATTTTTGCTCTTATGTTTTATTGTTATTTTAGAAGAGTTTGGGAAGGGAAAGACAAATTTGCATGTATAATCTTTCATGTTTACCAGAAATCCATTCACTTAATCTTTCTTCCAGTTTTTAACACGTCTCACAGAGAAATTCTGAATGTGTCTTGAACCCGACAGGGACTTGATACAAATCAAAGCAGCTATAATATGATAAGGTAGCTTCCCTGACCCAAAGGGGAAAAAGGGCAGGGGTTAAAATTACCCTGCATGGATGAATCGCTGGATTCTACTCCTGAAATCGTTATTGCACTATATGCTAAGTAACTTGGATGTAAATTGAAAATAATAAAGAAATAAAATGTTTAAACTTAAAAAAATTATAATCTAGTGTGTTCAGAGGATGTTCTTAGAAAAATGGTGCCATGAATAAATAAGTTTGGGGGAAAAAAATACCCTGCCTGAAGATTTCTGAAAACAGCAGATAATACAATATTTAATCCAAATTTCTATTCCTACATTCATTCAAAACCTGGTGAGCATCACACTCAGATTTAGGTGCTAGAATGTGGATAAAATGATTAGAAATCTTAGAGTCTCTCCTGGTGAATTTCTTTTGTGTTTCTTCATATGCTACATGGTAGTTCAATCACTAACATAAGTTGACCTTTTGTTATAAGCTGGAGGGACAGAGAAGAGTGACTGTCTTTTTATAGAGAGAAAACAGCTGTGCCATCATCCCATTTGCCAGGAGAGAGGAAAAATTGTCAGGGGTTCCTGTTTGTCATTGGCAAGAACAGTGAGGTGCTGGGGCAACACAGTTTATTCCAGAGGTACAGACTCCTCTGTCAACCCCCAAGAATTACCTTTATCCACAAAGACCCTGATGGAGGGTCTGAAATTCCTCTTTTGACCAGCCGAAGCGTGGCCTTTTACACAGAACATTTCACGATGCCAACAGATAGTTTCCAGAGAGGAATTGGGAATTAAGTTGAGCTCTAGTTGCGGATGATTCTTTTTCATGCCTAGCTACCCAAACAAAGAGAGTAAGCCAGAAGCCAAATCCGCAAGTGAACACACACAATGGAATTGGTGCATGGGAATGTACAGGGCTCTGCCCGATTGAACTGTTGCCAGAGCACCAGGGGGCGATTTCTAACCGCCTCCCGCCTCCCCTGCTTGTATTTTGGCAGCTCTCTCTTCCCTACCCCCTCCGTCCTCTTCCCCGTGTCCTCAGATCCATTTGCACTGTTGTTTGGAAGGGGCCCAACTCACACAGATTGGCAGCACTGTAATTGGTGTTTTACTTACCTCTGCCTCTCTTCTCTCTGCGTTTGATCATTCTGATAATGACAGCTTATTTTCTCTCTCTCTCTTTACCATCAGAAAACAAAAAGGAAACTCTTGAAAGAGTTGTGGAGTTATATTTGAGTTTTCCAATGTACTGCTATGGGAATAAAATTCATATTTTTAAAATGTCTTGCCCTTCTGTGTCCCTCTTCCTCGCCGCTCACCCAAACAGCCCTGAGGGGAAACAGTCATGTTGAGAATTGATTTTCCCCTCAGAAGGTGTTGTGACTACAGTGGCGACATCCTTGAGTGTTGGCATGTCAAAATGTTGATGTTCTCATTGAAGACCGTCATCGTTTCATCATCAAGGATGCTTTCATTTGCTAAATTCTGTTTGTTTATGTGCATTTTATTTCAAATGATATTTCTTGGGATAATATTTACAAGGGCTCAGGGCTCCTGGAATGAAAAGTGTTATATAAGCTGAAATGCTTACCCCTGGCAAAAGGTAATCTCCATTGCACACACCGCCTGGTTGTAACAGCTCACATTTACACAGTGTTTCTAGTTCAGAAAGAATTTTCACGTGTACTGTTTCATGTAATCCCCCGATAGCACTGTGAAGAGCACATAAGGGATGGTGTGGCTCCATCCCACCTTGCCATGCCACCAGGCACACGTGCTTTCTGTACCTGGTGTCCTGCTAACTTTTCACAGGTGTTATTGTGTAGCTCTCTAGAAGCTATGTCCCAGGTGGTTTTGTCTTGGAGATGAGTCAGGTTTACAGAAGCACAAATAAGTACAAAATAATTAGAGGGATTCTTTTATTTTCTCAAGTCTCCTGAAGAGAAAGACTGGGCAAGTAATTAATTACAGGATCTCTTTGGCAGGCTAGGGGAGAGGGGAAATCTGTGGATGCTGTAAAATTAATAAACTGATTCCATCTCAACCATCTAAACATTTCAATTAAGGATACATATAATTAGGGCAAGAGCTAGAATACAAAACGAGTGTATCATGTGATTTACCGTAGATCAAGATGCCATTTCTTGTGAGTGACAGTAATGTGCTGTTAGGCCAGTGGCAAAAAAAAAACAAAAAACAAAAACAAAAACAAAAAAGAAAGCTGTCTATTTTCTGGGACATACACAGCCTTTGAACTGAGATTTTATAAGGCAACATTTCAAGGTAGTAAACAATTGTTCTAGAAGAGGATTCTTTTAGAAGAGAAGACCATGCAATACTGTAATAATTGTGGGTGTGGTTTGATTCCTTCGGAGGGCTTGCCTAGAAGTCCAGTTCTTGAAGGAATGCCTTAAATTCAAAGCTGTTTAATGAACACTACCGTAGTTGGCCATATAATGGTGTAGGGAAAATACAGGCTTTTGAGCAGCACACAGGACAAGTGTCCAACAGTTGTTGGACAAGCTGGAACTGAGCTTGACTTCTGGATCCTCCATGTGCTGTTATGCAACCTTGGGCAGACCTTTTTTCTATGAGCCTCAGTGTCTCCATGTGAATATCTGTGGATTAAAAATACCTCCTTCACAGGATACTTGCGGGGATCAAGTGGGATAAAACGTGCAGCCCGCCTGGCATGTAGAAGCAGCTCCACAAATGGTGGCCGTTCTTACTGTGGCTTGATGTTACTCCCCTTCCCCATGGACCCCAAACACCTGAGCATCAGAGACTCAGTTCAGCTCCTTTTTCTGCTCCCTTGAAGCCCCAAGTTACAAAGGCTCTCAGAAATTTGGCTGCAGTCGGTCTTTATTCGTCACAGCCTTGCTTCCAGCTCACATCCTGATTGATAAATTGGCTCTACTGGACGAGGCTTAGAAAGGACTGTTTAAAAAGCCCAGTGTTTTGGCTGATCACACGACGGCTGACAACTTGGTCCAGAATCTGGTTTGTGTGAATGATTGTAAGAAGGAATCAACTTTTCATTTCTCATGTAACAAAGGAGGAAGGATTATAGCTTTATCTGTTACACACTGTAAATCACTTAAATGCCTCTTACCTACGTGTTCTGGAATCATATTTAAGGAATGTGGGAGCAATGAATGTACTTCCCAGAATATGAAGTGAGAATCACACTCATCCTGCATTCTCTTTCCATTACACTTACCATGGATCTCTGGTGAGAGGGGACCCATCTCAAGAGGAGGCAACTGGCCGTCCTCTTTTTGCACACAGGGCATTTCATATAGATAGACTCAGAAGAATGAGCTCCAATAGACTTGAGAGTGAGCTAATATATTGGTTGAGGACTTCTTGTTGGAAAACAGAAATCTGAACAAATCATGCTCAGGCAATATAGGAAATTTATTGGCTCACATGACTTGGAAATTTAGGGATGCTGCTGGCTTCAGTTGCCAGGTTATCAATCCTAATGGAAAAGAGGTATTCCGATTACTCTAGCAGCAAACTCCTAGGGAGGACTCCACTCAGACTTGCATTGCTGATCTAGCAAAAAAACGTGCACTATTGCGTATCCTATTTTCTATTCGCTGCAAAACCATCTGCTAACTGATACTACTTCTGTTTTGTTTTCTGCCTTTCTCTTTCTTGCCCACCTTTTTTTGGTGGCCTGGTGTATATATTTAAATATCCTTAAATATACGTTTCCTGTTTCTATTTCACTCAAGCCAGCTCTGCTTATATCACCTGTTCATCTTGGAACCATCCACCATGAGCCGGGAAGTAAGCATATTGATTAGTCATTGGTCAACGTGACCACTGTTGAGTTGGGAGGAGGGTGGCATCATTATTCACAGTTCCATCAGGGCCACATGAACTGGGATCTTGAGGGTAGACAAACAAGTTACCCATCCGCTACACCTGTCCCTGTGTTGTACCTTTTCTGTTAAGAGATGTGATTGTTGTGACTACATAGATTCCCTCTGGCTCCAGTTCAGTCCCTTGCCTCTTCTGCCAGTGGGTCTGAATCTTTGCATGATTTTCATTCAATAAAAGGCCCTTAAAAGTTCTTAAGATGTTGGGGCGCCTGGGTGGCTCGTCGGTTAAGCGTCTGACTTCGGCTCAGGTCATGATCTCACAGTCTGTGGGTTCGAGCCCCGCATCGGGCTCTGTGCTGACAGCTCAGAGCCTGGAGCCTGCTTCCGATTCTGTGTCTCCCTCTCTCTCTGGCCCTCCCCTGCTCATGTTCTGTCTCTCTCTGTCGCAAAAATAAATAAAAACATTTTTAAAAAATTAAAAAAAAAAAGTTCTTAAAATGTTACATTATTTCATAGCCTTTATAAACTTAGCCATAAGAAAAACAGTTCCCATTTCCATTAAGTTTTCCCAGGTAAAGTTTCTAAATCTTTTATCATCTTCATAGATATGAGAGACAGTGTTTTATTTTTTTCTTGACTTTCTCTAGTTCAGGATTCCAAATGAAGCCTGTGTGAAAGGTATAGCATAGGGTATTGGTAAAAGAATATGCATTTCTGGATTAGCTGGCTTGTGTTCAAATCCCACTTCAACCACTAGACCAGCATTGGTTAGGGAAATGCACATAAATTTTGTTTCATTTATCATATTGGCAAACATTTTAAATATTGATGAAATATACACCTATTTCCCCCCCCCCCCTTCTCTTCCATGGCAACAATACCACATACGTTTTGCCTTGGGCCCCATCTGAATTCATATCTACTCCTGGACTGCTCGGTTATATGACCGAATAAGTTCACTTTTTCAGTTTAAGCCATTTGGGGTCCGTTGTCTATTACTTGAAATTGAATTCCAATTCACATAATTGATAATTTCCCTTTCTTATAAAGGTACCCCTTTCTTATGAAGGTATGGGGAAAGTATGAGCCAGGCACTTGGTAGCAGATGGACACTGTCAGACCCCTTCCTGCAACACCAGTTACAGCACTAGGGACTGTAGCTTTTTCCAGGAAGCTTCCTGTATTAAGTCCCTTGTGGAGACTGTGGCAGTCTCCCCACATTGAATGCTGCCTGCTGAATGGGACTTAATGTAGGGCAGAGTGGATGTGAGCAGTGCAAGAGATGTACAATATCAGACACTTGGTATGAACCACTTACCATCCTCACATCTTCTCAGCCCCCTTTTTACTCCAGCCCCTGCTGCAGCAGCTAGCTTTGTGCAAACATATTCTGACAGCGCCTCACTTCATCTGCATCATGGCCTTCTGCCCTGGGACTTCTTTAATGCTGTGTTGTGAGATGGCTATGCAGACCCACTCAGGCATGCACAACCTAAAAGGGCAGGGGAGTTAAAGCCCAATGGGGCATCCCTTTTCTAATGGGGGATGAGAGCTGGTGGGTAATGGAGGCATATTATATATATGGCTCCTTAAAAGGTCTTAGTGGGTCGAGCCCTAGTAACCCAGCAGTGACCAACTGGATAATATACTCCTGTACTGCCATTTCCTCTTGGCCTACTTTCCTGGATCACTTCCCAAATAAACTGCTTATACACAAGCCCTTGTCTCGGGCTCGATTTTTGAAGGAGAATCTATAATCACTGCAATCCTAATGAGATCCTCAAATTTATCTCAAGTTTCCTCAAGTCTTGTATAAATAGGTATCATGGAGCTCAGTGTGGGCAATAACCAAATAATTCTGGCTCTTGTCCCAAACTGAAGGAGCCTATGAAACTGATCTCAATTTCTTTCTCTCTGGCTTATACAGTCCATGTCCACCAACAGAAAAGCCCTTCAGTGGTCATGTCTCGGCACTATCGCTGATGGCAGGGCTTTGGGTGACAACACTGTTGTCTGTGGTCTCTAAGTGATACCCAAGATGCAGACCCAGACTCTCTAGCTTCTAAGTGGCTCTGTAATCCCTTGAATCTTCTCTGTGTTGGATCCATACGGCGATGGAGAGAAGATCCCTCTTCCCCTCTGGGTTACACTTAATTCCCCAGGTCCAGGACACTGGGAGCAATATCCCCACATCTCCTTTTAGTCCTGCCTGCAGCCCAGAGAGCTCAGACCTAGTTCATGGGCTGGCCCAGCAAGTGATACACAAGGGAGATCACAAATCCTTCATTTCGTCTTTATCTCTCCTGGACACTTTTCAGACCTTCTTCCACTAGCTTCCTTCCAAATAGTCCTGTAATTCAGAAAGCCCTTTCCTCACTGCTCCTCAATTATGGTCTATCCCTTTGTTTGTCAGGAAGGTCTGAAACTCAGCATGAATATATCTGAGGCTAACAGGGAGTCCTGCCACTTTTCCTCCCACAATCTTATCCTGAGAAAGCAAACTTCATAACTAAAACACCAGTGTTTAAATAGAGTAGAATGTCAACAAAATCCTTCTTACTGTTTACTATGATTTTATTTTATTTTTTTAATTTTTTTAACCTTTATTTATTTTTGAGACAGAGAGAGACAGAGCATGAATGGGGGAGGGGCAGAGAGAGAGGGAGACACAGAATCGGAAGCAGGCTCCAGGCTCTGAGCCACCGGCCCAGAGTCCAACGCGGGGCTCGAACTCACGGACCGCGAGATCCTGACCTGAGCCGAAGTCGGACGCTCAACCGACTGAGCCACCCAGGCGCCCCTTTTACTATGATTTTAAATGTGGCTTATGAATTTCCAGGCCTCCCCAGCCTCTGATTACCAAATAAGGCCTTATTTCCTTTTGTGATCTAAAGTAAAATGATCATGGGGTGCCTAGGTGGCCCAGTTGGCTCAGGTCATGATCTCTTAGTTTGTGGGTTCAAACCCTGCATCAGGCTCTGTGCTGACAGTTCAGAGCCTGGAGCCTGCTTCAGATTCTTGTGTGTGTCTCTCTCTCTGCTCCTCCCCTGCTTGCACTCTGTCTCTCTCTCTGAAAAAATAAACATTAAAAAAAAATTTTAAATACAAATAAAAATAAATTAAAAAAATAAAATGATCTCCCAGACTTCTAAAATGAAAATTTAAAAATAAGGTAAAATTATCATATGTCCCCATCCTTTGAAGACCCTTCCTCTGCTGAGTCTTTGTCACCAGCTGAATTCTGAGTCAAGAGAATACTCACATGCTCTATAGATCTGTTCTGCTGGTCACATTTGTCAACCATTCTCCCCCAAAGTAACCTGTTTCTGAGGGTCCCTCATGCTTCACATAGATTTGCAATTGTGGAAGGGTCCTATGAACTGGATGGATTTAATCAATTGGTAATCACAGCTCTCAGGGCTTTTTTTTTTTTTTTTTAAGTTTATATATTTATTTTAAGAGAGAGAGAGCACGAGTGGGAGAGGGGCAGAGAGAGAGGGAGAGAGATAGTCCCAAGCAGGCTCCACACTATCTGTGCAGAACCTGATGGGAGGCTCAGTCTCACGAACTGTGAGATCATGACCTGAGCCATAATCAAGAGTCAGACACTTAACCATCTGAACCACGAAGGCACCCCTTTTGGGGTTTTTGTTTTGTTTTTTAAAGTTGCTTTAAAAATTTTTTTTAACGTTTATTCATTTTTGAGAGACAGAGTCAATTAGGAGTGGTGCAGAGAGAGTGGGAGACACAGAATTCAAAGAAGGCTCCAGGCTCTGAGCTGTCAGCAGAGCCTGATGCAGGGCTCAAACCCACAAGCTGTGAGATCATGACCTGAGTTGAAGTTGGGCACTCAAATGACTAAACCACCCAGGCGCCCCCCCCTCCTTTTTTTTTTTTTTTTTAAAGATAACACTAGTCAGGGGCACCTGGGTGGCTCAGTCGGTTGAGCGTCCAACTTCGGATCAGATCATGATCTCACAGTTTGTGGGTTCGAGCCCCGCATCAGGCTCCATGCCGACCGCTTGCTCAGAGCCTGGAGCCTGCTTCAGATTCTGTGTCTCCTTCTCTCTTTGCCCCTCCCCCGCTCATGCTTTGTCTCACTCTGTTTCTCAAAAATAAATAAATGTAAAAAAAATTTTTTTTAAAAGATAACACTAGTCAGACAAAGAAGTTTGAGGTCGGTAACAGTTTGCCACTCCCACATAACCTTGCTACCATATTATAATGGAACAAGTCTCAGCCCAGATTCTGCCCCACAAGCAGACATTTGCTAAACACACATTCACTAGCAGGCAGGCACAAAACAGGTCACGGCTATCTATTCTGGAAGCTTGATGAAGTCACAGCCTCTGTCTGGCCTTTTGGATGGTCTGATGAACACCTTGCATGAACTTCTGTTCACTGGAGACAAAAGCCAAGACTGCAGAGGCAGGATTCTGTCACCCTTTCAGTCAATATCAGACAACAAGGATATTCCACATCGATGGCCACACACTGGAGTGCATGCCTTTTAGCAATCAAGTGTCCCTAGTGTAGTTACTGGGCTGTCTGGATTCTGATAGCCGCGCAAGGGTGGAGATATTTTATCCAGTCTACGTATTGAGAATACATGTTTCCACATTCCTGGAAATAGCTTTATTACAAATGTTTTTTTTTTTTTAACTTTTAAAAACCTTTTTTAAATTGAAATATATTTGACAAAGAATACTTTTCATTAATGAGAGCCCATTTCTGACATTTGTAATGCTGATCAACAGGACACCATTTTGCACAATAAAGACCCATTTTTGACATTCCATGTGCAAATTAGCAAAGCTTTGACTATTGAGGTACAGATGGCAAACGCATTGGTGGATCGAGTGCACATCAGAATGCCAGCTGACTGCCCCAGCTACTCCCAGGGCAAAAGCTAAAACTAACTGGCTGTGTTGATGTGTTTTTTTTTATTAAAAAAAATTTTTTTTTCAACATTTTTTATTTATTTTTGGGACAGAGAGAGACAGAGCATGAACGGGGAGGGGCAGAGAGAGAGGGAGACACAGAATCGGAAACAGGCTCCAGGCTCCGAGCCATCAGCCCAGAGCCTGACGCGGGGCTCGAACTCACGGACCGCGAGATCGTGACCTGGCTGAAGTCGGACGCTTAACCGACTGCGCCACCCAGGCGCCCCTGTGTTGATGTGTTTTAAAGCAAATTGTTGTCATCTCTGTAGGTCCCTGAACCTCAAAGTCTAAGGCCCCAAATCTCTTGGATTCCACAGATTGATCACTGGACCCATATAAAGCAATCACAATAGTTGGAAGTTTTTCAAACTGCAAATCATGATCCATTAAAAGGTCATAATATGAATTCAGTGGAACACAGCCAACCTTAAAAACAGTGACATAGAATATATAGAAATGTCAGCATTAAACACAATAAGGGTAAGTATTGTTTCTGAAACTCTACGTTAAATATTTGTGGCATGTGTTTACTGGTAAACTCTGTAAAGTGTACAATATCTTTTAAAATTTAAAATGTCGTATGTGTATGTGTGGGTGGTTGCTTTTTTTTTTTTTCTTTTTCTTTCTTTTTTTTTTTTTTTATGGTGTTGAAAACACTCAAATAGTTGAAAATACATTTCACAAAGTTGGTGTTATTTACTCTTTAAATACTACTTATACCAGTGGTCCTGGTCTAGATTCACATTTAGGCAAAACATTTCTCACCCTCTTCAAGGGCATGGTTCTGGCGGAAGATACCCCACTTACATCACTGGGCAGAGCACTTGGCATCTTGCTCTGCAGCATCAGCATTGAGATTTATGGTGACCTCACTGCTATCGCCAAGGACAGTGGGTGGGTACTTGCTTCGTGTTTATATAACTACAGGGCCAATCCTGGAAAACTTCCAAAGACAAAAGGACTCTGTTCCAAAGACTCTGAGAGCTTTCTCAACTTCCCCAAACTAAAAGTTGCCAGTAACCTCCCAATGGCAGTTCCAGGAAAAGAAAGAAAGAAAAATGAAAGAAAGAAAGAAAGAAAGAAAGAAAGAAAGAAAGAAAGAAAGAAAGAAAGAAAGAAAGAAAGAAGAAAGAAAGAAAAAGGAAGGAAGGAAGGAAGGAAGGAAGGAAGGAAGGAAGGAAGAAAGAAGGGGGGAGGGAGGAAGGAAGGAAGGAAGGAAGGAAGGAAGGAAGGAAGGAAGGAAGAAAGAAGGGGGGAGGAAGGAAGGAAGGAAGGAAGGAAGGAAGGAAGGAAGGAAGGAAGGAAGGAAGGAAGAAAGAAGGGGGGAGGGAGGAAGGAAGGAAGGAAGGAAGGAAGGAAGGAAGGAAGAAAGAAGGGGGGAGGGAGGAAGGAAGGAAGGAAGGAAGGAAGGAAGGAAGAAAGAAGGGGGGAGGGAGGAAGGAAGGAAGGAAGGAAGGAAGAAGGGGGGAGGGAGGAAGGAAGGAAGGAAGAAGAGAGAAGAAAAGAGAAGAAAAGAAGTTCTGCTTTTACCAGGTACCAGCATCATACCTGCTTCACAAATAGTTTGTATTCTAGACACATACCCTGAGCCAGATGTTTTCTTTTATATCAAATAAATTGAAAAGAACGGTTGAAGCTTTTCTGACGATTGCATTGCCTCTTCAGCGTGCATACAGTGACTTGTATAGAGGGAAAAATCTGTCGCATGCAGCCAAGTTCTGTCAAGTGTTTTTAAGAACTTTCTTACTGAAAGGTAGCACTACCCCAGGAGCGATTTTTAACTTCCAACAGCATTTTTATTAGCTAAGTCATCAATGCTCCAGGATCCTGCATAAGAATTGAAAATGGAGTTTGCAGAGATGAATAATGTCTACATGATTCTTTGAACTTAAGCTCAAACCCAGTTGTTGTTTAGTAATATGATAGAAATTTACAGTTTGGGTTTCTAGTATGTGTATACACACACACACACACACACACACACACACACACACACATATATAAACAGTTGAACTTTATGTGTTAAAAGCCACAAACTGGAAACTGGAAAGCCAGTTTGTTCTACCAACAGGACAGTCCAATGGAAGGATACAAGGTTGGTTTACCGGAGAGAAAAACATACATGATAACGAGTGGAAACTGCTGAAGGTAGCTCACCAGGGATGATGGCACCGAGTCGGATCACCCCGGGAAACTGGAAGGAAAGGACTTTGTGTTGCCTGGGGCACAAGTCTGAGAGTAAAATGATCTGGAGGCCTGAGTTGAGGTATACGCAAAGGCACTTGTCTGAGAGAGGCAGAAATAATGCCATTTGTGGTGAGGGAGCCCGTGAAGAGTGACCCAGGAAGTGACTCAGAGGGTAGTGGGGATGAATCACGTCAGGTTGTGGTTCCAGAACCAAGGAGAGAGCCTGAAAGCACAAATGAAGCACATCATGCTGAGGGCAGCCGGCGGATGATGGGAGTCCTCCTTCAGCTACTTGGTGCTGCATGAGAACCTGTTGAAAAAGCTCCGTCTCTCGTTCCAGCAAAGTAGTCCAATTCTTTTCGGTGACCTCACAACTGACACCCTTTCTTTTCAGAATCAGGAAAATGTGACTAATGTTTCTTTTATAATTTGCATTTTTCTGATATGTACCCTCATAAAAAATGAAAGTAAAGTTCTAAAATTTAAGCACATTTTCGTTTCTTCAATATATAGTGCGTGGAGAATAATGCAACATATTGCCAGCCTGTTACGTTTATCCTTAGACTCATGTGGTCCACCCCTGTTGTTTTGGATGCCGAGTGAGGGTGAGTAGGGCGGAGGGCAGGAAAATAGCGTCCAAGAACTGCAGGTATGCAAGAGACA
This sequence comes from Neofelis nebulosa, assembly GCF_028018385.1. Classification (NCBI taxonomy): domain Eukaryota; kingdom Metazoa; phylum Chordata; class Mammalia; order Carnivora; family Felidae; genus Neofelis; species Neofelis nebulosa. The sequence goes on from NC_080793.1 coordinate 26,438,275, forward strand.
TGATAATACCGAGGTCCAGGGTAGCATTAACATTGGGTCATCTGCCTTCACATCCCAGCTTTGCACTTTCTACCTGGGCCTTATCTTCTTCTGTTGGGAATCTAGGGCAGGATCACCTGGAGTTTAATTATTTATATTGGTTGGCCTGTACAGGCCCCAAATCTTTATGATTTTCCAGATCTCTGCTAGTTCTAAGATGCATTGAGATTAAGAGTACAGGTTGTGGGCCTGCACTCAAATTCTGGCTCTGACACTGATGAGCCGGGAGACCTTGGGGCAAGTCAGCAACCTCTCTGTGACTCATTTTCCTCAGCTGTGAAATTGTGATAATGGAAGTACCTTTCTCATTAGGGTTTTGTAAGTATAAAATTACTCATGAGGACACACTAAGTCTTCATTAGCTATTATTATTTTAGTAAAGAGAGAGAACATAACACAGGGGTCCAAGGAAGGTGTGAGAGCCAGATTGTTTGCATCTGAATCCTAGCTGTGTGACCTTAGGAAGGTTCCTTACCTTCTCTGTTACCTCGGTTTTCTCACTTATACATTTTTTCATTTTATTCATTTTTTTAATAATTTTTTTTAATGTTTATTTTTGAGAGAGAGAGAGAGAGCAAGGGAGGGGCAGAGAGAGGGAGACACAAAATCCGAAGCAGGCTCCAGGCTCTGAGCTGTCAGCACAGAGCCCAACGCGGGGCTCGAACCCATGAACCGCGAGATCATGACCTGAGCCGAAGTTGGACGCCCAACCAACTGAGTCACCCAGGCACCCCTCATTTTATTCATTTTTTGAGAGACAGAGAGCATGAGCATGGGAGGGGCAGAGAAAGAGACACAGAGTCCAATGCGGGCTCCAGGCTCTGAGCTTTCAGCACAGAGCCCAATGTGGAACTTGAGCTCATGAACCACAAGATCATGACCTGAGCAGAAATCAGACACTTAGCTGACTGAGCCACCCAGGCGCCCCTCAGTTTTCTCACTTTTAAAACAGAGATAATAAAAGCACCTACTTCATAGGAACTGAGCAAGAATCAAATGAGTTAATATGTTCAAAGTTCCTAGAACGGTGCCTGGCATTTACTATATAAACGTGTGCCATTATTAAAGTGAATATTTTGCATGTTGTTTTTTTTAATTTAATTTTTTAAATGTACTATTATTTTTAATATGGGCCTTGCCTGGCCCATACTAGGTACTCATTAAGAAGCTGTCAAACATGAATGAATGAAAACATGTAGTCTAAGTCAATGGCTTGTAATATTGGTATCAGCTGCCCACGGCATTCCAAATTTGCCAAATACATTGGACTTGTTTGCATCACACATGACATTAGCTGAAGTGTAGATACTGTTCCCAGCTGCCTCTCCCATTCTGCCCTGTGGTGCCCAGTGCTAAAAGCAAGAGCCTGTGTAGGACAGGGGACCCTGACAGCCTGGGGAAGCTTCTCTCTCTTTCTCTATTGGTACACTAGGGAGTCATCATAACACTCTCAATGTTGGGAAACCCCAGGAGGACCCAAATTAATTCGAGGCACAAGTCAAATTACCCTCCATCCCTCCCTCTGTGAATACTTCCGGTGGAGAGACATCGCCACTATCATTTGAACGCCCAGGTAGCACTACTGGGCAAGTGTCCGGGCCCCCAAAGCGGGCAGGCTCCCTGTTAACGCAGAGCCCGTGTATCTGCTGCCTGGGTGGCAGCAGACTTCTGCCCCTTCATAAACATCAAGACAAAATAATGGGATGTTTAGTCTGAGTAATACATTAAGGAAATCAATTAAGCTCACATGCAACTTTCTAAGATTTTAATTACAGTACTTAGGGTACCACACTAGAGCAGTTTGTCAGGAACATAATTTGTTAATGAATAACAACTGACAGTGAATTAGTCAGGATTGTAATTAGCTCTTGCTAGCCATCCATTGGAACCCTGATCAAAAGCCAGTCAGCGAAAGAGGGCTAACTCAGCTGTAAACGATAACCTCGACGGCTCTATCTGGGCCATCTCCTTGATGCCCATGTGCTCTGAGAAGCCTAAAACCATGTGCACTTTTTAACTCAAGTGTGGTCTGGGGAGCAGCACCTGCCTTCCCCTGGAAACCTGTCAGGAATGCAGACTCTCAAGTTCCACCCCAGACCTGTGAAGTCTACATTTTAAGATGCCTAGTGTCTTAGAAGCATATTGAAGTTTGAGAAACACTGTGGGAGTAGACAGAGCACAGGTTCCAAATGTAACAGATCTTACTGCAACTCCTGACACCCTCACTTGCTCACTAGAGATGTGTCCTGGGGCAATTTCTAAGTCATTTTGAGCCTCACTGTCCTTATCTGTAAGTTGGATCGACTACTTCCTATACTGTAGGATTGTTTACTGACTGGCAATAGCATGTGAATGTGCCTAGCACAGATATGAACAATGATAATATAGGGGAAACTCAGCAAGACTTTGTCTGAACCCCTTCACTTCTCCAGTCTTCCCATTCCACAACAGGGTAAGACTAGGAGAAATAAGATAAAATGTTACAACTGAGTTAAAAGAGTAGAGAGAATATTTAAAGAAAAAAATTTTTAATGTTTATTTATTTTTGAGAGACAGAGACAGAGCACGAACAGGGAAGGGACAGAGAGAGAGAGGGGGAGACACAGAATCCAAAGCAGGCTCCAGGCTCTGAGCTGTCAGCACAGAGCCCAATGTGGGGCTCGAACCCACAAACTAAGAGATCATGACCTGAGCTAAAGTCAGACGCTTAACCGACTGAGCCACCCAGGGACTTCAAGAGAATATTTTTTAAATAAAATAATGAAAATAGTGAAATTAGCCGAAGAGTATACTAAAATTAGATTATATTGTTTTTGCTTTAAGTGGCCAAATAACCAAATAAGAAAACGTGGCTTGCTAATATCAAACAACTTGGAGACTGCAGAGCCCAGATTGTTCTAGGTCTTGCCAGAGGAGGGAGGATCCTGAGGAATGAGGTAGCCATGAGCAATCCTTCCAAGATGGGATTCATGCAACAATCTTGAGAACTGAGATCCACAATTGAAGATCAAATTTTTTAGGAAACATTCTTCACACACTACATAATGAGTATGCTTTTGATATAGCATGCAAACTGAAAAATATGTACATTGAAGCAATTTTCTCATAAGAAAATTTCTCTCGAAGCTTCCACACCTAACTCAAGATAGTGTTGGAAAGAAGCCTTCCCTAAGCTATTAGATCATGTGCTCAAGTGTAAGGGACTACTGTTGCATCATGGCACTGACAGAAAATGGTTGTATTTTTACAGCACGTTGTGGGTAGACAGAAAGGATTCTGGGAGCATCTATATAGGACAAGGTGAACAAAATCTTTTTTTTTTGACATCATGTAATTACAAGGAAAATTAAATGTTGAGAAAGATGATAGTAAGCTTACATAAAATATTAAAATTGAGTATTATTAATTTTTTTAAAATGTGTATTTATTTATTTTTAGCAAGACAGCACAAGCAAGGGAAGGACAGAGAGAGAGGGTGAGAAAGAATTCCCAGCAGACTCCGTGGTCAGCATGGAGACTGACGCAGGGCTCAATCCCACAACCGTGAGATCATGACCTGAGCCAAAATCAAGAGTCAGACACTTAACCAACTGAGCCACCCCAGCTCCCCAAGTATTGTTAATTTTTTTAGTGAGAAAACGATTTTGCTTCTGGAAAGTTTTTACAACCAGGTTTGATGCTTAAAATAGCTATACTCAATTCCAGATCAAAAGTCTTTAAGGATGATCTTGATGTTTGGAGTCAGACAACAAATCGTTGCCAAGACCACTGTCAAGGACCTTTTCCCTGTTTTTCTCCAGGAGTTTTAAAGTTTGGGGGAAGTCTTGAATCCATATCAAGTTAGTTTTGTGAGTGGTATAAGATAGGGGTCCAGTTTCATCCTTCTTCCTGTGATTATCCAGTTTTCCCAGCACTATTCATTGAAGAGATTATCCTCTCCCCATTTAGTGTTCTTGGCTCCCTTGTCAAATGTTAGTTGATCATATATGTGAAGGTTTATTTCTGGGCTCTTGAATCTGTTTTGGTTGGTCTGTATGTCTAATTTTATGCAAGTACCATACTGTTTTGATTGCTGTACCGTTGTAAGGTAGTTTGAAACCAGGAAGTATAGTGTGGAAGTTTAGGAGACATTGACTTCTCAACCCTGACGTACTCTTCCTTGGATGGTGCCTGTTTACTTGGGTCTCTGGGAAATTTCACCGGCTCCCCAAACCTCTATGCTCTATATTGTTGTTCCCATCACACCATATGGGAATTTTTCTATATGCCTGTAGGCACCGTGAGGTCAGGGATTGTCTTATTAATTGGTAAATCCATAACGTGAAGTATTTGAAGAATAACAGGTGCCAGTGAATTAGTTCCATCACTGCATAATCCATAGACTTCGCTGGGCATACTTCCAGCTGTTCCTGATCAGTCTTGTGAGAAGAACTCTGGTTCTTTGAACAGACTGATTATCCTTTCTTTGCTATAAGCTGCAGTCCTAGGTTTGTCTCTCCAATTCCAAAAACATTTCAGTTTTTAAAACTGTACTGAAAAGAGGAAGAAAATGACTTTCCAAGGTCAGTTCTTCAGGCTGGTGTCTCAACCGGAAAAGAAATAGGCAAGTTGTGATATATCATATGAAACTCTGTCCATAAAATCAAGCCATCCTATTTTTTATACTTCTACCTCATTCAATGACATTGTTTTCTTTGGAGGAGTAGAATATTTGTTATTCAGACTCTGGGCAGAGGAGTGAAATGGCCTGGATTTGGAGATAAGAGGTGGTTCGCTGCTGTTCAGCTGCCACGCTCAGCATCTAACAAATGTGTGTTTAAGTGAAAACAGCGTAGGCCCATTGCTGCCTCTGTTCTCAAAGAGAACTATTTATTTTGAGCCATAGCTTTTCCTGTCTTTAGTGCTATTTTTGAAAAACTGTGTATGTGTTCATCTTACTACGTGCTTCTCCCCTTCCTCCAGCCCCAGCCTCTGCCCCAGGAGAGCCTTATAACCACTCATGAGGTTCTCTTGACCCTGGGCTCTCCTGCCATCCTTTTCAGGTCAACCCCACACCACATTTTACCAAAGGTCTACTCTGGCCTCCTTGTCAGGAGCTCCCATGGCACACTGAACAAGGACCAGGTACTTGAGCATGCCCAGAGGTGGGTTCTCCACATTTTGTTCTTTCCTGTTGTGTTCTTTCTGCTCAGCCCATTCATCAACAGCTGCTTTGTGATCATGTCTTCTCATTTTCTTTCTTTCTTTCTTTCTTTCTTTCTTTCTTTCTTTCTTTCTTTCTTTCTTTTTAAGTTTACTTATTTATTTTGAGAGAGAGAGAGAAAGGTAGCACGTATGGCAAGGGAGAGGAAGAGAGACAGAATCCCAGGCAGGCTTCATTCTGTCAGTGCAGAGCCTGATGCAGGGCTTGAACCCACATATTGCAAGATCATGACCTGAGCTGAAGTCGAATGCTCAACTGACTGAGCCACCCAGCCACCCCCTCCCTTTTTCTAGAGCACCCTGTTTCCTGCCTTGGAATGTGTCTTCTCTCTGGTTCCCCATGCTCTACTGTCATCCTTCAAAGTACAGAACTGGCATTACCTTTTCCTTGAAGATTTTTGTACTCTTTCTTGCTGAAAGTGAGATGTCTCTCATTACAGCATTGTTGAAAGAATTGAATAAGATTATGCATAGAAGCAGAGAGAAGAATGGTGGTTGCCAGAGGCTGAGGGGAGGGGGAAATAGGGAGCTGCTGTTCACTGGGCAAAAAGGTTCATTTATGAAAGATGAACGAGTTCTAGAGATCTGATGTACAATGTTGTGCCTATCAACGATACTCTATTGTGCTCTTGAAGATTTGTTTAGAGGCTAGATTTTGTGTTAAATGTTGTTACTGCGATAAAATGAAAAGACCATGCATGTGAATACACAAAGTGAAGTGCTTTGCGTGTATTAGACACAGTATTTCTTTTCCTTTGTATTTTTAATTCTTTGATTTCCAAGGTCTTTACCCATTTTCTTTTGGGACAGCAAAGTTATTTCTATTTACTTTGTATTCTAGTGGTTTGTGTGCATATCTTAATTGTTATACATCACAGTGAGAAAAGGGGTCATAGATTTCAATGTCTAACATCTGGTTTTGAGACCTACCTCCAACATTCAATAGCTGTGGTCTTTCCTATTGTTCTTTCTTATTGTGTTCTTTCCACTCAGCCAGTTTCATCAACAGCTGCTTTGTGATCATGTCCTTCCTTTTCCTTGAGTAAGTTGCTCAATTTCTTTAAGAATCAGTTCTATCATCTGTTAAGGGTGAAAAAAAAAAGAAAGAAAAATAACAACTATCTCTCTGGTCCTGTGGATTGATTAAATGTTAGCGGATGTGTGAAAATGTCTAGCATGCTGCCAGATACATGGTAGGGTCTCAGATTCCTACCATGGTTTCCTTTCTCCTTTGAGGGCAGTGGTTATAACGTCTGCATATTTATAACCCTATGGCACAGAGCATGGAATCTTGTGCATAGTTGTGGCTCAGTAAATATTTCCTGAATAAATGAATGAAAGAAAGAGTGGAAGGAAGGAAGGAAGGTTAAAGACAAAACAGAAGGACTAGCTCTCTTAGTCTTCTTCATAATGCAAAAGTTATAAGGGGTTTCAGCGCAAAGACAAGTATCTCTAAAGAGAACAGGAATATTTCCTCTTTTTTCTAACCCCATGCGACATCTTTAGCAGCAGCTGCAACCTTGAAATTTGGAAGGGAGAGCTGTTCAAAGCTCCTAACTTCTGGAAATCAGTAGTTGATATACCAGCAATGCACCCCTGTTAAGGAAAAAATTATTGTAGCACTTGTGAAAATGGTAAGGAAGACTTTTTTCAAGACTATTACAGGAAGGGTCAGCTCTATTGCAATAAAGGAAAAAGATCAAGCTGAACTCCGACTATAGCAAGGACAAATGGGATTTATAGCTGATGAGCAGAATGAAGGGGTCAATGGATAAAAAATTACTAAGGAGAGACATCAAGGGTAGGGGGATTCTTGCCAAACAAACCCAACAGAATTTTTGCTAAAGGAAGGCCAAGGACTTAGGCATCAAAGGTGGGGATTGAGGAATTTGATCAAATATTAAGGTTGGGGAGGAGGGGTGTTCTCACTAGACTAACAGCAGGATTCTTGATAAAACTAGGCTAGGCAGGCTGAGGACAGAATGCAGGCCAAGGTCAAGGCCTGGTCGTTAAAAAGGCTCTGAGAAGCCTGTTAAGGTTTGGTCAGGGAGAGAGTATTTGTCACCTCTGTCTCATCACACAGGGCAGAGGCCCCAAAAGAGTCCTGCTGAAAGCCATGGGGCTAATCTAACGGGGAAGGCAGAGGTGGGGCAGTTGTCTGCCCTACAAGTCAGAAGGATTTGGCCCAGTGTCATAAACATTCCTGTCTCTGGATTTTCATTTGTAAAAGGGACATGACACCACCTCTCCTCCCAACTACCTTGGTGTGTGTATTTGTTTCCTGTGGCCACTGTGATAAATTACCACAGCCGTGGTGGTTTAAAATAACAGAAATGTACTTTTGCACAGTTCTGTAGGCCAGAAGTCTGAGATCTCTCCCGCTCGGTCAAAATCAAAGCCTCTGTAGAGTTGTACTCCTTTTGAAGATCCTTGGGGAGAATATGTTCCCTGCCTCTTCTAACGTCTGGTGGCTGCTGACATTCCTTGTCTTTGGCCACATCACTCCAATCTCTGCCTCCATCTTTTTTTTTTTTAATGTTTTTTATGTTTATTTATTTTTGAGAGAGAGAGAGAGAGAAGAGAGAGCAAGTGGGGGGAGGGGCAGAGAGAGAGGGAGACACAGAATCTGAAGCAGGCTCCAGGCTCTGAGCTGTCAGCACAGAGCCCAACGTGGGGCTTGAACTCACGAACCGTGAGATCATGACCTGAGCTGAAGTTGGACACTTAACCAACTGAGCAACCCAGGCGCCCCTCTGCCTCCATCTTTGGCCTTCTTTTCTTCTGTTTTTAATTTTCCTCTCCATCTTTCTTATATGAATACATATTACGTTAGTCTGCTTGTGCTTCCATAACAAAATACCATAGCTTGTGTGGCTTAAACAACAGAAAATGTATTTCTCACAAGTGTGGAGGCTGGGAAGGTGAAGATCAGAGTGCTAGCCAATTTGATTTCTGGTTAGATTTCCCTTCCTGGCTGGAAGACAGCTGCCTTCTTTCTGTGTCCTCAGATGGTGTGTGTATGTTGGGTTCGGGGCAAGGAGGGAGGGACACACACACAGAGAGAGAGAGAGAGAGAGAGAGAGAGAGAGAGAGAGAGGGAAAGAAAGAGAGAAAGAAAAACCTCTTCCTCTTCTTATAAAGCCACCAGCCCTCTCAGATTAGGGCCCCACCCTCATGACCTTAATTACTTCAGGGCGCCTGGGTGGCTCAGTGGGTTAAGCGTCCGACTTCGGCTCAGGTCATGATGTCATGGTTCACGAGTTCAAGCCCCGTGTAGGGCTCTGTGCTGACAGCTCAGAGCCTGGAGCCTGCTTCAGATTCTGTGTCTCCCTCTCTCTCTTTGCCCCTCCCCCACTCACGCTCTGTCTGTCTGTCTCTCTCTCTCTCTCAAAAATAAATAAAAACATTTAAAAAAAGTTTAACCTTAATTACTTCTCAAAGCCCTATCTTTAAGTACAGTTACATTGGAGATTAGAGCTTCAGTGTTTGAATTTGAGGGGTACACAATTCAGGCCATAACACATGTGATTGCATTTGACGCACCTAGATAATCCAAGATAATCTACCCATCTCAAGAATCTTAATCTAATCACATCTGTAGAGACTCTTTTTCAGAATAAGGTAGTATTTACAGGTACCAGGCTTAGGAACCCATATCTTTGGGGGACCATTATTCAGCCTACTACCAGCCGGCCAAATGGGACATAAGAGTCTGATTTATAAAACACTTGGAGGTTCTTGATGGTATTAATCAAATCCAGAATTTTATAGAATTATTCACAGTAAAATGGTCCTCAAGTTTGATCTTCTAGAGTTTTGTTGCTTTGAACTTTGTTGGTGTGGGTAGTGACAGGGAACCTTTACTTGGCCTGTTAGTCCTTTCCAGCTGGATGTTTAACAAGTATCAAATTTAGGGGCTCAGTTGGTTAAGTGTCCAATTTCAGCTCAGGTCATGATCTCACGGTTCGTGAGTTCAAGCCCCATGTCGGGCTCTGTGCTGACAGCTCAGAGCCTGGAGCCTGCTCCAGATTCTGTGCCCCTCTCTCTGCGCACCCCCCACTCCCTGCCATGATCTCTCTCTCTCTCTCTCTCTCTCTCTCTCCCTCTCTCTCTCTCTCAAAAATAAACATTAAACAAAAAAAGTTAAAAAAATATAAGTATCAAATTTAACAGAATTGTTGTTTTCTTGCCATCAGACTTATTCCTTTCCTGTTCCTCCATGTCAGTAAATGGCAGTGCATCCATCCAACAGCTCAAGCCAAAACCTAGGAGCACTCAATTCCTCTTGTTTCCCTGCCCTTTAAATCCCATTGTGATCTTTAGCAAACAGTACAGCATGGGACCCACCAATCAGAATAAAGTTGAGCTGTCGAGTTGTCTAGTGGGGTCCCTACCATGTCAAACATTGATATTTTACTTTTTCGTTTTAGAGGAAGTTTGGGTATATTGGGGTGTTGGAATGGGGCCACCACTTCGGAGCTCTTGGCTATGACTATTTACCAACTTGTATAGAAATATTTCAGTATTTTGGCCATTGTGAGGGCTCTCCAGGGATGTACCAGCTAAATAGCAGCCCTGCCCACATCCAACTTATCAAGTTGCCTTAATGTCCAAAAGATAGCTCAAGTTCAGCTACTTCTGTCCACCTCAATGGCTACTGCTGTAGAACTGGTCACCATCATCTCCTGCCTATACTTCTGCACTAGGCTTCTAGGGTTTCCCTGCTCCCAAGCACACACCTCTATACTCCATTTTCCAAACAATAGCCAGAGTGATCTTTGAAATATACAAATTATATTATGTAATTCTGCTGAAAACGAATGCCATTATACATAGTATAGAATGCAAACTTCTTATCCTGACCTACAAGAGGCCACACTATTTGGCCTTTACTTCTCTGCTCTGACCTCATTTTCTCTACTTTCTTTCACTTTCCCAGTAGCCTTCTTTCTATATAATTTTTTCCTTCCTCTCCTCCCAACCTTGGCATTAGAGGTTCTGTCTTGAATGCTGTTCCTGACTAGATCTTTGCATGGCTGTTTCCTCATCTAGTGCCCAAGTCAAGAATCAAGTGTAACCCTCTTGCATTTGTTATAATAAGTTTAGATTTGTGCAATATCTTTTGCTTATTCACTCAAACTTGTATGGGGTTTTATTATTATGAACTTGGCACTCAGCTAGGAACCAAGGATACACAGATGAAGAAGACCAGGTTGTTCTTCTCTGGGGCCTCAGTTGAGTAAGAGAGCCAGAAAAGTAATTTCGAAGACTTAAGATATTTATGGAACAGTGCAAAAATGAGCTGTAATGGAAGTCTTATGGGAGCACAGGGAAGGACATAACTATTAATAACTGTGCCTGGGGGAATCCAGGAAGGATTTTGAGAGTAACCGACTTTACCTGGATAATTACAGTGGAGGATCCTTATTTTAGAATGAATGAAACTAAACTAAATTATACCATTCTATTTAAGACCTAAGACTTATCTGTGTTTGGTAAATATTTAAACATGAAGTATTCCTGACTTTTATCCACAATTTTAATGGGCATTAAATATATTCAGTATGGGTATCTTTATATTTTTAATCCGTAAGGCGAATAAGCACTTCTCATTTAGCTGACTTGACAACAAAGATTGATGGAGCAAGCAATGTCAGGAGTGGAGCCCTTTGAGTCGAGGGGCAGGGTCTCTAGTTTTTCCAGTTGAAATGAGGTGAATAGAAGGTCATGGTCACACAGCTGACCTGTTTTATTCCTGAAATAAACTTGATCAAGTCCATCTCTTATCTCTTGGACAGGTAGGCACATTGCTAATTGTCCTTCACATTTCCCAGGGTGGATGCCTCTTCCTTTTTTCTAGAGATTTGAGATATAATTGACATACAGTGTTGTGTTACGTGTAAGATGTACAATGTGATGATTTGATACATTGCAAAAACAATTAGTGTAGTAAGTTTATTTAACACCTCCATCACTTCACATAATTGCATTGTGTGTGTGCGTGCGTGTGTGTGCGTATGCGTGCGTGTGCGTGTGTGTGTGTGTGGTGAGAGCATTTAAAATCTCTTTTAGCCACTTTCAAGTATGTAATACAGGGCTGTTAACAATAGCCACCCTGCTGTACATCACATTCCCAGAGCTTACTCATCTTGTAATTGGAAGCTTGTGCCCTTTGACTAACATCTCCCAATTTTGACCATCTCCAGCCCCTGACAACCACCATCACTCTATTCTGTTTCTGTGAGTTCAGCATTTTTAGATTCCACATATAAGTGAGGTCATACAGTATTTGTCTTTCTCTGACTTATTTCATATAGCATGATGCCCTCCAGTTTCATCTGAACAGTATTCCAATGTGTGTGTCTGTGTGTGTGTTTATATGTATCACATTTTCTTTATTCATTTATCCATTGATGGACACTTAGGTTATTTCCATGTCGTGGCAATTGAGAATAATGCTGCAATGAACATTCTTTGAGACAGTGACTTCGTTTTCTTGAGTATCTTTTAGTCTTTGTAGAGAGATAAGAGAAAAGAAAAATGTTCAAACTCAATGTTCCTGGTGTATTTACTGTAACTATCACAAGCACATGGTTTTATTTTTCTCTTACATTTTTCCTTGCTAGTATTGGTCAGAATTTGTAACTGTGTTAGTGTTTGTCTTTTGTTGTTGTTGAATATCTCTGCTACATTGGAAACACCACGAAGGGGGAAATTTCTATGGTCTACTGCTGTATCTCCATATTGAGCACCTAACATATAGTTGGTGCTCAGGATAGATCTGTTCAACAAATGAATACACGAATAATCCTGATAGTTTGAGTAAAAGAAGGTAATTGAAGGATTGAAGAAGGTAAAAGAAAGATTCACATAAATTAAAAGAGAATTGGGATTTAAGGGCACCTCTCTAGGGAGCAAAATCAACCTGTTGTGGTTCATAGAGATATTTCAACTGGATGTGAATTCCAGGTGCCCAGTCATTCTGATATTTTCTTCCAAAGGGATAATTTAAATTGAACTCCTGGGGCAGGAGGTGCTCAAAACTATAGATAATGGACATAACCATTTATTTGCTCACTTAGCAAGTATCCTTTGCTTCTAATAGAAGGGAAGAATTGCTCATCATTCCTATATCTAAGAGAATATACGGGGTCCCCCTGTATCCATGGTTTCACTTTCCATCATGTCAGTTACCAGTGGTCAGCTGATTTGGAAGCCGATGATAATAGCCTAATGCTAGTCACAATGCCTATGCAATTCACCTCACTTTATCTCATCAGGTAGGCATTTTACACCTCACATCGTTATAAGAAGAAGGATGAATAGAGTAAATAAGGTATTTTGAGAGACCACATTCATATAACTCTTATAGTATATTGCTGTAATTGTTCTATTTTATTATGTTATTGTTGTTAGTCTCTTACTGTGACTAATTTTATCATAGATATGTACTTATAGGAACAAAACAGCATATATAGGGAAAATAACACTTTCAGGCATCCACCAAGGGTCTTGGAACCTATCCCCCGCAGATAAGGGGGGACTACTGTATTACTATTTATTGAATATACTCAAGAATATTCTTCAGGATACATTTTAATAAATGGGTAAAGTTATTATAATTTGGGAATAGGTCACTTGACAAGTATTTCAAATTTGGTGGATAGATCATTGAGCCAACAGATTTCTTTTTACTCCTCTGGGTATCAAGCTCCCCCTGCCTTTTGGTGGGAGAGGCTTACAGTGTCTCTGCCAATGAAAAAAGGCCGTGATTCACCCAGATGTTTTGGATGGGGCTCAGTAACGTCTCCTGGCAAGTCTGCCCCTTGGTTTCCCATCCTGGCATTAGGAATTGATTTAATGTAGTCTGGTCATGCATGTCTTAGGCTCGTTTTAGTAGAAAATGATAGCTGAGAAGTGTTGGTGCCTTTCCGCCAAAGATCACCAGGAACATATTTGTAGTCAAAAGTTAGGTTTCTTGGTGTACCAGACCGATGCTCCCCAAGATTCCTGCCCCCTGGTGGAAGAGTCCTGTATAGTGCCCACCCCACCCACCCATTTAAGTGGGACCTGTGAATATGTTGGAATGTCACTCCCACAACTGAGTTACTACTCAGTCAAAAGGCAGATTATCCTAGGTGGGTCTGACCTAATCAGGTGAACCCTTAAAAGAAAGTGAAACATTAGGGAGATCATCCAGTTGGGCTGGAAAACAGCAAACAACCATGTTGTGAACTGCCTGTGGAGGGACCCCGTGTGGCTAAGATGTGGAAGTGGCTTCTTAGAGCTGAAAATGAACCCTGGTCAAAGTTAACAGCCAACAGCCAACGAGAAAACAGGACTTCAGTCCTACTACAGCAAGGAACCAGATTCTGTTGATAACCTGAGTGTGCTTGGAAGGACCTCAAGCTGCAGATGAGAACATAGCCCCAGCTGACCCCTTGATTTTGGTCTTGTGACAGACTGAGAAGACCCAGCTAACCTATACCCAGACTCCTGTCCCAGGGAAACTATGAAGTGCTACATTTCTACTGTTTTTGAACCTCTACAATTAAGGCAATATGTTACGCAGTAACATAGAATAGAAAACTAATGCAGTTGGTTCATTGTAACAAGGGAGACAAAACAAGATGGAGAACTTTAGGATGTTTCAGCGAGGGAGTTGTAGAAGGGGCTTGTTCTGGAATCTGGGCTTGTGTTAGGTGACTTGGGCAGCAGTTCAAGGAAGCATGGTTTTGTTCTGGGTTGGGTACTGTTGGAAAGAAGGGACTGGTCCTCTTTTATCTAAGAGGCGGGACTAACGCTGGAATGCGTGAAGAAGCCTCAGTCACAGTAGCACGAGAAGAGGGTGTTTGGCCATTTTTGTGGTTTGGACAATGCTCTCGTCTTTGTCTCTGTTCAGACACCATTCCAGAGTGGCCCATGAGATTCCTGTTAGAGCCAGGCCAGATCTGAGCTGACAGCCATCAGGAGCTGCTTTGGTGTGCCTCAGTGAGTGACAGTTAAATACTTCCACAACCTCACTAACAGGTCTGTTTTTTTTCAGATATGGCAATTAAAAAAATTTTTTTTAATCTTTATTTTTGAGAGAGAGAGAGAGAGAGAGAGAGAGAGCATGAGCAGGGGAGGGGCAGAGAGAGAGGGAGACACAGAATCTGAAGCAGGCTCCAGGCTCTGAGCTGTCAGCACAGAGCCCAACGCAAGGCTCAAACTCACAAACTGCGAGATCATGACCTGAGCTGAAGTTGGACGCTTAACCGACTGAGCCACCCAGACGCCCCTCAGATATGACAATTTTAATAAATTAATAAATGTTTTAAAAAGTGGATGGGAGGGTCTTTATATTTTCTTAATTTTATTGAGGCATAATTGATATACAAAAAAGTGTATATTTAATGTATACAATTTGATGAGTTTGGACATATGCAAATTCTGCTAGATGTACAAATATGTATTAACTATGATAACTTATTAGCAAGTTATCATACAAAAAATCATACGATCTCTTCCCTGAGCTTAAGGAATTCTGCTCTTAAGTGCTCAATCTATGCCTCATATCCAATATTCATTTGAAATAAAAGCAAGGCTCCTGTCACCCACAGATCTGACATTAGGCAGAATCTTTGAGAATTCATGACTAAACATGGAACCACTTAGATATGTAGTTTAAGGCAATATATTCCTAATATATGCCTAGTGTAATATCCCTAATAAGATACCCTAAGATTAAAGGGTATCGGCCCCACTGGATTCTCATACCCTACTCCCACAAAGGCAAGAAGTGCCTTTAAAATATTATTAGCTTGGGATATCTGGGTTGCTCAGTCGGTTAAGTGTCCAACTCTTGATTTTGGCTCAGGTCATGGTCTCATGGTTTGTGACATCAAGCTCCACATGGGGCTCTGTGCTGACAGCACAGAGCCTGCTTGGGCTTCTCTTTTTCTCTTTCTCTGCCCTTCCCTGGTGTACCCTCTCTCTCAAAATAAATAAACATTAAAAAATATTATCAGCCTATATATATGTTCTATAACTGTAATTTCACCAGTGAGAGCCCATTTGTAACATTCATCATGCTATTTAATAAAAACTCATTTAGGTGTCCAGTATGCTAATTTTCAAAGCACTTGTTCTTGATTGAGATAGGATATAGAAGAACATGGAGTACTTTCCCTTTGCAGAACGAGTATCTTGAAGGATGAGTATCTAGGTTAGAATGGATTTTTTATATTTAAATATGCTATCAATTTCTGAGCTAGAACTTGATCCAGTAGTTCTCATTCTTGGCCATCTATTGGAGTCACCTACAGGAACTTTTAAAACTTTATACCAATACTGCACCTGCAGATCAAATCTATCAGACTCCCTGGAGGTGGCATCCAGGCATTGGTAGTTTTAGAAGTTCCCCAGGTGACTTCAGCCTACAGCCCAGATCAAGAACCATTGTCTTAATCCAAAGATGTAATAACATCACATTGTGCTGGGGTAAAGTAAATCATGACTATCTTAAAACAGCTGCCCATTAGAACTACCCAGGAATCATTAAAAAAAAAGTGTGCTTAGACCTAACCCCAGACCAATTAAATCAGAATCAAGGGGGGAGGGGCCTGAATCCTCACATCTTAAACCTTTCCAAGTGGCTCTAACATGCAGATATGTGCCCGTCTGCTGTGAAGGACTGTGTATGCATATGACTGTGGGCGGTGGGGTGGAGGGGCTTCAGGAGGACAGTAGCTCCATGGCCCGTCCACTTGTGTGATGTGAGGGGCATCCCTTGTGGTTGGCAGGGGCTGGTTTAGCTCCCAGACCCTGGATACCAGGGGAACTTGCTAGTGTCCCAATGCTGACTTTCCTCTCCCTAAGCCAAGCTCCATTATGCTCTCATTTCCAGACCTCCTTCAAAGTAGATGTCTCCACTTGACCTGGAACATGGGGTGGGAGGCATAAAGATCCCTATCCCCAGTCATTCCCCCTCCACAGATGGACCCTGTCTGTCTGTGAAATCTACACAAGGATGCTTAAAGGTGACATGTGGGCACCAGCCCCACCTCCAAAACTGCCCCAGCCTCCTCTGTTTGCTTTTGTGTTTTCTTTATATCCTTCACGTAGCTGTTGTTTCCACATACCCTTTTGAATAAGGAGGGAGCTTCACAGGGTAATTAAGAAACACAGAGTTTAGAGTCATATCCTCTTGGGTTTGAATTCACCAGTTGTTTCCTGAGTGACCTTAGCCAGCCACTTGACCTCTCAGAGCCTGAGTTGCATCTGTTTAAAATAAAAAGCTCAAAAATACTTATTTCATAGATTTTTGTGCAGATTAATCAGATGATGCCTGTAGGAGTCCTAGAATAGAAACTGGCATATAGTCAGACTTAATAAATTGTGTCTTTGTTATTGTTACTGCTATTATTATCTGGCTTGAGAATTCCAAGCCGGATATAGCTTGACTCTGGCCTCCTTCTGGAAGTATGGTTCTCAACCTTGGCTTTACTTTGGAATTCTCTATGGAGTGTTAAAAAAAATACTGGGGCCTGGGCCCCACCCCAGGGATTCTGATACAATCATTCTGGGGTGTGGCCTGAGTCTTGATTTTTAAAAAAAATTTTAGTGTTTATTTAATTTAGAGAAAGAGTGACAGAGCAGGAGTGCGGGAGGGGCAGAGAGAGAGGGAGATACAGAATCCAAAGCAGGCTCCAGGCTGTCGGCACAGAGCCCAATGCGGGGCTCGAACCCACAAACAGTGAGATCATGACCTGAGCCAAAGTCAGACGCTTAACCTACTGAGCCACCCAGGCGTCCCATAAGTCTTGATTGCTTTAAAAGCTCCCCGGGTGGTTCTAATGTGCAGCCAAGGTTGAGAACGAGAGCCATGGTTCTTAAAGTATAGTCATAGGACCAAAAGCATCAGCAGCACCTCAGAGCTTGTTTGAAATGCAGGTTCTCTGGCCTCATGTCAGCCCTCCTGAATTTGGAGAGGCAGGGCTCAGGGACCTGAGGGCCCCTAGAGATTTTGATGCCTAGTCGAGTTTGAGATCTGCTACTATAGAGAACCTGCCCTCCACCACCAAGCCTCTGCTGGCTCTCTTTGGTGGTATTCCTGTTGGCTGTGGGGAGACCTGTCTTTGAGGAGGACCTCTTTCCTACCAGTAGTGGTATCACTTCTGAGTTTCAGCCTGCCTGTTGGAGGATCAAATTTAAAGCTGGTCCATCACTTAAATAAAATGGACACATGCATAACTGATTAACCAAGGAGAATGCATGTATACATGGGTTCACATTTATCTGGCATAGTTTTCAGCAAACAGTAGCATCAGACCTTATGCTTTGTTTTAAATCAAACAGAGGAACTTACCAGCTTCATTTTCTTTGCATTTCATTTTTCTTGGTATTTATTTATCTATTTATTATTATTTTTAATAATAATATTAAAATGTATTTATTTTTGAGAGACAAGAGTGTGAGTGGGGGAGGGGCAGAGAGAGCGGAAGACAGAATTCAAGGCAGGCTCCAGGCTCCAAGCTGTCAGTACAGAGCCCGATGCGGGGCTCGAACCCATGAACCGTGAGACCATGACCTGAGCTGAAGTCAGAGGCTTAACTGACTGACCCACCCAGGCGCCCCTTTTTCTTGGCATTTAACAGCAGACACTGAAAGCAGGATCTTGACATGATAAAGCAAACTTTAAAGATAACCATTGTTGTGACCTGACCTAGGCTGATTTGCCTATTCACAATGACTAGCTTCTTTTTGTTGCATGCTCCTGGTTTCCAAAGATTAGAGGTGAGGGCAGTAAGCCTCCTTGCCCAAAACCTTGCATCTGGGTGGTGTGTTATGAAGCAAGCAAGTCTTGGACCAAATTCAGCCACATGTAACAGTAACAAAATAACAAAACAGTAACAGAAAATAGACACAAAGATCAGTCAACCTGTTTGGTAAGCCCACTGAGGTGTGGCCCCTCTGGCCTTGAGGTTGAACAACCCAAAAGGTTCACTTTGAGGCAAAAATACTACAAGGTTCTGATCATTAGCTAAACCTTTCCAGCATCCCTGGCATTTTGGGTGCTGGACTTTCCTGGGTATGGTAGGATATTTTGCAACCCATGACCCTGAACTCTGCTAGCCATCCTTACTACCCCCTAGTCATTGTGATAACCCCCAAAGCCCCGCCTCCCCCAATTTCCAGGTCTCCGTAGTCTGACACATGTAGGATCAAATGGAGTTCTTTACCTAAAGCATCACTCCAAAGGTGTTAGGGTGCTGGGTTTTGATACCAGATTTTTCAAAATACTCTGATGCAAGGCAGAATATTTCTTGAATAACTCGCATTTTGCCAATGAAACATTATTTCTAATATCCCTATGCTAATTAACAAGCTCAATATGCCGCTTCAGATAGTGGTATTTAAAGCAAGCACTTGTCACGGTGCTTGTCGCTGGAGTTGGAGTGGGGGCTCCTGATTAGGGTCTTTCAAATGCTAACCAGCCATCTCTGGAATATGGATTCTTGATTAGGGTACTTCACATATTAATTAACTGTTTCTAGGGTATAGATTACTGTTAATTTACACCTCATACTTCTCGCTATCTGTGCTAAAGCATGTAAATGTAAATGACAGATAAGGGACTATACCTCAGAAGGGAAACCTCTTGTGTTGTAGGTGTGGAAATAAGCACATGTCTGGTGGGTGATCCAGCAGTGGGTGCAAGACGGCCATGGAACACGCATTGCCTTCCACCCAAGGGATACTGTGGCTAACTGTCTTGGTTTACCAGGACCGAAGGGCTTCTTGGGATCTGAGGCTTTCAGTGCAAACACCAGGATGGTCCTGGGCAAACTGAGACAGTCGGTCACACCTGCCAGAGACTCCACTTCTAGCAAGTGATCGTAAGGTAACAAGCCAGGAAAGGTTCCATACAGTAGGTGTTAGTTGTGAAAGTACAGATTTGGAAGCAGGTTACAGAATTAGCAATGGGGAATTTTTTGAGTGAATTTGGTATATCCATCAGATGGAGTATTACGGTTGTAAAAAAAACTCATGTTCTGTATTAGTCACCTCAGGCTGCCATAACTAAATACCACAGACTGGGTGCCTTCAACAACAGAAATTTATTGTTTTATTCTCCAGTCCTGGAGTCTGGAAGTCCCAGATGAAGGCCTGGCAGGGTTGATTTCTGGGGAGGGCTCTCTTCTTAGGTCGTAGCTGGTTGCCTTCTTGCTGTGTTGTTCTCTTGAGGCAGAGAGGGTGAGCCAACTCTCCTGTGTCTCTTCTGTTAAGGACACTAATCCCACCAGATTAGGGCCCTCCCTTATGACCTTATTTAACCTTAATTACTTCCTTACTCCAGACACAGTCACACTGGGGGCTTAGGGCTTCAACATAGGAATTTTGGGAGGACAGATTTCAGCCCACAACATTCTCAGAGACCACTTGTGGAAAAGAAGTATATACACAACATATTGGAAGTTGAAGCCACAACACAGTGTGTATGGTATGATCCAGAAAAGCAAGTCAGAAGAAAATGTCTATGTCTATAGGAAAACTGGGAGGCTACATAGCATGTTAAAAAATGGACATAAAGCTGATGTTAAATTTCTGTAGTTTTCTGTACTCTTTTATTTCAAAATTTTAAAAGTTTAACATGCAGTATTGTTTAAATAAAAAAAATTGTAGCTTAAAAAATTCAAGTTCTAGGTGCACCTGGTGGCACTTAAGTGTCCAACTCTTGATCTCAGCTCAGGTCTTGATCGCAGGGTCATGAGTTCAAGCCCTGTGTTGGGCTCCGTGCTGGGCTTGAAGCCTATTTAAAAAACAAAACAAAACAAAAAAGATAAAAAAAAGATACAAGCTCCAGAAAAAAGATAAATTAAAAAAATAAAAAATAAAAACACAAGCTCTGGTTAGACTGCAATCAGACTAGGGGAGAATGGGTACGGCATCTATTAGGGAGAAACACAGGACCCAGATTAGTGGTAACTGGAAATGAACACGTAAAGAGGGAATCTAGGATATTTCTGTAGCCCTGAATTGAATATTCCCTGTATAATTTGGCAAATTCAGCCTTGCTGTCTATGAGAATGGATAGTGGTTAAACATCTAGTATTGAGAACTGACCATCATGGCTAGAATCCTAGCCCCTTGGCTTGCTGTCTGTCTGTCCTTGGGCACGTTTCTGTCTGTCCCAGGTGTCTGTCAGTCGGGAATAACACTAGTGCCTGTTTGTGAGGTTTTGGCTTGTTGTGGGGTTAGGATGAGTTATTACATGAAAGACGTCAGAAAAGTGCCTGCCATATAGAAAGGTGTTCAATAAAGCGGCTATTGTTGCTATTATTATCTTTCTTCTATGAATGCCTAGATTTGCATCTTAGGCAACACTTAGAAATTCTTATAACATCATGGCTTTGGACACCATTTCCCCTGTCTCTTTGGGAGGGGTCTGTTCATTGTCGTTAGACCCATTAGGCTTGATGAATAAAAATGGGAAACCCAGGTAAATCTGAATTTCAGATAAACAACAAATAATTTTTTAGTCTACGCATGGTCAAATATTGCCCAGGGCATACTTATACTAAAAAATTATTCATTGTTTATCTGAAATTCAAATTTCACTGGGTGTTCTCTATTTTATCTGGCAATCCGAATTGTTATAGATGTGACAGCAACATGGAAAAGAAAGCCAATGATGGAACTTTCTTAATGAGATCCTGCTAAGCCAAGCCTGCCCTGCTGAATTCCTGGTGTTGGCATTGTCTTTATAGTGGGGAGTGTGAGAAGTAACCTATGCGTAAGTCCTGGCTTGGCACATGGCACAAGGTGCATGCACCATAAATCTGACAGGAGAGCCTACCCTTTATTAGCCATGTGACTTTGGGGAAATGACATAATCTCTTTAAGCTTCAGTGTCCTCAAAGGTGAAATGGGGCTAAGAATAAGACCTGGTTCGGTGTGAGAATTGGTTGGAATGAGATAATTCCCAGCCCGTGGGAAGCGTGGCCTCTGAGGGTGATGTGAGGGTGGATTTCAGAGCGCAGTAGCAGGGAGGTGGGTTGTCCCCAGAGCTTGCAGCGGGGAAGTGAGAGGTACATTCTCCTGGTTGCCACAGCCCTCTATGTTCATGAGCTTTCTTGTCTGGAGAAACAGTAAATACAGCAGGAAAATGATCTCCACTTCACTTTTCCCACTCACATCTGGCTTGAGTGCATCTAGTTGGCAGAATCTAATTTGTATGGCAAACCCTTAGCTGCAAGCGAGCCATGGCATTGAAATGTCTATTTCCAGCCTCCTCTGAAGGGGAAGACGTCTTAGGAGTGGAGTGGTTGCTGCTCGACCCAACAAAATGTCATGACAGTGAAGGTTTCTGTGAGAGTAGCTATCTGTGTTGGGATTGAGATCTCCAACTCCCCACCCAATAGCACTCAGCATCAACCCTCTTCTCTTGCTGCTAGGGTACTCTTTGTGTTTGAGACTCAGCCTTGATTCTCCTCTTCCACTGTCTTCTAGTCTCTTCCTCCCTGGGTACCAGTCTCCATCCTGACCCCAATCTAGGGTCTGACACTTGGTTATTGTTGCCAGACTTCTCAGGGTTGCCAACCTGAGTTTCAGAGCATTGCCTCCCCTGGATCCCTTCTCTTTGTGCCCCACTGTCAGATAACTTTATTCTGCCTTTGAAGTGTGCCCTTTACTTACAGATTGCACTTTTTATCACCTGGAGTTTGTCTGCTCAGGCCTACCCTGCCTGTGACATTCCCCTTGAGCCTGGGTTCCATTTGCCTACCCCATGGTTTTCCCCTCTTGCTATGGTTAAGGGTTATGAGAGAGAAAAGGTCCCCATGGACCAAACCCAGGCAATGAGAATTCAAAGCCACAGAGCACGAGCCTACCTGTAGCCTGTGTGCTCCTGGATACGGGGAGCAGTAATAGCTCTCAGCCTCCAGGTCCACGCTGTCAGCCAGTCACTTTGCATATTAAACTGATGCTGAACTCTTAAGGAGCAGCAGCCCCACCATTTGTTAAAATCGCAATGCATCCCTTCTGCTGCCAAAGATGGAACTGTAATTTCCCTCTCCTCTCAAAATAAATACTTTGCGTGGTTCTGAAAAATTTTAGCAATTAGCTTGTACCATCACCTTTAATTAGCCACTGGCAAACACAATTAAGATAATAAAGCTTACCGGGGGGGAAGCATGAATAAGCACCAGATTCTAAATCTACTGGGGAAGTGACCCTGATGAATCATTTAATAGGTTACCGTAATGTAATTTTGCAAGTTTGTTGTATACACCACCGAGAACATATTAAGTGGGGCTGAGCCATAAGAGAGTCTTAATGATTAATTTGCCATATGCTCCTGAAAATCTCATTTTTTTGACAAACAATACACATCTACTCTCTTTCTTATTAATAAAACCATCAAGAAAACCCACTTTTCTTTCCATCTCACTAATGACTCCCTCTAACTTGCATGGATATCCAGGGATTGGTCTTTTTTTTTTTTTTAATTATATCTAAATTCCCATGGCAGTTAGTAGAACACAGCTATTTACTCTCTTATGTATTTGACTTCAATTGTTGGCAATTGCTTTTTAATCATTTTTTATTGGCTATTCCACAGTGACATCATGGGGAAGATAATTGTTATTCCTTTTTATTTACAGAGTAAATGATGCTTCAGGGTTAAGTGGCATGCCCTGAGACCTCTGTGAGAGGAAGTCTAGATTAGAACCTAGCCTTAAGATTCTCATCACATCTGACCCAGAAGGACTGAGAATGGAAAGTCACTACTCAGGATGGCAAAATAGGACCAAGAGTAGGGAGTCCTGCCTCGGAGCAAGACCGTCACCTCTCTGAAACTCATTTTCCAGATCTGTAAAATGGGCTTACCGGGGGACATTGGCGTGAGGATCCAATAAAATTGTGGCTGTGGGAAGGCTTTGGGGGTTGTACACACTAAGGGATGGCAGATTCACTGGAAGGAGAGGCTCCTTTTCCCCTGCCCCCTTCTCCTCCAGGATGGGTGTCTCACTGGTCTCTGGGCAGATCAGGTTGACGATTTGGTCTTGCTCTTCTTCCGAGTGGGTCATTGCTTGTGGCAATCTGCTGCTGGACACACAGTTGGCCACAGTGAGGATGTTCCTGCTCTCCTCTATCAGGCTTAGATACCACAGCGCTGAGCTTTCTTCAAGCAAAGGCGTACAGGCCTGGAATGTTCAAGCAGGTCTTTACTGTAGGCAGTTCAGGTGATTACGTGAAATCTTACAGAACATGGGACAAGCTGACGTGGGTTTGGGGGACAGATCTCAGCCTAGCTACGTTGTCCCCTCCTATCACAGAAGGGATGAGGCGTCGCCACTCAGGGGGCATTGGGGTGAGAATGAGGGTGTCCTTACATGGAGATTCTTCTGGCCTGTGAACCTCCTCAAATCGTCCACTCCCTCCCTGTGCTTCTAGAGACAGTCTCCCTTTAACTCACAACCTGTTGCAGTTTCCCCCTTGTTTGAAACCCTTTGTGCCACTGCTTCCCAAAAAACTAATCAGCCTCTTCTCAGTCTCTCTTAATGTCTGGTAAATTTTGCATGGTCCTTAAAAGTTTTAGTAATTAGATTGTAGCATCACCTCTGTTTGGCCGTTGGCAAACATACTTGAAGTAATGCGTGTCAAAGGCCAGGTTCTTCCCTGGCCTATACAGCACCTTTGTTCAAATCAGGAAAAGGAGCCCCCTTGAGCAGGCACAGTGCTTAGGACCTGGGTAGTACCTTTGTGGGAGGGAAAGAGTTTCTCCTTTCTCTCAGTGGGTGCAGTGCTGACAAGGCACATGGTTTGAACTCCAGAGAATAGGCTGTATTTCAGTACCCTCCCCAATTATCCCTTAGCCAGGGGCTTTTGTGCAGTGCACAAACTGGACAACCATACATGGAGGCCCTATCAATGGCTTTCATGCTCATATACAGCTGGGGCTGAGGAGAGGTGGGCTCTTTACCAGGGTTGGGGGGCTCTCCTTGCCTCTCCCAACACACAGGCAGGGAAAATGAGCTTGGTTTATATTAATGAGGGTGTCATCGGTTGAATTGTGACCCTCAAAAAGATGTGTCCAAGTCCTAATCCTGGGAACCTGTGAATGTGACCTTATGTGTAAAAAGGGTTTTTGAGATGGAGTTACAACTTAAGGATCTTGAGATGAGATCATCTGGATTGCCTGGGTGGGCCTTAAACCCAATGGCAGCTGTCCTTACAAGAGTAAGGCAGAGGGAGATTAGGTGGCATAAGAGGAGGATTTACAAAGGAACACAGGGAGAAGGCCAGGTGAGGGTGGAGGCAGAGATCCATGCACGTGCCATCCAAGGACCCCAAGTGACACCAAGAGTGACCAGAAGCTGGAAGAGGCAAGGAACAGAATCCTGCTCCGGCTCCCCGCCCCCGCCCTGCTTCCCTGCCCCAGACCAGCAGGACTGCTGCTGTGCTGACACTGGTTTGGAACCTGTGGTCTCCAGAACTGGGAGAGAATGAATTTTACTGTTTTCAGCCACCTGGATTGTGGTCATTTGCTATGGCAACACTAGGAAACTAATAGGTGGGACTGAAGGCAAGACTCGACAATTTTCCTTTCTGAATTATAACTGGTCCTCTCCTGGAGTGACTAAAACCAAGCACATTTTATCCTGTGTGGACTTCTTTCCTTCCTTCCTTCTGGCCCTGACTGTCCTCAGCTTTGTAAGAGAAGTTATTCCTCATTTTAATGTAACTGTCTTGAAAGCCCACACTGCTTTTGTTGGATTGAAAACACAGCATAAGCCTGATTCCTGTCCTTCTCAAGTTTATTCAAGAAATTAATATATCTCTATTAATATACTCTCTTTTGAACTCACACCACAACCTTATTTTGCTAGGAATGTTTTTCTGTACCGGCCTAAGTTATAATCAAACCACCTTCCTTTGATTTACCCTTGGCAGTGAGAGAGAGGAATCTGAACCTACCCTTGGACAGATTTTAAGCACTTCTAACCCATTCTTTCCCCGCCAGGCTGTGCAGTGATCAAAAGCCTGCTCTGGGTGTTACTAAGCTCCACACCATCCAACACAGTACAAAGCATAGGGCAGATGTGCAGGAAGTGTTTGTTAACTAGGACCACCAGTCATCCTGGTTTTCCTGGGACGGAAGGGGGATATTAGGTGTTCAGTGTTAAAACTGGAACAGTCTTTGGCAAACCAGAATGGACAGTTGGGCATCCTAGTTAACTAACCAAATGAATGAATTGCCCTGATGCCATTGCCCTTGGGGACACCAAGACTTGGTCAAGCCTCCCAATATGAAGCTATTTGGTCCTAGTGCCCACCCCACCCTCCTTCCTGGGCCTCCAAGCCCCCCGGGGTCCTTTCTTCTCCAGTGACTTCCCTCAGCCAGTGCTGCCCCTCAGGCACCAGCTCTGGCCAGGTCCCAGGGGCCCCCTGCTTAATACTCTCCAAATGTATCACTTGCCTGTTTTATCCTCTGTATCCTTTTCTAGCTGGGTTTCTCCTACTGCTTCTTAAATATCAAACTTCTCCAGGATTCTGTCCTTGGTCCATTCCCAGATAGTTCATGGATGACCTCAAGAACTGAAATTTACACAAAACAACCCAAACAGAACACCTTGCATGCCATTACCAATTCCATCATTTTTATAGCCAACATTCCATCGATCAGAAAGTTCGGCTGATTTCCTCTTTTGAATAAATGTTAAACCAGTTCCCTTTACCCCATCCCCATGGTTGCTGCCATATGTAGAACCCTATCATTCCCTGTATACAATTCCCCTTTCCAATCTTAACCTTTCCAATTTATCCTTTTCCTCGCCTCAGAGTGATTGTTCTAATATGACTACATTTCTCCCTCACTTAAAATGTGCCACTGGCTTCCTGAGCTTCAGCAGGATTCAATTCTAACTTTCTTACACTGGCACATGAACCCTTCCTGACCTGCCCCTGCCCAAGTTTGGCTTCATCTGTCACCTCTTGGCCATCACAGAACCCACATTTCTGTCTCCACAAACCAGTCCTGCTGCCGCTACGACCAGACCCTTGAGCCTACCTGTCCCTCTGTCTGTGCTGCCCTCCCATCCTCCTCCACCCAGCTGCCTTGTGCGAGGCCATGCTTGCCTCCATGACCCTGGTAAGCTGGGAAAGGAGCCTCCTTTGTGCTGCCCAGCAATGTGTGTTTACTGCTCTCCCAGCACTCACTCACCTGCTGTTCCCCCTCACTGGGGGGTGAGTGACCCAAGTGCAAGGCGATCTTATTCACCTTTGTCTTCTCTCAGCACTTGGCATGATGTAGGTGCCTGTGCTGAATTTGTCCACCTGGAACCTCAGAATGTGACCTTATTTGAAAATGGGGCCTTTGCAGAGGTAATTCGTTAAGTTGAGGTCACACTGCATTAGGGTGGGTCTCTAATTCACTATGGCTGGTGTCCTAAGAAGAGGAAGAAGAAAGGACACACAGAGAGACCCAGACGCACAGAGAGATGACAGTCCCATGACAGCAGTTAGAGATTGTAGTGACGCAGCTACAAGGCAAGGAACTCGAGAATCGTTGGCCCCCACCAGACACTATGGGACAGGTAAGGAAGGACCCTTCCCCAGAGCCTTCAACAGGAGCATGGCCCTACTGAAACCTTGGTCTTGGACTACTGGACTCCAGAACTGTTGTTTTAAGCCACCGAATTTGTGGTACTTTGTTACAGCAACCCTAGGAAGCTCATCCAGTGCTCACATATTTGGTTGGCTCGATGAATGATGTAACCCCCTCTCCTCCTTCCTCACAGCCATTGGGAAAGGCCTCTGTCAACTCTGGGTTGAAATGTTCTGCTGGCCTTCTGATTGGTCTCCCTGTGTTAGCTAAATGGAACAGTATGGTGAGCTTATGACTCCAAATGGATCCTGTGTTTTGGGGGCTGATTATCAGAGAATTTTTCTCTCGTGACCCAACTACAAGGTTAGCTGAATCCTGGTGCTAAAAATGTCACCTCTGCCCTGAGCAAGGCTTTCATGCAAGGTTGTGTTGGGGCACCTGAA